>NC_043716.1:30539463-30761723 GCF_006229205.1 Suricata suricatta
ATACTGTTTTCCAGAGTGGCTGCACCAGTTTACATTCCCACCAACAGTGTAGGAGGGTGCCCGTTTCTCCACATCCTCGCCAGCATCTATAGTCTCTTGATTTGTTCCTTTTAGCCACTCTGACTGGTGTGAGATGGTATCTCAATGTGGTTTTGATTTGTATTTCCCTGATGATGAGTGATGTTGAGCATCGTTTCATGTGCCTGTTGGCCATCTAGATGTCCTCTTTGGAGAAGTGTCTGTTCAGGTCTTCTGCCCATTTCTTCACTGGATCATTCATTTTTTGGGTATGGAGTTTAGTGAGTTCCTTGTATATTTTGGATACTAGCCCTTTATCTGATATGTCATTTGCCACTATCTTTTCCCATTCTGTTGGTTGTCTATTAGTTTTCTTGATTGTTTCCTTTGCAGTGCAGAAGCTTTTTATCTTGATGAGGTCCCAATAGTTCATTTTGGTTCTTGATTCCCTTGCCTTTGGAGATGTATCGAGGAGGAAATTGCTGAGATTGAGGTCAAGGAGGCTATTTCCTGCTTTCTCCTTTAGCATTTTTATGGTTTCCTGTCTCATATTCAGGTCCTTTATCCATTTTGAGTTTATTTTTGTTATCTTAAAATTTGTATGGAACTACAAAAAACCCCGAACAGCCAAAGTAATATTGAAGAAGAAAACCAAAACGGGAGGCATCACAATCCCAGACTTTAGCCTCTACTACAAAGCTATCATCATCAAGACAGTGTGGTATTGGCACAAAAACAGACACATGGACCAATGGAATAGACTAGAGAGCCAGAACTGGACCCACAAGTGTATGGCCATTTAATCTTTGGCAAAACAGGAAAGAGTATCCAATGGAAAAAAGACAGCCTCTTCAACAGGTGGTGTTGGGAGAGCTAGACAGCAACATGTAGAAGAATGAAATTAGACCACTTTCTTACAAGATGCCCAATTTTAAACAAGTTTCTGCTCATTGCCAAATGGGAGAGTGGGTCCAATTTCTTAAGCCTTTTGATATATCAAGCAAATGCAATAATTTTTAAGTTGTCCACTTCCATTTTGCGGAATAATTTAATTTATCTGCATTTTAGAATGTTTCAAATATTACTTGTGGTTAAGGTGAAAATACCGATTGTCCCAGATGAACAATAAAAAAATCAGTAGCATTTCTGATGGTTAGTCTTAGCAACATAAAACTTTGTCAAAGCTATCACTGGATCCCCAAAGACCATAGTCAGAAGCTAAGAAATACTCTGACCATTAGTAAAATATGATCCAGAGAAACTAAAAATAAAATAATACTTAAAATTATTAAGAGACAGGAGCAAAATAAAGGTTGTTAAAAATGACATTTGATAAAGTCAACTGCAATTCAAATAATCAACGTATAATTAGTCATCTAATAGTATAGAATCAATGTGTGTATTGGCACCCTGTCAAAATTTTGACAGAAACATAATCATTACAGGAGTGTTTTACATACCACTATTGTTCCATGACAAGTAAAGCAGATAAAAAAAAATTTAAAGGCTACAAAGGATTTGAATAATATAATTAATAAAGATGAAATGAAATTTAGGTATTAAGGATTTTCTCTCACAAATAGAAAAATATCCCTTTCTATTAAATTTTACACACTGACTATAAAATTCATTATGTGTCACTCTAAAAGGAAAAAAACAACTTAACTCCAGAAAAGGAAGACATTTTCCCATCCACATTCTCTGATCATACTATCATTAAAAAAAAAAAAAGAATTGAAAATATCAAGCAAAGTTCAGATTTCAACTGAACTATCAGTTGAAGAGAGGAAAATATTTTTCTAAGTAACAGTTGAATCCAAATAAAAATACAATTTCAGTGTATTTAGAATATATTAAATACGGAAAATTGTGCTTTCCGGAACATGGATTCTCTAAAGCTCCCTTAGATGTCCATCCATATTCTTAATACTTTCATTATAACATGAATTACCATTTAATTTAGTCCTTCAAGTACAAAAGAGCAACTCGAATGAAACTAAGGGAAGATACTGGGGCGCCTAAGTGGCTCAGTTGGTTAAGCGTACAACTTTGTGAGTTTGAGCCCGCATCTGGCTCTGTGCTAACAGCTCACAGCCTAGAGTCAGCTTCGGATTCTGTGTGTCTCGCTCTTTTCTGCCCCTCCCCCACTCATGCTCTGTCTCTCTCTCTCTCTCTCTCAAAATAAATAAACATTAAAAAATGTATTATAAAGAAACTAAGGGAAGATATGAAGAGAAAATGCTTTTCAATAAAAGTATGTAAAATAAACAGTAGAATAAAAACAAAAGTCTGGTCATTTAAAAATAAAATAAGACATTAACAAATCTAATTATAAATGAGGGTGAAAACAGAGGGAAAAAACTACTGAATATAAAAAAGTAAATGTATACATACCAGATGTTCTATAATTAGTATATTTGTTTGATTTTATGATCAGAAAAGTAAATAATTATTTTGCAAAATGGAAATGTATCCACTCAAAAAATTACCCTGCGTTCTTTTGTGGATGTGTGTGTGTGTGTGTGTGTGTGTGTGTGTGTGTATGTGTGTGTGTGTGTGTGTGTGTGTGTGTGTGTGTGAGAGAGAGAGAGAGAGAGAGAGAGAGAGAGAGAGAACACTTAGCATGCACTATTCTCTGGATACATTTTGATGTGCACAATAGCATATTGTTAACTATAGATATTGTGCTAGACAGCAGATCTCTAGAACTTAATTCACCTTGCATAACTGAAACTTTAAACGCATTGAGCAAGAACTCCCTGGGTATGTTTAGTACCCTGATTGTGGCGATCATACAATGGGTGTGTGTACATGTCCACACTCACCCAGCTTTATACTTTAAGTCTGTATTCTACTTCTCATGACAATTATGCTTCAATAAAGCTTTACACATGTGAAATCATCAAGGACGAATAAGAAGAAGAATTTTAGAGGAATAGGATTGGGAGCTAAGAGGTTGGGAGTCACCGCCCGCTTGAAGTATGAATGGGTGATAAGAAAACGAAGAAAGACGTCAGAATTAGTACCTTGGCTGCCGAGTTAGTGTTACTAAAAAGAAGCATGCGTGATTGAAGAGAGATAGTTTCCCTCACTGTTCGAAAGCAGTGCATTCTATGAAAGCTTCCCAAAGCTGAAATGGCATAAAGGTGAAAACCAATTACCATTAATTTGTATGGAAAATTTTTTGAGAAATCCAGTCCCCAAAAATAACCTCTCTTAGCCTTTTCCCAGTACCTTAGGACCTGTCTTGCTAATGGATACACAAAATAAATCAAGGTAAAGCACAGATGGTCACAGACACAGTTCAAAGCTACAGTGCTTGGTGCTGAGAGGCTGAGTGTAGTCTCCGGCGGGAAGGAGCCTGGGGGGCCCTCACTGCTGCTCAGGGTTCACATGGCCTCCAAAAGGGCTCATGGCAAAACAAGTGCTGAATGCTGTTTTCTCTTTTCACCTTTTCCCATAAAAGTGAAAAATCCTCTTCGGGTTTCTGTTGGCTTGTGAAAGCGAAGTGACATAATGCAAACTTTTGAAAAGTGGGGGATACATATGCATTGATTTAGTATGAAGAAGCCTCTGTTTTGTTTTCTTGGTTGAAATATACAGAGGAAAAAAGGGGTGGAAGTTAAGGGAAGGGTACAACTGAGACAAGAGTTTTGAAGGAGGGTAGATAGGATAATATTCATAGTATGGATGAGAAATAGTTCTGCCTGCCCTTTGATGGAGCCAGGAGGGAGGGAGAGGGGGAAATACCATGCGGTTAAGTGGGGAGAAGTGAGGTGAAGTAAACTGAAGGATTTTGACTAAAAATCCACTCTTTTCTTAATGATAGAGCAGTGAAAAGAAGGGGCTGGTGATGGCAGGGGTGGTGGTGAGGCAGGGCAAGGGACTGGAAGAGAGCTGAAGCGACTTACAGTATTGAAGGGTCAAATGTCTTGTGACCTAGACTGAATATAGGACACGGGCTGTGGAATGGGGTAAGAGAGGGGAGTATAAAAACCAGGTTTTGTGGTAAGTATGAGAATTAAAACAGACACACACACACACACACACACACACACACAGTGAAGAAAACGGTCTCTCCCATACAAAGTGTCGTACTTCTTCCATTTGACATTAAGCCAGCAATCCCTCAGATTTGGCATGAAATAATTGCAGTCTTGTTGATGCTTTCTGCAAAGCTCAGATGGAGCAGAAAACCAAGTAGGCAAAAATGGCACCTTTCAATTTTAGCCACTCATGTTCCAAAATGTCTTTTCCTAGTTTTAGGAAAAGCAAGCACTGGTTTCAAGAACCTTGCTGTAAGAAAATTTAAACTTACAAAACATATAAAGCAGAAGACTATTGCCTATGTGGACATTACCAAAAAAAATGAAACTATAAAACAACAACAGCATTTTCTTAGCAAACGTAATCTTCATGGTAGAATGACATACTATTGAGCATCTGATAGAGCATTTTTTTTCAGAAATATATCTGTGCTGTATGAGCATAAAAATAAGGCAAAATCTGAAATCTTCATGGTTCTAAAACAGCTCTGGACTCATAAAATTTCAACTTGGTTTAGTAACTTTGAATATTCACTCAGCTTTTTTTTTTCTTTACTCGTCTCTGAATGGATCAGGGTCTCAATTTCCAGCTTTTGGAGAAAACTATATGATTTATTGGTTTCCATTAATTAGCAACTGTAGAATTATCTGAATCACAGAAATGTTGCCATGTAGCAACATGCAGTAATTCTGTTACCTAAAGAGCTAACAAGACTACAGTTTGAATACCGGCTCCATCAATTACCTAGCAACCTTAGATGAACTAATTTAAACCTCAGTTTCCTTATCTGTAAAGTGGAGACAATAATATTACTTACCTAAGGTGCTGTGAATTGTTAAAAGAAACAAGATAAATAAAATTAATTTTGCAAACTCTAAATCCTTAGACAAATACAGTGTTACTGTCTTTTGTGATTGTAATCCATGGGCCAGAAGGCTTGCAAAATCACGCAGAGAGAACTATAGAATCAGAAAGGACTTGTTGGTAGACAAGGTTATCTAATACATTCACCTGGAAAAATAATGGACTCTTGAAAAAAAAAATTAGCCTTGGCACCCACTGGACAAAATGGTCACCTTCCTACTTAGTTAATTGAATATTCTGGCACAGGCTGGTACCCGTGTCAGCTTCTTGCGGGAGTTCAGTGACAGAGAATTCTATCACAGGCAGAGTTTAATAATAAAAGACTGCATCATTTAGATTTTTATTTACATTAAGCCTTCAGGCCAAACCAAAATTCTCACTACCTGTCAACAGTGCCAGTTACACAGAGGAAAATATTCTAACTATCATTGCTATCGCTCCTACTATTTTGTTATTTTAAAGAGTCATTCTGGCAGGATTCAGCCAAAAGATAGGAGAAATGCGTCTAAAGCAATAACCATAAATAAAACATGAAATCTACAAAATGGAGTGTTTGATGCATATCTGACCTGAATACTGCATCAACCTTGAGCAAAACAGCTGGATCACAAAGCATCTTGTCATCACATGAAATGGAGAAAGGTAAATTGGGGACAGATTACTATTGTTCCCACCTGCACATTTTTCATTTATACAATTTCTACAGTGCAATTCTGCAGGTCCCAACTAAGTGAATTTTAGAACTTATCTTTGCTGATAGCAAGTAAACGGTTAGAGTTATACCTTTAAAAGAACAACTCCCGTTTTCTTTATTTAGTGCACTGCAGTTTAGATTTTATATTAAAAACATTAAATATAAAAATACAAAATATCACAAGTGCAGCTATATATAAAGAGAAACCACTGCTAAGAGTATGTAAGTGATTATCATCAACACTTTGGTGTGTATATTTTTTTTCTGGATCTGTTTTTCTACTTCTCTCAACATTTATGTTATATATCTTGACATGTATATGTAATATATATTGTATATATTGTAATATGTATATATGGAGAGAGAAACATACTGACTACATATTGACATATATGTAGGCATATATATCGGTGTATATGTATATATATATATATAACTGATATTAATATGATTTTAAAAGGTGATTTTCAGTGGCTGCTTAATATTTTATTGTATAGATCTACCAAATTTTAGTCAATTGTCTCCTTTTTTAAGGCATTCTTTTCTTTACTAATTATTTATTTTATTTTATTTTTAATGTTTATTTTTGAGAGAGAGAGGGAGAGAGAGAGAGAGAGAAAGAGAGAGAGAAACAAAGCGTGAGCAGGGGAAGGGGAGAGAAAACAGGAGACACAGAATCCAAAGCAGGCTCCACACTCTTAGCTGTCAGCACAGAGCCTGATGTGGGGCTCGAACTCACACACCGTGAGATCATGACCTGAGCCAATGTCAAACGCCTTACTGACTGAGCCACCCAGGTGCCCCTGTACTAATTATTTTTAAAATGTTGCAAAAAATTTATTTTTTACATGGGGACAGAGATTGATTTCCTTAGGTTGAATTTCCTAATACTATGTATCTTGGGATGAACTCTTGGCGGGTATTTGGTACACAAGCTCTTGCTTTCTATATAAAATTATTATAGAATAAAAAGAAAGGGCACTAAAAGCAGATGGAGCCAGGTAAAAAGGAAATAATTTACTTTTGATAAGACAAGTAGCATTAGCTAGATCAATAAGTCAGGAAGGACATTATCAACATTGGGAGCAACATCTGGTCCCATGAGGAAGACACAGAAAGGATTTTTAAATGCTTTTTCCATTTGAGATAACTGGAATCTTGGGATGCTCCTGTCCAGAGGGTCTGCTTTCTAAAGAAGGTTATGTTAAGGTTTCTAACTGATACTTAAAGACAATAGAAATTTTATGCTTTTAGCATTTGCTCAGATAAACAAATAGAAACGTTCACAAATTTCTCAGAGCAAAGTTTAAAGAGTCCAAAGTTGTCAATTCTGAGTATATAGTTGTACTCAATTCTGAATATAGAGTTATCAATTCTGAATATATGGCGAATACATAGTGACATGACCATGGCAAGAAAGATAACATACTTGGAAAAAGTTTTCGGAAAAGATTTTATTTTTAAGTTTACTTATTTGTCTTGAGAGGGAGGGTGAGAGAGAATCCCAAGCAGGCTCCAAGCCTAGCATGGAGCTGACTCCGGGCTCAACCTCATGACAGCAAGATCACTATGTAAACCAGTATCAGGAATCTGATGCTTAACTGACCGAGCCACCCAGGCACCCCAAAAAAGATGTCCGTGAATTAAGGAAGTAACTGCTTCCAGAGTTTCAGCAGAGGTAAGGGAGACAAGGGCTGAGGAAGCAGTGAGGTGAGAGCGAGAATGGAACCCCTACCTCAGGTTGGGAAGGTTCAGGGGGAGGAAGTCCTGTTACCTGAGCCCAATTCACAGCTGTGGCTGCCAGAGAGAAGCCATTGTCTGAAGATGAAGCTACTCCTCAACATCAGAGCTCAGAGGGATTGGGAAGAAGATATCAGAGTGTACCTTGATGTCTCTCTCTTGCCTTATTTCTTGCTTGTCTTTTCTATTGTTGGAATCCGATAGGAAGCTGAAGTGCAGTTGATACTTATCTGTAGACTTGAGCTGTCTTAAGCACTGAAGAGTCAGGGAAAGGATGGTGTATGTCAGAAAGGTGGTGTATGTTGGGAAAGATGTTAATAAAAATAATAGCACATGTGGAAAAATAAAAAAGGTAATTTATATCAATGCTTCTTAAGTCTTATTGTACATACAGATTATTTGAGAATTTTATTAACATGCAGATTCTGATTCCATAAATCTGCAGTAGGCCTGAGGTTATGCGTGCTGACTAATCCTCCAGGTGATCCTGAGGTTGCTATCCCTCAGACTACATTTTAAGAGGTAAAGACTTGTAACATTACAACAATGCCTCCTCTTAGGCATTTTAAATGTAGATTTCAGTAATTTTCCAAGCAATTTACTGAAAATTAGGAATAGTATGAAGTGTATTTCATAATGCATCGTATTTGATCTGTGTAACAGTTCCATAAAATGTGGGGATTCTTTCAAGGTGCAGGGTCTTTTTGTAGGCACTACATCCCTTTGTGATGATGGAGCCTACAGATAATATAGAGCCCAGATTCTGAGGTGACATGTTTGATGGGAAAACTGCTCACTGCACCTTGGAAGCAAGGCTTAAAGACCATATTCCCAGATGGGAGGAGAACACCTAGAATAAGGCTTGTAAGAGTTACAACAATATACCCAACTTCCTCTCCTCATCATTAATAATCCATATTGAAGGACAGTCACCAGAGATTTCATCAGATGAGATGAGAGGGGTCAAGTTCCTAAAGCAATCTCCACTTCCTTTTCAGAGAGAAGTTTCCAAATAGATTTTGCCTAAGTTCAGCTTTGCACCAATACAATTCTTGTGTTCTCCTCTGTCAACAGATAAAAGAATATAAAAAGCATGTATATTGTTAACATTATTGTGCCACTGTTCACTTATTGGCTTTGATAGATGTGTCATGGTATATGGGATGTTAATATTAAGGGAAGTGACGAATGGAGTATGGGAGTACTGGATTAGCTTTATGCCTTTCTGTAAACTTAAAATTATTTAAAGGTAAAAATTGTAATATTATGTAAATATTGTATGTCACCCAGGGAAAAGGGAAAGTGAAGTACTCTGTGACAAAAAGAGGTGATTTATTCTCCTGTGTCTTTATAAAGAAATGTATCTTTTTAAATGTTTATTTTTTGAGAGAGAGAGACAGAGCACGAACAGGGAAGGGGCAGAGAAAGAGGGAGACACAGAATCCAGAGCAGGCTCTAGGCTCTGAGCTGTCAGCATAGAGCCCAACATGGGGCCTGAACTCACAAACCATGAGATCCTGACCTGAGCTGAAGTTGGACACTTAACCCACTGAGCCACTTGGGTGGCCATATAAAGGAATGCATCTTGAAAGAAGGGTATGTAAAGTTTGAAAAGGAAAAATTATGTACCATAAATAAGACGGTATAATGGTTTGCTTCCAGAATCAGTGTGCTTGGGTTCAAATCTCAGCTACCCACTGACATATAGATGTGGGGGCAGTATAGACATCCTCATTGTTGTACTATTGTGATTCATAATAAGAAATGTATATTTGATCTTTGTCCCCATTTTAGGAATTTTAGAACTCCTAAAACCATTGGAATCTCTGAAGTGATGCGTTTCTTTTCGTATGTTACTTGGTAACTGTCTACTCCTTGGGATTGCAGGATAGCCTGTGGATTAAAGCTGGTTACCAGGGAAATCAGTCCTGTGATTAGAGGGTTGCAACTTTCATTCCCACCCTTGACCTCTGAAGAGGTGAAAGAAAAGGACCTGGATGTGGGTGTTGAGTTAATTGCTACTGCCCAATGACTTCATCTATGATATCCTTATGTAATGAAGCCTCCATTAAAACTCTCAAAAGTGTGGGGTTCAATCTTCCAAGTTGCTGAACATGGGAAGGTCCTGGGGATGGGGATTAGCATGACTGGAGAAGGAAAGGATGCTTCACACTCCTTCCCTCATACTTTGCCCTGTGCTTCTCTTCCATCTGCCTGCTCCTGAATTACATCCTTGTAACAAATGGGTGGTCTAGTAAGTGAACCATTTTCATGAGTTTTGTGAGCCTTTCTGGCAATAGATTGAAATTGAGGGTGTAGTAGGAACCTCCAGTTTATCCCTGGTCAGTCAAAAGCACAAGTGATAGTCTAGACTTGTGGTTGGTGTCTGAAGTAGGGCACTCTTGTGGGATGGAGAGTTTAGCCATGGTATCTGACAATAATTCCAGGTAGATAGTGTTGGAACTGAGTTACACTGGAAGATGCCCCACTGGCGTCAGACAATTGCTTGGTGTAGGAAAGCTGTCCACACATTTGGTGACCAGATGTGAAATGTGAGTGTTGCATGTAGAGAAGGAAAACCAGAGGTGTTTTCACTTAACTGCAGTTATAAAGACTTAATAAAATCATGTATTTAAAGCATACCATGGTGCCAATTATAATGAGTGTAATAAATCTGCTATTTTTATTAGTATGAATGTCATTTTTATTCAATTATTTTTTTACAAGACCTCTACATCTATTTTTACATTTTTTAAATGTTTTATTTATATTTGAGAGAGAAACCAGAACATGAGTTGGGGGGGCGGGGCAGAGAAAGAGAAGGAGACACAGAATCCAAAACAGACTCCAGACACTGAGCTTCCAGCACAGAGCCCAATGTGGGGCTCAAACCAGGGAACAATGACCTAGGCTGAAGTCAGACACCCAACCAACTGAGCCACCCAGACAACTCACAAGATCTCTATATCAGATCCAAAATATTTCCCATAATCTGGCTAAAAACACTATTAAAATTTATTAAAGAGTATTTAAATTTAGCATTATTTTCAGAACTTTACAAATTAGGCAACAGGGAGTGAAGAGTTTACATTTGTTGCTCAAGATCACCCCCTCAATCAGTACATAGAGGGATAAAACCCCAAACAGGTTGCTCCGACTTTAAGTCTTAGCACTTTTGCTATAGTCATGCTGTCTCTTTTATAGTAAATTCTTGTCCTTCTTTGTAAAATGCAGAAAAATAACTTATTCCACATAAAAATGTTACCCAGTATCTGCTTGCACCTCCCCATCACTTCCAGACACTTATTTCCCAAGACTTAATAATTCTCTGGCTGTTTACTCAAGAGTACCTAGAAATAGCTTCATATTCGCTGTAGAGCCTTAGGCAGAGAAAACAGATTACTTTGGAGCTGAAGGATTTTCTGAGAATCAGTGGAGGGGGACATACCTCCTCTCCACTGTTCTATTAATGACATGCACAAAGCATAACACCTAGACGAATTAGTCATGCTACAAGACCTACACCCCACTTTGCTTAATTGCCATACTAAAGTACCCAAGGGAGATGCATAGAGGACCTCGCTACTCAGCAATCTTGTCATCTAGTTGCCAATCACATATTCAAAGCTAACAGAAGGATGCCTCACAGCTGTTCAGGTGGCTTGTTCATCGATCACCAGCAGTCATTGCCATGAAGTGAAGAGCTGAGCTCTAGGTATGTTGACCAAATACTGTGTACAACTCTTCAGTTAGAGTGAGGGAAGATTCCCAACCATTCCTTCCACTTGTCTGCCAGATGGTCCGTATATTATTCTTTGTCTGGGTCCCCTCAACCAGCTTTTATCCCTGTCACTTGTAAGTCTTTGTTCATCCTTGTGGAGAGCAGTGTATTGATCATTCTTCATTTTCTAATGTGTGTTATGACACTTCTTGGTTATGACAAATGGCCAGTTGCCTGGGAACTGAGGTGTCAATCAGTGTCCTGGAAAGAGGAAGCTTATTAAGATACACATTTACACAGCATTACAAAGTCACTGCTTTATTTTCCTAAATGTTTCAGGTAGTGGAGTTCCTTGGAAACAGATCCATATCTTCTGATAAGACCAAAGCAGTGAAATGGGAAACAGAATAATAATATAGTTAACTTTCCAGTGGATATATTTTAGTTTATTGATGTAGTGCTGGGAAAGAGGAAGAGAAGCCATCTCAGGTACTAAAGTTCCTGTGTTTGAATTCATGACTTGAATTGGTGCAGTCAGAGTCTGTTAAAGCCCATGACTTCAGCCCCATGGTTGAAATTCATAAAATCTCAATATTGCACCAGTTGAATTATGAGACTAGTACAGTGATCTTCCACAGTTCCAAAAACTGGCCATTTGTTTTGATACCTGTAACCAAGGACCTATCTAGTATAATGTTCCAATAATTGCCTCTGGTTTGCAACTCCCATGTTGTGCCTATATTGATTTAACTGATTGATGCTTTAAGCACATGCCAGAAAGAACAGAGTACTAACATAAAGGAATAAGAAACTCACTGTATATGTGTGTGAGTATGTGTATGGGGAGGTACATAATGTGTACATATATTCGTGTGATTTTATATCTATACATCTCTTCATTAGTTTATTCAGGATCTTTATTGACCACATACTGTGTATGTTAAGTCTAAAAAAGGTGAGGATAACCAATATAGAGAGAGGTCAGGCCCACACAGAACTTGAACAGCTGGAGAATGACAAGAGAAGTAAAGAGGCAATGATTAAATGCTGTAATAAATGCTGATGGGGAAAAGAGGCTGCTATGCATGGCTCCGACCGCAGACTTGAGTGATCAAGAAATGCTTCTTATTTGGCCACTTCACCTGAAACCAAAAAATGAGGAGGGGGGTGGAAGAGAGGAATGATGGGTAAGATTTCCAGGAGGCAGCTGTTGGGGGGGGGGAGAGAGAGAGAGAGAGAGAGAGAGAGAAGACAGAAGAGCACTATAAAACATTTCTAGGCAGCATTGAGAAATCTCTTAAAAGTTTTAAGTTGACTATGTGATTTTCTGCTGAAAATTTTATAGCCTGAATATATGAATTGGGAAGAACTTTCCCCTTGTGTTATGCTCTGCTAAGATGCTTTCATGTATTCTCTGTCAGATCTTTTTAATCTTCTTCCAAGTACTTTATCCTGTGGGAAGCTTTACCTGAAACTACTGGCTGGTCTTTGTCTTTCCTGGAACTCCAGCAGAATCCATGAAGTATATGTATGTGTCCGTCTCCCTATGAGTCTGTGAATTTTTGAGGGCAGAGCTACACTAACATCAGAGCACCATTCTTGAATATCACATCGATCTGAAGGGTAGCTCCTTAGGCCATCAGGACTCTTAAATTCCTGCAGATGCCTCAAGTCTTCATCCAAGATTTTCCAGTGGGGTTATGCACACCTGAAACATACTTCTTCTTGTCAGGAAATCCACCCAAGCAGTTTACCAGTCTGCACTCAGATGCAAGTTCCATCTGAGTTGAAGCCAATGATTAGTCCCTCTTTCTTAAACCAGGCAAGCTTAGACTAATGATGACCTACTGCTTCTTTCCTGATGAGTGACTTTACTAAATAGCTGTGAGGGCAGCTTCATATTTGGGCTCCAGCAAATCTTTTAACAATACTAACACAAATGGAAAAAGATAACTGAAAATAACCTTTGAAGAAACATTGACTTATGATAACTTTGAGTAGGAATAATTTTTGTAATTTTGTAAATGTTTTATTTATTTCTGAGAGAGAGAGAGAGAGAGAGAGAGAGAGAGAGAGAGAACAGAGCAAGGGAGGGTCAGAGAGAGAGGGAGACACAGAATCCAAAGCAAGCTCCAGGCTCTGAGCTGTCAGCACAGAGCCCAATGCGGGGCTCGAACCTATGAACCATGAGATCATGACCTGAGCCAAAGCCGGACAGTTAACCGACTGAGCCACCCAGGCACCCTGAGTAAGAACAATTTTTATATTTACATCTGAATTTAGTGAGACTAAGGTTCAGAGATGTAAAATAAATTGCAGCGAATTCAATGTTGGGCTGGTTACAGATGAATAGCTGTCTGACTCCAAAGCTTGATCTTCATCTACTCTGATAGACCACACTTCCTCCCAAATCAATTAGCTTAGCCACCTGCTATCTAATGAACAGCTTTATCATTGCAGCCTGATTGTGTTAAGCTTGGGCTCTGGCAGGCAACAGAGCAGGAAATCTCCAGAAATCCTGACCCGAGGAAACTGTGTGCGCACACACATGTATTCATCTGTGTATAAGGGCTTCTGTGAGAACCATGGGGTGTTCCACTCTCTTTTGCTTTTTCGGCATATTTTTCAATAAATTTAAAGAATAAGTTGTGACATTTTCTTTCTTTGTGAGGCTCTCAAGTGTATAAGGGTCACTGCCTGGCTCAAACATATGTGAACCATATTTGCTGAATAATTAACTAATCTTATGTCCTCTCCTTACTATATCTTTTGGGAAAAAGAAGACAGGAGGGAGCCACCCAAACTGCCATTTATAATGTTTTCTTCAAGACAATTGGAAGACACTTCTAGGAACAAATTTCAGTAATTTGAGTAAAATTGATATTGATACAATAAATTAATAGGTAACAATTACCAACCCATAATATTTACTGCCCCAAAGACAATGACATTACATAAACTCATGTTGAATATTGCTCTTTTACATGCTACTTGTAGGATACGAAGGAAAAGCAAATGTGAATATTTAAGGCTTGAAGTTAAGAATTATCATCTGTAAGATACCAGTGGCAATCTAAGATACCCGTAATTCAATCTTAGACAACTCCTCATTTATCTTTCTCATTACTATCCTAGGCTGTTAGCATTAAAACTAATTAATTAATTGTTAGCACAATAATGGCAAATTAACAAATTAATCAAACTGTTAAAATAGTGAATGTTTGTTTTGTAAGATTTTAACAAGTAAGTCTGTACTGAGACTTAAAATATAATTATTAAATAAATAACCTTATCATACCTGTATGGGTCACATATATATGTATGTTGTGAGTGTGTGTTATAATTTTTGTATAAGGAGAAGAAAGTTAAATTAGATTCTCTGCATTTCATTTAAGAAACACAGAGAAGCCTAAAACATTTGAGCATGACTTCTAATCAAAAAGTTAAACTCTAAAGAAATTTTATTTTAGAGAAAGAGAGAGAGTGCATGATCATGGGAGAGAGGCAGAAAAAGAGAGAGAGAAACAGAGAGAGAGAGAGAGAGAGAGAGTAAGAGAGAGAGAGAGAGAATCTCAAGTAGGTTCCATACTCATTGCAGAGCCTTGAACCTGATGTGGGGCTTGATCCCACGACACTGGAATCATGGCTAACCCAAAATCAAGAGTCTAATGCTCAACCAACTGAGCCTCCTAGGTGCCCCAAATGGTTAAACTTTAAAATAATACTTATGAAGAGAGAAATTATGAATGTGAAGAACTCATAAGTTTACATGATGTTGTTTCTATTGTCTGATGACATAATCATGTCTGCAGGGCCTACTGAGCAATTAAGTAGTATTTTTGTCTTTTGCCAAAATATAGCATAGTTTACTATGCTTTTATAGTATTTTTTCAACATCTGTTCCTTTGTAGCTGTTGGTTTATCTTACTACATCCATTCTGCCACCTAATTTTCTCATTTGCTTAAAGGTTCACCTGAGTGTGTTTCCCCTAAAGTTCTGCAGAGGAGAGTTCATGGATTTTATAAATATTTGCTCCTCTGAAAACTTTCAGTTTCAGAAACTTCCTTGTAAGTTTATAGCTATGCTATTCAATATTTGTGTTGGTTGAATTCAGACTTACATGTAAACTATCAATATGATTATAAATATTTCTTTAATCCATATCTTTAGATCTCTTGGGCAAATTTGGACTGCTTTGCACTAAAAATATTTCTCAACTGTGAGAGAAGATGAGTCCAGTGCAAGGTTTTCTAGTTTTGGCACTGTTGACTTTTGGAAAGTTTTCTTTCATTGTAGTGTCTGTCCTGAGCCCTGTAAAATGTTGAGCAGCATCTCCTGATCCGAGTTACTAGATTCCAGGAGCAGTCCTGGAATTGCAATTGCCCAGTTGTGGAAAATAAAAATATCTCTACACATTGCCAAGTATGCCTTGATGGGGAGATGGGGGAGGCAGCAAAATCACCCCCAAATAAGAACCACTGAAAATCCTGGAAGAAACCAGCCTTTTATGATGAGTTATTTGCCTGAGACTTGTACCTTTGAAAGTGAGCTACTTTTTTACCATGAATCAAACATCAGTACATGATCGTGTAACTGTTATTAATTATCCAAAATTCCATCTTATGTTTAAAGTTACTGTTTTCTTTACATTTATGTCCAGCTCTTGACATTTGGCTTGCTTTCTACCTTCAATCCCTGTAACTGAAAGTCTGTCAAGCTTCTCTAGCCATATAAATTTATTGCATTGATGGTATGAATTCTTGGCTTTCCTAAATCTGGTCTTTGCAATGTGACTTTACGTCTCCCCCGACAAGAAGTCTGGCCTACAGAATGTGGCAGACCTCATAATGTGCCAATTCTGAATTTAGGCCCCAAGATGCCTTATGTGCTCTGCTTTCTCTTGAATCCCTGAGCCTGACATGTGGACATATCTGGACTAACATGCTGGAGGGATTGGAGCGGGGGGGCGGGGGGGCGGTCACAAGACAAGTCCTCTAAGCAGAGGCCATCAGACAATCTCACCTTGAGCCAGCAAGCATGCTGACTGCAAAATCATGAGTGTGTTCAGCTGAGATCTTTCAAATCCACATCAGAGGAATCACTCACCCAACCCAGAGACTTAGGAGCTAGATAAATGCTAATCATTTGAAGCCACTACATTTTGGGGCTGGTTATTATGTAGAATTATTGATCAGTTGATATAGCTATTCATCTTGATTTCTTAGAGTATCTCTGAAACTTTGGACCAGACTTACTCCTTTTACTCATTCAGCTGTAGCCACTCCAGGTAGAATCAACTTCTAGTCCAGCTTTTGTCCTCAACTGTAGCCCAGTCCCACTTGGTAAGGACCCCATCAGTCCTTTCCTAAGCCCTGAAAGGGTCAGGGTGGTCCAGTAATGGACTTTACTTTTCATATTCTTCAAAATAGCTTATCTTGGTTCATAATAACTATAGTTTTGATTAATTCCACAACCTGAAAAAGCCTTTATAATATCTAGTAATGATACTTAAATAGACATGTCAGATTTCAAATAAATAAATAGTTAAATTCATAGTTGTGACTTGGCCAGACTTTCCAAGAGGATTTAATCTTTTAATTTATTTTTAATTTTTTTAATTTTAATTTTTAATAAAAATTTGATTATTTATTTACTTATTTATTTATTTTTAGAAGGAGGGAGAAAGTATACACAAGCAGGGTAGAGGGTCAGAGAGAGAAAATCCTAAGCAGACTCCATACTCAGTATGAAGCCCAATCCCACAATCCTGGGATCATGATGTGAGCTGAAATCAAGAGTTGGTTGCTCAACCGACTGAGCCCCCAGGTGCCCCTCAAGAGGATTTAAAACTTGCAGTCTTTTTCAGCTCAATGCATGGAAAGCATTTGGGAATTATTCATACACTCCCACTCATTTGGGCATTGTTCAGATCTTGTACTGTAAATCCAAAATTTGAACATGTTGGGCTTACTGGTGTCTTCAATAATTTATCCTATCTGATCAAATTTCCTGACTACCTTAGTATTACTGCCCCCCCAACTCTCACTGCCTCCCCAAGTTAAAAATAGGTTAGTTTATGTAATTTGGTTTTTTCTTTTTTAAATTTATTTTTTAGAGAATCTGTCCCTCCCCTGTTTGCACTCTGTCTATCTCTCTCTCTCTCTAAAAAATAAATTAAAAAAAGAAAAAATATGAATCTGAAGGAGGCTCCAGGTTCCAGCTGTCAGCACAGAGCCAGATGTGTGCCTCGAACTCGCAAACTGTGACATCATGACCTGAGCCTTAACCAACTGAGCCACCCAGGTACCCTTAGATTATGTAATTTGGCTGGTGAATAGCCCACAAAGGTGTAGGATACAAGCAAGTAGGAATATCCTATGGGACTGGTTTCAGAAGCTGATCTCTTTGGGGATCTATGAATCTAATAAATGTCCATTTTATTCATTATTTATATCCATTTATGCTGGTTAAGGACTACTTAAATCTGCTTAACTAGCATTAGTAGAAATATACTTACCTTTTGTTTTTTTAAATTTTGGACACTTGCCTAATTAAAACATGAATACAGGTTTCTCCCAATAGCTGAAAGTAGAGTATTCCTATGAAACACATAATAATCCCAAATCGTATAGATCAAGGAAACAATTACCAATAATTTATATGGAAATTTTTTGGGTGTTCTCACATGCAAAAAATAACCTCTGTTAGGCTTTTCTGACACATCAGGACACACCTTACAAAATAAATCGAGACAAAACACAAATGCTCACAGACACCATCCAAAGTTAGGGCAGCTTGATGCTGAGATGTGAATGTAGTTCTTGGGGAAGGAGGTTGTGGGGCCTCCTGCTGGGGTGCACACTGCCTCCAGAAGGGCTTGCTGCAATGCAAATGCTGAATGCTGTTTTTGCTTTTCAAGTTTTTTCATAGAACTGAAAATCCTCTTCGGACTTCTTTTGGCTCGTGAAAGCAGGTACCAAAGTTGGTCTTTCATAAAAGTGAAGTGGCATAATGCAAACTTTTGAAAAGTGGAACATACCTGTATATCCAAGAAGATGAAAAGAGGGAAATACGTGGTCCTCAGGACTGAGACATGTGCATGTCTCATGTGCATTAAATAATTATCAGAGGTGATTGAGCACCATAAGGGAAACCTAGTTTGGTGGAAAACACAGATGATAACAATTAGAGATGTTGCTAATCATATAATCAGAGAATCCACTAATGATGTAACTATGAATTTCAACAGTGAGTGTAATGATATCTCTATTATATAACCATCTACTGGAAGACAGGCAATGTGTTTTCTAGTTCTGTTTGTGACATGCAGTGTGTAAACTAGGACTGTACACTGAAGGTCTCTGGGTCCCATGTACCCTCTGTGGCTTCTCTAGGTTCTTCCTTCCATCATCTGTGCCTTCTTCAACAACCCATACTGTGTAATGATCAGAGGATTAATGCAGGCCTAAAATTCAACTCTAAGATTATTTTAGAAAATACGTGCATTGCAATATATCTGATCAGAGTAATAGTCACAAACCGGCCAACTGCGGCCATCAGTTTGAAAACTCTAATAAACTACCAGGTGACATGATCTAATTATTCTGTTTAGTGGGATCATTAAGCCAATAAATACACATTTGGAAATATAAGCATTTCAAAATAAAGTCAATTTCTGGTAAAATGGTGTGGTCTTTCAGTACCTTATGTTTATTCAGAAGTTTATTTATTTTGTTCTGTAAAACTGAAAGGGAGTATTACAGCATATTTAATTGCTCATCAGGAAAATACAACAGTCTCAACAGAGATTTGAAGTTTACTTGGACGTAGTCTCCTTATGGACTTTTGTCTGTTTGTTACTTCCGTTTTGTAGTTTTCCCCGCCCTCCTTCTTAAGTAACATACTATCTAACTGTTTCAGTTTCTTTTGGGAGGAAACAGCTAACCTTAATTACCATGTATCGCAACAGAAACCACACATTTCATCCCTAACTAATGATTTAACCATAAGATGCTGGCTCAGAAACCATAAGATGACTCAAATCCATGTTTCTAAACCATTGTGGCAGAAAAATGCCAAGTTTCCAGACTTTTATATTCACCTACCCACCAGGCTTTCCATCTGGAAATCTGATGGACACTTCAAATTCAACACATTCACATTTAAATTTGTCCACCTATCCCTTCTCTCCATTGTTCTAAATATATTTTTGGCATGTTACTATGGGCATCAAAGTCAGAAACCCTGGAAATAATGGATGCGTTTATCCTTACCCCCAACCCCCTTTTCCCTTACCTGGCCTTTCCCCAAATCTTATTAATCCAACTTTTTAAAAAATCTAGCTCATTTATTTCCACTCCACCACCATTGCCTCCTTAAAAGCTTTATATATTGGAGTGCCTGGGTGGCTCAGTAGGTTAAGTGTCAGACTTCCGTTCAAGGCATGATCTTGAGGTTGGTGAGTTCAAGCCCCGCATCAGCTTGTCAGGCAGCACAGAGCCTGCTCTGGATGCTCTGTCCCCCTCCCCAACTCACATGCTCACTCACTCTCTGTCTCTCTCTCAAAAATAAACATTAAAACAACAACAACAAAAGCTTTATGTATCAGTGCTTTGAGAGTGACATCATCTAAGCTTCTGTCTCATTGTAGACCATTTACCATATTTCTTCCAGTGATTTTTTTTAAAGCCACATGTGGCATTCCCTTGTTTAAATATTTTTCATTTAGCATGAAACAGAGTGGCATACTGCCTACCTAGTTCAACCAGGTAAAAAATGTCATGAGAAACAGCAGCAAGCAGATTTTGGCCACCTGGAAAGCAGCGGCTCCACCTAAAGAGGGCAGTAATTACTCAGCTCCAGCTGATTGTCATTTAGAAACATGGGCCTGGTGTGGCCAGATGGTCTGATATTTCAAGAGAAGCCAGAAATTTGTGTGGTCTCCCAATTTTTAAATGATTGCACCGAATTAATTTTTTAATGTGTCTGGCCTAAAGGGTAAAGTTAGAAATCTCCAGCATGTTAACAAGAACCTCTGTGATGTGGTGTAACTCTTCAATTTCCCCTTCCAGGGCCATCCTCACAATTTACTCCTCCGTTCACTAGTGCCACTTGTTCCCGGCAACTCTGTTTCCTTGAGCACCCTCGCCCCTTGTCCACCTCTGCGTGTGTTCTCTATACTCAGATGGGACCACATCTTCTCAGCCCCTTGATGTTAGCTACTCTCTAACATGTATTATCTCTAACCTTTCATTGTAACATGTGCAGTCCTATGAATGAAATGATATATTTGCATCTCTGTCTTCCAATGGCAGTAGGAGATCTATGGAGAAAAACGGGCTCTTCCTCCTCTTGGTATCTCCAGTTTTAACAAAGTTTCTGACACTGAATGGATGTTGAGTAAATAAACTGTCAAAATGAATCATGTAAATATGTTCTGGACACTGTTTAGAAAATACTGTTTTTAGGAAAGAATTCAAAGAAAAAAATGGATTTCAAATATTTTTGAATTAGAGTCCTATTGGGGGACAAAACCCATAACGATGATTTGAGCAGGTATGAAGTTGTTAACTAGGTATCAGAAGAGATAAAAGAAAACCATAAAGTATCACAGTGGCAGCATTGTCAGGAAGCAGCTACCACTCCCAAGGCTGCAGAACCAAAGGGAAGAGGTTGGAATTATCAATACATGGCAGCCAGGAGGAGGAAGGGTCCCAAGTAGTGAAACCCAGACTTTTGAGGGGAGGGTTTGGCAGAACCGATACTGACTTCTCTGAGCTGGAGAAGGTCCCTTGGACCAGGGACCTAGACTTCAGAAGGGGAAGGTACCAGACTGCGGCCGGTGCATGCGGGTGGGCCAGCGGGAGGTCTGGGTCTGTGACATTTAGAAAAATCATAATCTGGGTTCAGCTGTTGCTTCTGTGAAGACCTGCCCCAGGCAGCAGAGTGAAGAAGGGAGGGGGTGGCGGGCCACCAGGAATGGGGGGATGGAGGAAAAGAGGCAGGACTAGCCCTGTTTGCTTCCTCCAGCCTTAGAGTCTCCTTTTTGTGCCTCTTTTTGGCAGAACCAAACATGGGATCGATTGGCTGAGGAGAAGTGTAGTCAGCAGAGTCCCAGTCCCAGCATCAACATGTTGAGTGTACCAGTGTGCCATCTTGAAGCTAAGATTACTGACTAGCATAAAGTCTTTAAAACACGCTAGGAACGTCTGAGATGACTAAAGCAAGAGGGACCCTTGGGTGGTGTCCAACTTCGGCTCAGGTCATGATCTCACGATTTGTGGGTTCAAGCCCCACATTGGGCTCTGTGCTGATAGCTCAGAACCTGGAGCTTGAATTCTGTGTCTATTCTCTCTCTGCCCCCACCCAAGATAAATAAACATAAAAAGTTTTTTTAAGAAAAGAGAAAAGCAAGAATTTACAGTAACAGCTAAGCAAATACACAGCTAAAATAATAGTTGATTGGGCCACCTGGGTGGCTCAGTTGGTTAAGAATCTGATTTGGGCTTAGGACATGATCTCACAGTTTATGGATTCAGGCTCCACTTAGGACTCTGTGCTGACAACTGAGAGCCTGGAGCCTGCTTCAGAATCTGTGTCCCCATCTCTCTTGCCCCTCCCCTCTGTCTCTCTCTGTCTCTCTCAAAAATAAATAAAGGTTAAAAAAATTTTTTTTAAATAAAGGTTGACTGACTTTTTGCTTTACTCATACATTTCTTTTTCTAGACTTAACCTACAGCTCTTTACGTCAAGTTGAAACTTATTCTCAAGTTTGTTTCAAGGTCTACCTCTTCCATGACACTTTTTTTAGGACTATAAGAAAAAAAGTAATATTACCCTGCTTTAAATTCCATCGAATTTTCTAATTGTGTTAAATTATCAAAAATTAGTTGATACTATTGCTTCCTTTGGAATCTTGGCTCTCTATAAAGAAGCAGAATAATATATACAGTAGGATCCAGTTATGTACAACACATAATCAGGCTGAAAAATCAATCCATGCCATCCATCTCTTAATAGGCTAAAGAGGAAAAACCACATCATGGTATCAACTGATTCAAAAAAATTATTTGACATGATTCAAAAGTCTTTCATGATAAAAAAAAAAAAAGAGGAGAATTTCCTCAATTTGCTAAAAGCAATCCACTAAAAAACTACAGTTAACATGATGAATGACTGAATGCTCTCCCCCTCATCCCAAGAATGGAGCAAAGCAGGGAAGTACACTTACTACTGCTGAAGTTCTAATCAGTGCAATAAGTCAAGAGAAGAGAATAAATGACACACAGATTGGAAAGGAGGAAATAAAACGGTCACTATTTACAGTTGACAGGATTGTCTATGCAAAAAAATATTACAGATAATCTATCCAAAATAAAAAAATACGTGGAACTAATTGCTGAGGTAAGCAAGGTTGCAAAAATCAATTATATCTGTATACTAGCAATGAATACATAGGCACAGAATTTAAAATACAATTATATCATTTATAATGGCTCAAAAAATGAAATACTTTGATGTAAATCTAACAAAACATACTTAGGATTTATATGCTGATAACTATGAAATAATGATTAGAAAAAATAAAGAATACCTAAATAAATGGAGAAGGATTATGTGTTCCTGGATAAGAAAGCTTAATGTAACATTGATGCCAAATTTCCCCAAATTGATATAAAGGGTTAATCCAATATCTAGAAAATCTCAGTAAAAATTTTGGTTTAGATATAGACAAAATTATTCTACATTTTATGGCAAGGCAAAGGAATGGGCTATAATGATAGCTAAAACCATTTTATGAAGGGGGAGAATCACTGTATCCAATTTAAAGACTTACATACCAATAGTAATAAAGGCTTGTATTGGTGGAAGGATAGACACATAAATAATAAAACAAAATACAGAACCCAGAAATAAAATCAACAAAATTCAGCCTATTTCTCGCCATTTTGCAAAGCAATTTAATGGAGAAATGATAACTTTTTCAACAAATCCATACACAAAAACAACAAAATCAAACAAAGAAACAAAAAAAAACCCTTTTTATCTAATCTTACACTTTATATAGAAATGAACTGAAAATATAAAGTGTAAAGCTATAAAACATTAAGGAAAAAGTAGGAGAAAATCTTTAGGATCTAGGGTTGGAAAAGAGTAGACTTAGTGCTGAAGATCTGATCCATAAAATTGACAAATTAGGCATTACTAAAACTAAACACAGATAAAACCCCCAAAACTTTTACTCCATGAATAATCTCCTCAAGAAGCTGACAAGATAAGCTATGTAGCGGAGAAAATATTTGCAAATTACATATGTGGCTAAGGACCAGCATTTTTTTTTAAAAGAAAACTTTCAAAAGTCAACAACTAAAAAGTAACCAGATTGGAAAATGAGAGAAAGAATGGAAAAACACTTCACCAAAGATGATATATGGATAGCTAATAACCACATGAAAATGTCTTAAACACTATTAACTCCTAGGAGTTGCAAATTAATACCTCGATGAGGTGTCACTATCAAAATGCCTAAAGTAAGTACAAATAATGAGATCATTAGTGTTTGCAAGGATATGAAGAAATTCGATCACTCATGGAAAGCTGATGGGAATATAAAGTGGCACAGCCCTCTGGAAAACGTATTGGTGTGGTCTTTAAAAGCAAACCATGAGACAACCATATGGCCCAGCAATTACTCTTGTCGGTATTTATGCCAGAGAAATAAAGACTATGTGAAAACCTGTACACAAAAGTTTACAACGCTTTTATTTGTAGTGGCTGCAAGCTGGAAACAACTTAGATATTTTTCAACTGGTGAATGCTTAAACTGCGGTCCATCCAAATCATGGAATATACTAAACAACAAAAATGAACAAACCATTGATGCATGCAACAACACATCTCCAGAGAATTAAGCTGAATGATATAATCCATTCCCAAAAGGTACATACTTGCATATATCATTTTTGAAAAGCTAAAACTAGAGCAATGGAGAAGAGATTAATAGTTGCCAGGAATTAAAAGACCAGCGATATAGGCAATATGAGAATTCTTGTGATATATCCTAACTTGATCAGTGTCAATATTATGAGAGTATAGTATAGTTTTGCTATAGGCAAAGCATACATAGAAACTCTGTGTAATATTACTTACAAGTGCGTATATCTCAAAATAAAAAATTTAATTAATAAAAAGCTTCTTACTCCATGATTCCGACATTCCAGTGTGAAGACAGTGGTTACTGCAAATTCAACATAATCTTTACCAATTCCAATTGTTTACTCAACTCTGAAGTAGGCAGAGCTGCCAGTTGTCCCTCATTGTCAAGTTTGAGCTGTTGCTTACCTTAGAGTAAAATTATCAGCAAGTAAAATGATCACATCCCCTTTCTCTGAAATGCATTTTTAATCCGATCTTTGAAAGCATTAAAATTTGTAAAGTCTTGTCTACCCACATGGTGTGTGTGTGTGTGTGTGTGTGTGTGTGTGTGTGTATGTGTGTGTGTGTGTGTGTGAAGTGCTGGTAAATTGAGAATTAAAATGCTTCCATGACCTTTTGGAACGGATGAGAAGAAGGATTTGAAGGAAACATACAGTTCTGAAAGACACCAAGAAAGCAGTACAGACCGGATTAAAAAAAAAGAAAATAGGGGTGCCTGGGCGGCTCAGTTGGTTAAATGTCCTGCTCTTGGCTTCAGCTCAGGTCATCTCACAGTCCACGAGTTTGAGCCTTGTATCAGGCTCTGTGCTGGCAGTGTGGAGCCTGCTTGGGATTATTTCTCTTCTCTCCCTCTCTGCCCCCACCCCAGTGCTCACTCTTGCTCTCTCTCTCTCTCTCAGAATAAATAAGCTAATTTTAAAAATTAAAAAAAGAAAATGGTAACGTTAAAATAAGGATAAAAACACATCACTTCAAAATTGTCTAGACTTAGTCATCAATGAAGTTATTTGTGTGTTACAGTGCCATATTCATATTTGGAAAGGGTTTGATGAATAATAATACTTCAAATCAGAATAATGGGATGGATGGATAGTAGAGAAATAAAATAGATACATAGGTATATAGATTTGTAGTTATGTAGATAGGTGGATACCTAATGAGCTTGCTATTCCAAATTAATTGTGTAAAGGCTTCTTATTATGGCTTGATAAGTGAGCTCACCAGCTGTTTGGGCTATGTCTTTTTTTTTTTTTTTTGGAGAGAGAGAGAGAGAGTGCACATGAGCAGGAGAGGGGCAGAAGGGAAAGGAGAGAGAATCTTAAGCAGGCTCCACGCCTCACATGGAGCTTGATGCAGGGCTCTATCTCATGATCGTGAAATCATGACCTAAGCGGAGATCATGAGCAAAGCTTAACCAACTGAGCCTCCCAGGTGCCCCTGGGCTATGACTTTTAAAAGTAGCTATCTGGAAAAGTCCACTATTTGCCAGAATGAAGTTACCTAACCTGTTTAAACTTAAATTCTTTAAGTTTAAAACTGGAAAAGTAAGAGAAACCTAATGGTGGACCATGGAGAGGGGAAGGGGGAAAGAGAGTTGGAGAGAGAGAGGGACACAAAACCTGAGAGACTATTGAATACTGAAAATGAACCCAGGGTTGAAGGGGGAGGGGAAGGGGGAAGGGGGAAGGGAGGTGGTGGTCATGGAGGAGGGCACTTGTGGGCAAGAGCACTGGGTGTTATATGGAAACCAGTTTGACAATAAACTATTAAAAAATAAATAAATAGAAAAAAACCAAAAAAATGGAATAATATTAGGATTAGTAGTAATTGGTAATGATTGGATGAGATAATGAATATACCACTAACAGTGTCTAGGGTCTAATAAGCACTCAGTAGGCATAGCTGTTATTACTAATATTAATGCCACTGAGATTATTATCTTGAATGATTTGTTCTGCTAATTATAGAAAATTATATTTTAGAGCTCAATAATTCATTTTACTTTTCCTAGACATAAAACAAAAATCAGAAAACAATCTAAAGATGGATCTTTCAGGATCTATGGGTATGCTTCATGCCAAAAGATTAGACCTAAGTGCATTTTTTTATTATTTTAAAATTTTTTTAATGTTTATTTATTTTTATGAGTTAGAGAGACAGAGTGTAAGCAGGAGAGCGGCAGAGAGAGAGGGAGACAGAGAATCTGAAGCAGGCTCCAGACTCTGAGCTGTCAGCACAGAGCCTAACATGGGGCTCGAACTCATGAACCATGAGATCATGACCTGAGCTGAAGTCAGACACTTAACTGATTGAGCCACGTAGGTGCCCCTAGACCTGAGTGTGTTTTATCCCTACAGATGTTAGAGAAGTCAGAGTGGATGGGGGCAGGCTGCTTCCACAAGCTACCAGTCTGAAGAATTACATCAGCACCAGAAATACAATTGAGATGATAAATCAGCACCTTGTACCTTGGGAGAAGTTTGATGCATTTTCTCCGGACAGTTCTAATAAACTCCGTGATCTGTTTATTGAAAACCTAAGTAGTTCTGTAGCAGAAAACAAGGACAAGATAATTAGCACTACACTCTTCTGTTAGCCTTCTGTATATACTAATAATATAACACTTGCCTCAGGTTATAGTAACTCCCTGTTTATAGGCTTGCCTCTTTAGTTTTGACTGTGACTTCTACTAGGGCAGGAATTGTACATATTCCTCTCCTAGTCCTAGTCTAAATCCCAATTCCTTTTATTTATTTTGTGAGAGACAGGGAGAGCATGAGCAGAGGAGGGACAGAGAGAGGGACAGAGAGAGAGAGAGAATCCCAAAAAGACTCTACAGGGTCAGTGCAGATCCTGGTGAGGGGCTTGAACTCATGAAACTATGAGACCATGACCTGAGCTGAAATCAAGTGTTGGACGCTTAACCATCTGAGCCACCCAGGCACCCCTAAATTCAATTCCTTAAACATGGGAAATCAATTACTGTTTGTTGAACAGGTGTGCCAAAGCACTACAATGTCATCATACACATATAATAAAATAATGCCTATGAAAGTACTTTGTGAACTTCAGATAGCTATTAAATCAGAGGCTCCCAAACTACAGCCAAATCAGACCCAGTGCCTCTTTTTGTGAATAGTTAGTATTGGAACACAGGACAACTTGCTAATTCATTTACATACTGACTGTAGCTAAGTTTGCATTACATTAGCATAGCTGAGTAATAGCCAAAGAGAAAACATGGATCACAAAACTGAAAGGAATTACTGTGTGACTCTTAAAAGAGAAATGCAGCCCATCCTTGTATTAGATGCTAGTTGTTTAGGGGCAATGCATTTGATAGTTTTATTGTTGGATGCTGGAAAGAGGGGATATTGAGAGGAAGAAATTTCTACAATAGTCCAAATAAAAGGTAATGATCACTTACTTCCATCGGAGCTGAATGAAATGGAATGTTATGTTTATTCATTAAAAAAATAGTTATTCAGTACCTATGGTGTTTTGATTACTATTTCGGGTATTCAACAAGTTTATGTAATAATATTTAGTGAGTAGGTACCATGTCCAAGCACCATTTCTGCCTTCTTTAGAGTTTCTGTTCATTCCAGTGAAGAACTGCCATTTGAAGAAAGAATAGACAGAATCAGGTGACAGGTAACATACAGGGATTAAAGGACTGGAAAAGTCTAATATATTTCAATCAGTACCATACTTGGCTTGTATTGTATCATATGTATTTGCATATCTGTCTTTTCCTGTCTGGGTGTAGGAGCCCTGAGGACAGTCACCTACATACTTGTTATTATAGTTTCAAACCTGGGGCAATATCTGGCAATATAGACATGTAAGTATTGAAATGTAATTAGAGATAAAATGCAGCTCAGAAAGGACGAATATGAGGTTTATTGAGGATATGTTGTTTAAGACAGTACTGTAATATATCCAGCACAAAATGCCCTCTGTTCAAAGGTAGTCAGAGAAGAGAAAGAAAAGACTCAAATCAAGAGACAGAAGAGTCCCTATTTTCTGATGCCCAGATCAGCACTCAGTCTTTACCACGCATGAACCCAATGAGCAACAGTCAGCACAAATGCATACTTCTAAGTGAATGGGAAGCCCTGCTAAATTCTCATCAGTATAAAAGGTATAATCATTACTGTTGCATTATGTAGAGAATAGGGCTATGAGGTATTGGCTACATCTTCTCTTATCTTGCCTCTGTCCTTACAATCCAGTCCGCAGACTTTAATGGTTCACTGCCAACATCTTGAGTGGCTTTCCTTTGCCTTTGATAATGAAGGGAAACACAACTTGTCAGGGAACATCACTCCAGAGAAATTTTATAATTCAAAAATTGTATGCACTTCAACACTGAAATCAACATTATCACAACACGCAACTTGTTAAGGCAAAGACATTCTTTTTTCAGTCCAATCAAGTTTCGCTGAATATCAATAGGGTAATGGCTATAGCAGTTTTTTGCCAATTAACATACATTTCTTCCGCTGGAATTCACACCATTTTTCTTAATTAATCCTGACCTTTCATCCTGTGTCTTATAAGCTTCTTAAGTTAGAAATAAATAATTCAGCCCACATATTTTCAGAAAAGAGACAAGCTGTTTTACTCTATCCTCAGAGAATAAATTAGATAGCTATTCAGATTAAGCCCATGGGAAATTGGATAAACAAATGCAAAAGTCATATATCTTCTGCATGAAGCACATAGATGGAAGCTTTCTGCTGCTGAAGGAGGCCAAGAAAATTTCTAGAAATTCTGGAGAAAGACAGTGTTCTGAGAGGTATTTGACTGTTTCCTTTGTTGAGGAGAGAATGTAGCTTTTAGGATTTATAAGCTTTAAAGTTCCTAGTCAGAGGTGCCTGGGTGGCTCAGTTGGTTGAGCATCCAGCTTTGGCTCGGGTCATGATCTTGTAGTTTGTGAGGGTCTGGAGCCTGCTTCAGATACTGTGTTTCCCTCTCTCTCTCTCTGCCCCTACGTTTCTCTCTCTCTCTCTCTCTCTCTCTCTCTCTCTCTCTCTCTCTCTCTCTCTCTTTCTCTCTCTCTCACTCTCTCTCTCTCCCCCTCCCTGTCTCTCTCTCTCTCAAAAATAAACATTAAACAAATTTAAGTTCATAGTCAGTGTTAGAAATTTAAATCACACCCTTGTGTTCTCTTACATTTTCTTGATGTTACCCTCAGTAAAGGGAATATGAAAGGTATGTGTCACTAAATCTTGTGCAGTTTTTCACCAAATTACAAATATGTCTATCTTCTTCCCTATCATGATTGCATGGTCCCTTAATGATACTAAGTTTTTAGAGTCGTGTCAAAACCCTACATATCTCCCCACATTACTCTCACATGTTTAAATATTCAGAGGTTTCTATTGCCACTAAATGATTTTATCACCTCACCTTTTCAGTCTTATACCATATTATCTCCATCTATATATTCTGTCTTCAAGGAAATATGTAAATTCTTGTTATTTACCAAGATATTACCTTTCCTAGGACGATTCCCTCTGAGAGAAAGCTCTTCTATCATGTAATAATTTCTCTGCATTCCCTTCCTGTGCAAACATCTCTGTTGGGTGAAATATTATCCATTCCTCAAGGTCTAAGTCCTCAAGAAAGCCTTTGATAATCCTTTCAGTGACATGTGTTCCCTTCTACTCCTTTATATAGATTTCTCATGGCATTTAACCTACTCCTGCTTTATAAACTTCATGCATATACATTTATATAGTATTTACTTGGTAACTTAAGAGCTTCTTCAAAGTCTTGGGAATGTTTCCCCAGTGGTTAGCAAAGTACCCATCATATTAGATGAGTTTAGTAAAAGTTAGTTCAATGATTAAGAGAATCTCTACCTGCATTAGAATAAAATTTTCTAGAAAAAAATTAAGAATTTTGTGTATCTAAGCATTAGTTCTTTAACATTTCATGTAAATCTTAGTCAAGAAAACCCCTTTCAATTACATGTTTGAATGAATATAATACTCTTCTGATGAATAGGGAATAGGGTTACAAATACTTTGCTTATGTGATTTTTAGTACATATAAAGTGTTATGAGCTAAAAATAGTTAAAAAAAGTTAAATACATTTGGGGACTAGAAGTACTAAATGACTTGCCTACAACTGCATGTGTCAAAGATTGAGTATGGATTAGAACCTTGACTTTTCAGTTTCTCATTTAATTTCTAAGAATCATCAACCAACCATCTTGTCAAAAACATATATTTTGATTGCTAAATCTGAGGAAGGATGAGAAATAAAATGGGAAACCTATATACTAGATATATGGGCAAACATTTGTTCATATACTTAAATTTATGTTGTGACATCAAACTCTTCACTTCCTGTGTATTTCCTCAGTAAACTCATAATCTGAAGATTCCAGCCTTATTTCAAATGGCTGTACAATTCATTTGGTCAAATTCATGTCTTTTATGTTCTATGACTATCTTTTATCCTCCCTTCACTAATAACACTTTTCTTGTGATTTTGTTTGTTTTGATAGCATTTGTTTTTTGCTAGCAATATGATTTGAGAATACATCCATGTCTTTCCCTGTGGCATTTAGTAAGATATAAGAAGTTAGTTTCTTTCTTTTTCAATGTTTTCGTGTACTCTTTTGGTGAAAATAATTCTTACTATTTTAAAACCAGAGTCCTTTAAAATTTCCAGACCCCACATGATGCTATTATGTTTCAGAAAGATATTTTTTGCTATTAGCTCAAAATTCTTTAATAGAAATATGACTTAAAATATTTATTGAACACTTACCTTAAAAACAATATATCAGAGCATGTGATCTGGAAATTATTTTAAAAATCAGATCTCTGTTTGGATTTTAGTCCTGTGTTCACAAATACATGGATGATGTCATTATCACTGGGTAATCTCTTCAACACTTTAAAACCAGAGACTAAAATCCACCTATACCACTGAATCATTCCAGTGTCAGCTAACAAGGATATTTGGTAGTCTCTGGATCAAGGTGGCATCTGCCAGAGCTATGCATGAAAGTGTCTGAATAGGAGAAAGGAGTTGACTGAATTCCTCTTGACCTTCTACTGCAAGCACACATGTTGCAAAGATTGTGTTAGTTTACCACTTTGTCAGCCTGAAGTGATTAACAGAGTTTCTCATGGATAATAAATTATTATTTTTCTCTTTGCTTAGGGATGGCCAACCTTGACTAATGCTGATTTCAAATTTTATGTCCTCCAGGTACTATGTTAACTCTCATTTGGGAAAAAAAAAGTGAGGTCTCATTCAACACTTTTTTTTAGTTTAATCATCTGACTTCTGTCTTCATGATAACCTCTTAGAACATTCATTCTGAAGAAGAAAGTACTGCCCCTTAGGCAATAATTTGGTGCTTCTGGAAGACTCTGGGTTGTCACAATAATTGGGAAACTGCACCAATATTTAGTAGGTAAGAACAAAGGATGCTAGAAACCTTTTAATGCAGGAGATAATAAGCTTAATGAAGCATTCTCTCATGTATGACTTGCAAATGCCCTAAGGTCATCCACGTAGATTAAAATGTTTTAGTACTATCTGAACCCAGAACCTAACTCATTTTTACACATAAATCCAGATATTTTTGCTGATTTTTTATGCACTTGCATTCACCACTCAACAGTAATGAACATCAAGACAAGAGTATGTTTTATTTATATTTTTGGAAACTTATACCAAGAATTAATTGCTCTTTTGGAAAATATTTTACTAAGAAAAAGTATTTTTATAATTCAGATCACAGACACCCCAAATTTTATTGATTTTCATTTGTAGTTAACATTTGAATTTTTATATATTTTAATATAAATTATATATACTTACATATAATAAAATTTATACATTTTTATATATAGGTAAAAGCATCAACTATTTAATTAAAACTTTTAGTATAGTCATGTCCAAGTGTTTAGACATAGAAATACATTCTATTAATTGTAGCTTGGTTTTCTCTTCTTTGTTCTTCATGTTATGGTTAGGGCTTTACATTGATTTCATTAAAACGCATGCATATTAGTGTTTGATAGTATCTTATAAATTTTATTCTGAAAAAATAGAGGTGGTATTAGAGGAAAATATTATCAATATATTATCAAATATTATCAAAATATTATCCTGAGGTTAAGAGTCACTGCCTTAGTCAGTAACCCCACTTTGAGAGAATTTAGAACAATTTTAAAGGGTTTTGAGATCTCCTCTTGCTTTTCTTTGTGGTTCACACCGAGACTCAAAGCCAAAAATACCTCATGTGAAAAGAAACTTAAAAAAAAAAGTTGATTGAATTGCATTAGATTTGTGGAAGCATTGGCTTAATTTAGGGATCCTGAGCTCAAGCACACAAATTACACCTTTTTCTCTATATATTTTGGTTTGGCAAGAATTATAGCTCAAAAATGTCTTATTTGAACAACCCTAGGTGAGGCACATACTTGACGCTGCACTGGATCTCCTGGTAGACACCATAGGAGCAAACTGGCAACTCACCTGCACGGGAACATGGTTTTTTGTGACTTAAAATAAAAAACAAAACCGCAAAAAACGGAAAAACCCTCAGTTGCCAGTATTTAGAAATTAGGAGACTATATGTGAAGTGTCTTGATTTCTGGCCAAGCTTAGGAAAAATGGAAGATCAGCAACCTGGATCATTGTCCCTCTGTGGCAACAATAATCTGGGGTGGAGAGGTGGCAACTCCCGGGGGGTGGGGGGCATCTTGTCTCTCATCTATCTTGATTCACTGATTTATATTATCCACCAGAACGTTATGTTTGTGTCCTCTGGCTTAATTAAGGATATAAAACTACGTACATGAAGAAAAGTAAAATATTCAAAGTAATCAGAAATGTGTAGAGTGCTATAAAATATCAGGTCATATTTTATTATAAGGTTATCTATTAATTATACAACTAATAGTTAATTATATAACTAAATAACAGTATCATATAATATGAGGTAATGGGAGGGAGGGAACCAGCCAGAGCCACGCAGGATTTACAGTCAGGGTCTTGTATCATCTGTTCTACACCTTTACCTGTGTATTGTGATACAGAAATCATATTTCCTTTCTAAACACCAGTTTTTTCATCTTGTAATGTGAACTAGTAAAACCTGACTGTGGTGTTCAGTGTTTGTGTTCCACTCAGATCCCTTTGGATTACTTTTTAAAATACTGTTTGATGTATCCCTCCCTACTCCTAACTTCTGTGTGTTTTTGCTTCCAACAGCAAACAAAGGATGGCCTTTGGGCTCTTGAAACCTATTTTGCCTGCAAATGGGATAAGACAGAGTTACCTGGAAAATCATGTCCCCATTGGAAATGTGGAGCCAGTGTCTGAAGGCAGTGGGCATATGGATGCTTAGATCCTGATCTCAGATCATTAAAATTCTGAGACATATTTGTAGTCTAAAATTTCCATGCACAGGAGATTAAGTTACCTTCTATCTTCTCTATCTTTTTTTTTTTTTTTCCTGATATAAGGGCAGCCTTACTCTTCATTGGGATCTTTTCCTTACTGTATCTTTGGCATATAAAACCTCATTTCAGAGTCTGATTCCAGGGAAGCCCAGCTAAAACTCTTATTAGACAACCTCACAGTACTAGTGTGAGATATAATGTGATGTATAAAAATGCAATTTAAAAATAGAAAATGCTTTTCTTAAAAGTTCTAGTAGAATTTGCAAGGCAAAATAACAATCTTTTCCCATGCCCAGAACTCAGTAAGAGAATTAACCTAAAGAAAATATGAGAATAATCTGTTCAGTCTATCCATATCTTACACATAATGAGAAAGTCAGAAACTCAGTAGAAGTCAAAATGTAGAGGCACTTAAGTGGCTCAGTTGGGTGAGCACCTCAGGTCATGATTTTGGCTTAGGTCATGATCTCACAGTTTGTGAATTCAAGCCCCATGTCAGGCTCTGTGCTGACAGAGCCTGGAGCCTACTTTGGATTGTGTGTCTCCCTCCTTCTCTCTCTTTCTCACTCTCTCAAAAAAAAAACATTAAAAAATTTTTTTAAAGAAGTAATGCTTTGATGACAGATATATCACTTCTGTAACCAGTTTTATTTGACTCTATAGCAGCAAGGAGGAATAACATGGCCTTATGGTTTTCTTTTCCCTATATATGGATATATATCCTATGTAACTTTATGTATTCCATATACTATAACATATATTATTATATATGTTGTATAATATCCATATATATTATATGGACTTTATGTAATATGTAATATGCTACCTATATTGTTATGTATACTATAGTAATATACTGTTAATATATATAACAATATAATATTATATATAATGATTATTTAACTCAAGTTGTGTATTATTATATAAACAATATATAATAGATTAATATATAACATATAATAAATTATATGTATAAGTTATGTACATATAAATAAGTATTACATATTATAGTATATCATAGTATATTATATATAACCATGATATGTTATATAACTATATTATTATTATTACATAATATGTAATTCTTCTATAATTTATATAAAATAAAGATTACATATAATTTATAACAAATGTATAAAATAAATTTTATAATTTTTATTTATAATATTTATATATGTGTTTTTTGTAGTAAAGGAGGTTCTTCACTGTTTAAAGATTATTTCTGAGTTGCAAAAATTATCTCTCAATATATTTCCCTGTATTACCATGATTTGGTCTGCATTCTCCCATTCAATCTCAGCTGCCATAATCACACAGAAAGCATGAGGGCCCTTTTTTCTTGCATCTATACTGAAAACTGTAGCAGCAGACAGTAACTGTGCCAGTCTGCCAAATAGATGCATTCTGTAATCTTGAATGTGTTTTATATATTCTACACACTCAATATTGTCTTCCTATGATACCCTTGCTATTACCCTTTGAAAATTGCTTTGTTTCATTGCAATATCCAATCATCCTCAAAGTTCAAGTCTACTTTCCTTGACAGAATCTGAGAACTAAACTTTCAGTTCTCCAGCAGGGGCAAATGTAAGTGGGTGAAAAAGAGACATGTTAAGCCTGAACTAACATTTGCAGCTGTTTTGTTAATTTGATTGTTATGATGGTCAGTCAGCATGTGTTTAATCACTCCAAAATAAACAATTAAAACATAAAGCATTCAGTTGAAAAACCACTTGTTTTCACACTTTTTTAAAAAATCCATTAAATGAGTTACTTGGTTTAGAAACATAATTTCAATATACAAGATTGGTTTGATACGCGTTCCTCTATTTTATACACAATAGGGAACAAACTGAAAAGAAATACTATAGCCATCAAGTTTAACATGTTTTTGTCTTGGCTTCAGATGGTGATTGACTTAAATCAAAGTTCTTCTTTTTAATTCTTTTAGTCTCAGAATTGATGCAATCATGAATAAAAAACACTCCCTATTATTCATCTTTTGGGGAGACAAGCATACATATCTTCAGTTATTTATGGGAAGGATAATATATACAATGATTTGGGAGCCATCTAGCTGACTACATGGACAGGATGTCAGAATATGAAAATTTATGCCAGAAACTATAACAGTTACGCTCAATCTAAAAATTTACCATAATCTGAAGTATAACTGTTATAAAAATTCAGTGACTTCTGTTCTTGTCAGGAGCTGTGGAAATTTTAAATATTTGTATCTTACTAGCTTTGAATTGGAGACTATATGTAGAAATCCTAATCATAAAAGTTGCATATGTAAGTATTTATGCCCTCAGAAAATTTACAAATAGTTGAAGATATGGCCCCTATACTTCAATGTAGGGTCTAGTTCTGTAGTAAGGCTATGAACAGAAAAGAAAACTAAAGTAAAATGTGCTTTGATGTACATGATGCTGTAAGAACATATGTGAGGGTAACTCATTCAGATTTGGAAAACAGAGAATGATGTGCAGAAGAACTACATGTGGAGATTTCCCTGAGAGTTTTCCAGAGCAACAGATGTGAGAAAGTACAGGTGAAGTGATTGTGCACACATCTGAGAGAGAGGTAGAGACTCAAAGAGAGAGAGACAAAGTAAGAGAGGGTAAAGGAAGTGGGAGAGGAGAAGGAGAGAGAGGGCAGAAGATGGGAAAAGAGAGAGGGAAAAGGATGGAAGGAGAGAGATGGAAACTGAGTGTTTTGGAAGTGGAAAGGAAGTCAATACAACATGAATCTGTGTGAAGGAGGGAAGGAAGAAGTATGAGGTGGTTGTGAGATAAATCAGATTGAAGAGGAAAGCAGGAGTCAATCTGGCAGGTCTATTAGGATCAAGAGTTTGTCCTTTGTCTCAGAGGAGATGAGGGAAATGGGGAGCCTTCCAAAAGCATCAAGCAAGAGACTTTCTGGCTGAGATGGAAATTGTAAAGAGTTGACTCTGCTCCTAAGGAGGGGAAATGGGTGATAGGTGTGGGGCAGGCAATGCAGGAGGCAGGAGAGCCAGTCAGGAGGCTATGCAGTCAGATAAGAGAGTGAAGATTTTCATGTGCATCAAAGGAGTGGCTGTGGGAATAGGTGAGTTTGTGACATAGGTAACAGCAAGAGGCAGGAGGATGATGGGACGTCTTCACAATGAATGGTGGTGATGTAAAAAGGACAGAACAGCAAAATGGCTGGGAGTTTTCTGACAGTAATCAGACACCACACTGTAGTGTCTTTTACTGAGAGACTGTTTCTAGGAGAAGCAGATATTAATATGCCAGGTTTTGATTAATGGTCAGATTTTCAAATAAATTATTTAAACTAAAAAGCTATGATTTTAAACTTCTGCATATTAGCAATATGTCTTCCTTTAAAATATACCTCTAAGTTTCAGATTGGTCTATTGCCTGAAGAGCTGAATGAAGGCTCTGTTCAACTCCTGGAATGGATGCTTCTAATCTATATGACTTAGGGTAAATTACTAAACTTCTCTCTGAGATCCTTTTTTTTTAAATCTGCTTACTTAGGATATTATCATCTAATTTCCTGAGTTGTTTTGAAAATTCCATAATATATGTAAAGGACCAGACAAATAAGCAAGCAAAGGTTACCTCTCAAATCTTATCTTCATTTTATGTTGGTGTTGTTACTATTTTAAAATCTGCCCCCCAAAATGGCCACAACTAGATCCCTCAAACCTGTGGATATGTCACTTTGGCATGGTGAGACTGCAGATGTGATTTGGGTTAATGACTCTGAAGTGGAAATATTATCCTAAATTGTCTGAATTTGTCCAATATAATCACACAAATGCTTAAAAGCTGTAATCAGAGAGAAAGAGGTGATGATAGAAGGAAGGTCAAAGAGATGTAACCGTCCTGGCTTTCAGGATGAAGGAAAGGAACCATGAGCCAAGGAATATAGCTAGACTCCAGGAGCTGGAGAATGCAAATGAATGGATTCTCTTCTAGAGCCTCCAGAAGAAAATACAGCCCTGCCAACATTTTGATTTTAGCCCAATGACAGTAGACTTCTGACCTGCAGAACTACAATATAATAAATGTATATTATCTTTTATGCCACCAAGGTTTATGTGATTCCTTATGTCATCAATAGAAATGTTATATATATTTTATTAATATTAATATAATTAACACATTTAATATGAATAAAAGTGAATGGTAACTTTTAAAAATATGGGGCAAGTAGATATTTAAAAATAGCATGATAAGAGGCCCCAACTACCTACAGCCTATGGTTTATTTTTTAAATTTTAGGTTTATTTATTTTTGGGAGCAAGAGGGAGCATGAGCAGGGGAGAGGCAGGGAGTGGGAGACACAGAATCTGAAGCAGGCTTCAAGCTCTGAGCTGTCAGCACAGAGCCCGATGCTAAGCTTGAATCCATGAACTGTGAGATCATGAGCTGAGCTGGAGTCAGATGCTTAACCAACTGAGCCATCAGGTGCCCCTACAACCTATGCTTTAAATGGATGAATGTTGCCCAACTTCTTACCTCAAGTGCTCTTTACCCACATGAGCATGTCCATGGTGACTTGACCATTGACCACTGAGTCCCCCTGTCTTCTCGTTGTCTATGCCATGACATGTTCCCTCAGCAGAGGGTGAGGGGATGTCATGAGACCATGAGATGCTTCCTCCATATGATCCCAGACCAGAAAATAGTAGCCGTGGCATAGGCTTTCAAATGTGTATGTGAGTAGAAAGCAACAACCAGCCTTCCTCCTTGTGTGCAGGGCTGGAGAGAGGAAGTGGCAGTGAAGAGGCTCGAAATGAAGTGTACAAGGTGAGTTGAGAGGAGAACTCTGGAAGCGAAATATGTGCCTCTTGTCCTATTCTGTTAGGACCTGGCTTGGAGTGCATGTCCTCTCTTGACTCTTCCAACTTTCCCCACACATAAATAAACCTCAGTGGCCTCTATGACATTTATTTACGAAGGCTATGAGAGGTCAATGAACCCTCAACTGAGTGTTGTCATGTCTAAGCTTGAAAATATTCATTGAAAACAATGACTATACAGGCTGCATATATTTCAACTCGAGAGAGAGCTTGAAGACTGCTAGGAATCTAAACAAAAACTTGTTCATTGTTATTCTCCAGAATTACACATTTTAACCTGACATTTTCAAAGGGTGATCATTTTTCCAAAATATGATTATCAGTTTGATCATTTGTTTTATTATTTTAGAAATTCATTTAAAAGCAAAATATTCTAAGAGTAGAATAAAATACTGTTTTCAGTGGTCAAGACCCCAGGTAACAATGGGCAGCCTCCAATTTTCCCCACTCTATTAGCATTCTCTAGGGCTTCTGGCAAATGGAATGTCTCTTAATCAGAGTGAACCACTGCTCAAAAACCCTCTGAAGTCACATTAGCGTTTTGAAACACTATCTACCATATCACATACTGAAAAATGCTTATAGTGTCATGTTCAGGTTTCGATAAAGGGCCATATGTTGAGGTTCTTATTTCTTTTGTTGATGGTCGATGATAAATTTGCTTAATGTTAATGTCATATTCACACATGACCACAAATATAATCATTTCCAATGAGTTGGTCATTTTTAAAAACCATATCATGTTTAGTACATGTTTACTCATAAAAGTAAACTCTTTCATTCCCCTGCATCATCTGTTACTTATTTTGGCTCTTGTTAGAGACTCATTTAGCTAGAGACTCAGTCTTCTGTATGATTTCAACCTAGTATTTTAATGCCATTTATAACAAAGTTATGGTTTCAAACATGCTAAAAAATAGAATTTTTACATATGAATCAACTCACCATCATTCATTTATAACAACTCCTAATTTTGCCTTATTTTGCTTCTGATTTGCTACCTATTTTTCAATAAGGAAAACATTTCTGATGCAATTCAAATTCTATATAATTAAGTGCCCATTTTTTATTATATTCACTCCCTTTTATTCCAGAGGTGAACATTCTCCTGAAAAGGGTATTTATTATCTTCATGATTGTTGTATACTTTTTTTTTTACATATGATGTGTCCTTATAACTGAATAGAATGTTATACAAGTCTCTTACAGGATACATAAGATAACTTGGCACATATCATTCTGGAACTTGTTTCTTTTATTAATATTATTTGATTGAGATTGATCTATATTGATATATTCCACTCTAATCCAATCATTGTATATTTTAAAGTATATCTATCTATATGTAAGATTTTATCTATTCTCATAATAGATAATTTATTAAAATATTTTCAATATTACATTGTTGTAGTTCTTGAAAATACATCCTTGTATATATGTGTGAGAATTCTCTCTGGAGTGCTTACCAAATGGAAATGCCAGATGATGGGACATGTCCATCTTAAAATTTACAAGATATTGTTAAATTGCTTTGAAAAGAGAGTGTAGTGATTTATGCTTTTACAAGCAGTGTTTGAGATTTCCAGTTCCTCACGGACGCTTGGTATTGTCAACTTTAAAATTTTTTGCTTAATCAAATGTTTGTGAATGACATCTTAGAGAAAAGCAAGAGCTAGAAGGAAATTGATCACCTTCAGGGCTTGACCCGGGGCTTATAAACAATAAACTGTAGCCAACAGTAGCCAAGATGGTAAACAACTTTTATAGTTCATAGATTTACCTGACAACGGGGACAAGATGGGAAAAGAAACTTGCCTTGAACTCAGAATTCAGTTTGGGCATTCACAAAATTATTTGTACGTACTTGAGTGATTTGTGAGGAGAAAAACACCTCTGTTGTAAGATGCAGCTAACTTTAGGCATCGCATTCCATATTTTTATTGCCTTATTTCTCTCTCCCTATTTTTAGCAACTAGACAAATCCTGGGCCATTTGAATAGTGAGTACATATTCATTCATATTCCTAAATAATTAGCTGGATTTGATGTTTATTAAAAATGAATTTTTAGATAATACCTATGAGTTTTTTGAAACAATACACTTAAGAAAGTTATTATTCTGAAATGAATCCCATTAAAAATGGCTTTGCTTTTGATCTTTAAATTCTATTTTATGTGACACTGAACAATAGATGTCACTGTTTTGCCGATAAAAATAAATATGAAATCATTTCATTTGATGACTTTTCTTCATAAACAATTCTTGAGCTAAAAGATAAGTTGCTGGGTTCCAGTAGAAAAATCTCAAACAGTGGTGGCATCTTTTAAATATTAATATCTGCTAGTGTCTCTAAAAAACTAATATACTCAATTCATTACTTTCTGAATCATTTATATATAACTAATCTAAAATGACTCATTTATGCTTTATATTAATGTTTTGACAATTAGATGTCATTACAAGGAGATTAAGAATAAGGTTTTTTGAGAAGTATGGGCTTAGGTCAGAGAAAGAAACCTCTCAGAGTGTGCTTGATAATAGTTTAAGTCTGTGTGACGTGTCACAAGCTGACTTGATTGACAAGGAATCAATACAAAATGGAAACCAGAGATAGACAAGTCAAGAAAGAAGAGAGATTGAAAGCAATGCAATCAGGTCCAGTTCTTAGGGATGGCCAGGAAGTGGACTGTGTCCCAAATCTCCTGACTGGAGTCAAGGACATATTTAAATTTATATCAGTTTCACCTGAACAAATCAGAAGTTTTCACGAAGCTTAAGGAAAGCTGCTAAACTATCAGCATCAGGGAGATGACGTGTGACAAACGGTGGAAAACATTTGGAGATTGTTTAGTGGTAGTGTATATTTTTACACATGGGACATATACGGACGATTAGGTTAAGGTATAAGAAGGCTGTTAAAATTTAAGGACATCTGTTTCCTTAAGTTCTCCATTAATTGGAATATAGTATGCCAAGTGTGCCTGATGACAAAAAATAATAAATTAAAATTAAAATTAAAGTTAAAAATTTTAAAGAAAGCCGAATTCAGAAAGTTTGGTGAATGGGCAACAGCCAGCCCCAAAATTAACAAGCTGTGTATCCTAATTGTATTTGTAAAGTGGTTCAGAATTTATGAAGCACTTTCACATTCATTATCCAGACTGTTCTCTGACTCTTCAACCCATTGCAAAATGACTTCTGCACTAACCATTTCATTCAGGCTGATATCTCAGATGTTATTAATGACCTACACATTGTCAGAAACCACTGACCAACTCAAGTATTTAGTCAATCAGTGTTTTGACTTTGTTTTAACATTGTGAATTATTCTCTACTTAAATTCTCTTCTCTCATGCTTTCAGTGCCAATTTCTCTCCCCTGGTTTTACTTTTGCTTTTCTGACCTCTCTTTCTCATCCTTCTTCACTGACAATTTCCCACTATTCTTATAAATATTCTTTTAAATATTCATGTTCTCATATTTCTTTCTATTTAAAAAAAATTTTTAGAGTTTATTTTTGAGAGAAAGACAAAGAGAGAATGAGCAGGGAAGGAGCAGAGAGAAAGAGGGAGACACAGAATCTGAAGCAGGCTCCAGGCTCTGAGCTATCAGCACAGAGCCCAAAGTGGGTCTCGAACTTGGGAATGGCAAGATCATGACCTGAGCTGAAGTCAGATGCTTAACCATGCCACCCAGGCACCCCTTTTTATTTAAAAATTTTTATTTATTTTTAAGAGACAGAGGGAGATGGACAGAGAGAGAGAGAGAGAAAGAGAGAGAGAGAGAGAGAGAGAGAGAGAGAGAGAGAGAGAAAGTACAAGCAGGGGAAGGGCATAAAGAGATGGAGACAGAGAATCCCGAGCAGGCTCTGTGCTGTCAGCAGAGAACCAGATGTGGGGCTCAAATTCATGAACCATGAGATCATGACTTGAGCTGAAGTCAGCTGAAGGCAAGAGGTATTGAATGGAAGAGAATATGAGAGGGATAATAGAGGCACAAACATGTTGTGTATCATTTCCCTTTGAAACATATCCTAAAGGGTGGTTGGCAAACCCTACAATGACTTAAGGACCCAAGGCGTCTTATGGTCAGATTCCTGGTCGGGTTTTAAGACATTTGTGAGTCTTTTGCAAGTGTAGAGAGAACTGCATGTGGCCAAGCAGTGGCTGAATCCAAGCCCCCAGAGCCTCAGGGCACATCTCTGATAGGTGGCAGCTTAGAACCAAATGTTTTCCTGTAGGGCTGACTGTGGCAGAGATGTGAGAGTGGATGCCAAAGGACCTGGAGGAGCCCTATGGCTAAGACAGATGAATATAGCAGGTGTTCCATGGAGCTGTTTGCTAGATGGCAGGTTGGAGAGCTGAGGCCAGGTAGGGGCCAGTGCGAAGATATGAGTCCTTCTTTAGACTGTTTGTCAGCTAAGCAAAGGCTAAAGACTAGACATTCACTTGTGGCAACTGGCCATGCAAAGATTTTACTTTCTGCCACTGGACAGAATAATTTCTCAAAATACATTGATTTTTTTTAAAACAAAAATCTATACTTTTCCATCAACCCTAGCTGAGGTGAAACTGACAGAAAATAGAAATATCCCCACACGAGTGTTGAGTTCCTATAGTGTCAGGGATCATGTGAGATGCTAATGATATAAACCAAAAAAGATATTGTCCCTGCTCTCAAAGAACCTACATTTTATTGAGAATGACAGCACTGAGTCAGGTTTTGGTGGTCTTCCTTTATTAATACCAAAGATTTCAGCCTACTTACTACTTTGAATATCCATTCTTTCATTTCATTTTATTCTATTTCAAACAATTTTTAAACATTTATTCATTTTTTTAATGTTTATTTAGTTTTGAGAGTGCAACAAGGGAGGGGCAGAGAGAAAGGAGGAAGGCATGGAATCCTTAGCAGGCTCCAGGCTCTGAGCTGTCAGCACAGAGCCCAACACAAACTCACCAACTGTGAGATCATGACCTGAGCTGAAGTCCAACACTTAACCGACTGAGCCACCGAGGTACCCCCATTTTTTCATTTTAGATCTACCAGTTTCCTCCTTCATCATTCCCAATCTAGGAGTGGATCATTTTGGAAGTTTCCCAATACCGCTTTGACAAAATTAACCATCAACTCCTATCAACCCATAGCACTTTTTATACCAGGATAACACACTCTTTAAATGTATTTCTCAGATGTGCAAGGTTTGTCTCCTCATTTAAATGATAAGTTCCTTAAAGGCAGAGGCAATTATATGCCCATGTTTCTGTCCTTAGCATCTACAACCCAGAATATTATCAATAAAATCTTTCACTGAACATTTTTATGTTGATTTTCCAAGATCATTCCATGGAATTAGTGTTGTATTTCTAGACTTTTTTTTTTTAAAAACAGAGTTAAGAATAATAAAGAATACAGAAGGTCAAATTACTTGTCTGAAGTCACACGGCTACTTAGTGGCAAAGCTTGAAATTATCCGCAGTCTCTGATTATAAATCTGGCATCATTGCTCAGTTAGTTCATTTGGTTTCAATCTCAGCATTTAGAATCGTGTCATGCGCGTCAGTATAAGATTGACAATTCAGAGTCATTGGGTTCAGTATAGCCTTCTCTTTTTTGTCCTCACAGACCTCCTGACAACCGTAAGCCTGGACATGGTATATTAACTGGCACCATGTCATCAACTTTTATTTTCAATTTGATAATTTCTCCCATTTTTCTTCCTCCCAATTATTCCATTTGTTTCCTCTGTTACCATTCAAGCCCTTGTATTCCAGCTCTGACTGGGAGACAACTTCATTTATGTTGAGGGTCACCTCAAACACACAAATACAGAAGCCTCCCTAAGTTTGTCTGATTTTTATCCCCAATCGTTGATTTGGTTCCATATCTTCTTTAAGCTTTTAAAATCTTGTTTTTTTTCTTTTTAACTACTTAGATTATTTTAATTTAAAGATTAGAAAGGAAATGGCCTGAATAGGAAAAAAGAATCACACGTCAGGAAAATGACGCCTTAAGGTTTTCTATCAGCAGTTGCTCTTTTGGAGAATAAAAGGAATTGCACAAATACTTCATCAATGACACGTTTGCTTTGAAGATAATATTCTACACTTTGAATAACAGACAATTTTGACATTCTTAAAAGAAACACATACTAGAAAACTATGTTTCCGCTACTTGAGTGATATTTTAAATCAGTAATTGAACTTCAAAGAGAAGATAATTCACTCATTCATGGAACCAACACATAAATATTTATCTAGGACTCTCATACTGTTTTATTATGTAGATTGTTGAAAATAATCTTCCTGAAAAAAAGTACTAGAATGATCATGTAAAACCTTACTAACATATATTAACTGTGGGGAGGAGGGTTTGAAATTATGAAACCTTAAGTTCAGTATTTTAAAAGCAATGTTATTAATTGCAAGTTCATGCAGCTACTCAAAATAAGTTTGTCCACTACAGAAATGAAGAAAAGCTCCTTTAATTAACAGATGCAAGCTTGTAATTAGCGTGTCAACTTTTTGTGTGCCCATGGATGTTTCCAAAGTACTGAAAGTATTTTATTTTTCTCACTTTAGGAGCTCTGCCATTTCCCAAGCAATCTTGTTAAAGCATTAATTTACTTTACAATCCTCCTCTTTAACTTCAGGACATCTGTTTGAACAGCCACCAAGTTTCTTCTTAGTGGACCCCAATTAATTTTCTGAATTTTTTTCATTTACAAAATGTCTTGTTTTCTGATGTTCATGTTAAATTCTATGCTACATGTTTTGAGATCATTACAAGGACCACATGTATTCTCAGGAAAAAACTAACAATGGTGGAAACATTAGTGTGCATTTGTTAAGGAATGAGGTCAACTCACCAGAGGGGCCAGTACACTAAAACTAGTGAGCAAGATGGCAATTCCTTTTTTTTTTTTTTACACTAAAGGAAAGCTTTTGTGTTCTACAGATATGAATGTAACAATACATGGGAAAATATCTAAATATAGAAGCAAAACTGTGTGTGTGTATATACACGCACATAAATGTTTGTTTACACAGCTCTTCCTAAAGAGGGTTAAGATCTGTGGATGAATTGCACTCAGAAATTACCTCCATTTTCCCTTAAATTTAAAAAATTTTTTTAAACATTTCTTCATTTTTTTGAGAGATGGAGAGTGAGCAGGGGAGGGGCAGAGAGAGACACACACATAGCATCCGATGCAAGGCTTGAACTCGGGAATTGTGAGATCATGACCTGACCTGAAGTCAGTCACTTAACCGACTGAGCTACCCAGGCATCCTCCCATAATTTCCACACCTACAACAGAATGAGTAAGCAAAAACTAGATAAAAGCTCATTAATAATTAACATATATCTCTCTAGGTGGCAAACGATGCACTCAACATTGTCCTGTATCCACTTTCCAACAATGGGTGCCATTACTTACCTATCTTGATATGCGGCTCTCCCTTCCTTGCTAAGTTTCAACATAGAATTGAGGTTTTCATTTGGTTGAGATTGATTAGAACTTATTATAAGAATGCTACTTAAAAATATGTGGTTTGTCTCAACGTCATGTATAAAATGCATAATTATTTATGTCAACCAATGTAGTGTTATCAAGATAGAATGACAAGCTATCCTACCAAAGGTACAATAAAATTGACTACAATAATCAAAGGACGAAGCAGTCAGGACATAAGGGATCAAAATTGCAGAGAGCCATAGGGACAGAAAGTACATTGGTGACTGCCTAGGGCTGGGAAAATGGGAATTAAGGGGTGATGCATGAGGGGTACAAGGTTTCTTTTGGCGGTGATGAAACGTTTTAAATTTGATTGTGGTGAGGAATGCATAACTCTGTGAACAGACTAAAAGCCAAAGCTATTTAAAAAAAAATCACCAGGAGAACTACATCGAGATGGCCATTACATTCACTGCTGCTGCCTTTTCCCCTTGAGGCATTTGCTGATTCTTGAATGAAAACAGTAAGACCAAATGAGCCACAGCCAAGTAAATATTGCTGCAGCCCCACAGGGACAGAGTCTCAAAGAAGGCAGAGATGGAAGTTCAGGCCTACAAGCCAACAGGAATGATTTTGGAGAATAGGAGAGAATAGAGGAATGAGACATACATTTCGTATGCAAATTCTCCCTCAGCTATATGCTGAATCCAAAGCTGTGCATACATAGGTCAATATTCAAAAGGGAAAAAACAGAAAACCAGTTGAAAAGTGACTTAAAATAAGTGTGGACAGATAATTCAGCAAGCTTACAGTTTTGGGAAGGCCAGTTTTCATGATGGTGGAGAATTTCAGTGAAGATGTCATACATGCCATACTCTAAATTTAAGGGTAAATCAGAACTATGGATCAATGTGGTATGCCCTTACTCTATGTAGATAAGTCAACATGTAGGGGAAATTTTATAATATTAAAAGCCTAATAAAAGCTGACAAATTAATGATCTAAGTATTGAGCTCAAAAAGGTGAAGAAAAGTGGAAATTATACAAAGGAGGAAGAATGGAATTAATGAAATGGAAAGAAATAACAATAGAGAAAATAAAATGGCCAATTGTTCTTCTTTTGAAAAGAATGATATCATTTATAAACATATTACAAATCTGATTAAGAAAAAAAGGTACAGTATCGGGAATGAAAAATTCGGAACCAATAACATGACCATTAAAGATAGTGACTATCCTATAGTTTTATGATAATAAATCACTACAACCTCTTAAAACTGTATAAGAAAAAAATAACTAAATATAAATAATCTTCTATCCACTAAATACATTGAATCAGTAAAGTCTTCCCATAAAGAGAACTCTGGGTGGGGTAAGACTCATAGGGTGAGCAAGATGGTAGAACAGAAAGTCCCCAGCTCCTGTCCTTTTATTTTTTTAATGTTTTATTTTTGAGAGAGAGAGAAACAGAATACAAGTGAGGCAGGGACACAGAGCCTGACATGAGCCTCAAACTTGCGAACTGTGAGATCAGGACCTGAGCTGAAGTCAGACGTTTAATCTACTGAGCCACCCAAGTGCCCCTGCCCTTTTCAATTAACAGTGATGTGTCAGCCATCCACAGACAAAAATGCCTTTTTGGGGAGCTTTGAGATCCAGGTCGAAAGTTATGAAATTTCAGTGAGACCTAAGACTGAGGAGAGCTGCTTTGAGAAAGTCAGACGGTGTCTTGATGGCAGATTTGCCAAACATGGTCCCAGCTGAAGAGCCAGCGGTGCCTCATACCCTACGTATGGAGGAGTCTCAGTTGGCTGTGGCCCAGCAGCTAGCTCCTTCTGCTGCTGCCCTGTAGGCGTGCAGATGAGCAGGCCCTGGCTCCAATCAGAGCCCAGACAATTATTTTTAGAAGATGATTAAAGAAAATACCTTCATGATTTGGGGTAGAGACCTCCAAAATAAGGCTTAACTATTAATTTTTTTTAAAAATCACAAACTGAGCATCATTAAATCTATAGGCTTCTGATCACTTAAAAATGTCATTAAGAGGGTGAATAGGCATTCCTCAGACTGGTAGAGTTATTTCCAAAACATATATCTACAGAAGAATTTGCATCCAGAATACATATATTAAACAAGAGAGAATGGCTAAATAGCCAGTAAACATACATAAAGCTATTCAACTTTAACTATTGTTGTGGGGGAGCATAATGAGATACATTTCCATAAATGTCAGATGGTGAAAATTTGAATTTTATAAAATAACAATACTAAGTGTAGGTAAACATATGGAGGGCCTATAATTCTTGTAAAATGCTGGTGTTTGTATAAAACTGGTCCAAGTTCTTTGGGAAACTCCTTGCCATGACCAATGTTTTATTCGTTTAAATTTTTTAATGTTTTTATTTTTGAGAGAGAGAAAGAGACAGAGCACTAGTGGGAGAGGGGCAGAGAGAGAGGGAGACGCACAATCTGAAGCAGCTCCAGGCTCTGAGCTGTCAGCACAGAGTCCAACACAAGGCTTGAACTCAGGAACCGCGAGATCATGACCTGAGCCGAAGTCTGATGCTTAACCTACTAAGCCACCCAGGTGCCTCCTGGCATGACCTACTATGCTGAATACACATATACTGTGGATCCATGAATTCCATTCCAAGGCATACTTCACATATAAATGTGCACCAAATGGCATGAATAGCATCATGAGTAATTGTTTAAAACACTAATAACTCAATTTTCCATCCAGAGTAAAATTTATAAATTATGAGTTACTTATGTGGCAGAACACTATAGATCAATCTAAAAAAAGGCAGTCATAGATAACTGAAATAAATAAGAGATGCAAGAGGATCTAGTGTATGATCCCATAAATTTGGGGGGGAAGGCAAACTTGTACTTGATGATTTTATTTAGAAATGTCTTTATCTTTGATGCAGGGTATTAATGAGTGAAATGAGGCAGAAATGAGGTTTCTGGGACATTATGTTCTATATCCTGCTATGAGTGGTGGTGATATAGTGATATTCACTTAGTAAACCCTCACGGAGCCATGTAGATAATATTTGTGCACTCCACTGTATGTTACATGTCATTAAAAAATAAAATACAAAAAATGGATGTTATTGATATCAAAATGTTGAAAATCCCAGTAGGCTCCCCAAACTTGTGTTGCAGGAGTGATTGTGGGGGGGCAGGGAGTTGAGCGTGGTAGTAGGAAAAGGACAATGACAATGACAAGAAAAACAATAGACACTAGTCATTGGCATAAAAGATGTGGGGAGGGAGAAAATAAAGCCACTCTCCAATCTTTTGAAGTAAGTGCTACAATTACCTGGTTCATATAAAAGAAAGCAGTTCAGTGGGACTAAGTTACTTGCCAAAATTGACAAATATTTATATAAAACTGAAACTGGAACTCAGGCCAGATACTTAACCCCATACTTCTTCATTGCATACAAAAATTTAGATTAAAAAAAAACCCCATCTCATCCCACAAGATCATCTAGTACTAAATTAAGATGTACCTCCACAGTTTTATTTAGTTTAAAAATGGTATAGGGGCCCCTGGGTGGCTCAGTCCATTAAGCATTTGACTTCAGCTCAAGTTATGATCTCATATCCATAAGTTTGAGCCTCACATCAGGCTCTGTGCTGACAGCTCAGACCCTGGAGCCTGCTTCAGATCCTCTGTCTCCCTCTCTCTGCCCTTTCCCCACTCATGCTCTCTCTCTGCCTCTCAAAAATTAATAAATGTTAAAAAATTAGTATATAGCTTCACCCACACAGATAAAGTAGCAGAGGGGAAAATTATTTATAGACTGTAATATTGCCTCCTTATTGAAGACCAGATATTCCTGATATCCCTAATTGTTTTATATGGATAGTTGTTTGCTCAGATATTACCATTCTACTCTATGGTACTTCTGTGTTAGTTTTCCTTAGTGCCAATGAAGGCTTTGCAACTTAAGAGGAAAAAATTTGAAAACAAGAATTTGGATGCTCATTTTCTGTCCCCAAGTTTCCCCAGTCTACCAGGCACTTTTTTTGCAAATCATCCCATTTTATTCTTTTAAAAAGGAGTTTGGGGGCACCTGGGTGGCTCAGTCAGTTAAGCATCTGACTCTTAGTTTCAGGTCAGGTCATGAGCTCATGGTTCAATGCTGAGTTCAAGCCCAGCATTGGACTCCATGGTGACTGCCTGGAGCCTGGTTGGAATTCTCTCTCTCTCTCTCTCTCTCTCTCTCTCTCTCTCTCTCTCTCCCACTCTCTTCCCCTTCCCTGCTTCCTCTCTATATCTCTCTCAAAATAAATAAAGATATACTTAAAAAAATTAAAAAAGGAATTTGGAACTGGTGGATATGGAAGCAAAATATCCTTGTTTATTATATGTTTTATAGATATGTTTGCTGAAGGTAGATATATATAAGTATTATATTCGTATTTGCAAATTAGATTATCTTTTATCTTTTTAAATATTTTTTCCAAAAAGATGGATTTCATGATTAGTGAATCAAGAATTTTCTTACTTATTCAATTGAGTTAAGGCATTGGTGTCTCCCACATTACCTGTGAGGCCTTCATGGGATGTGTCCTATTTCAGGCCAGAACCTTTCTACCACTTTGCTGACTTGCTACTTACCCTAGTTTGATGGAGGAAAGCTTTCTATGTGAATTATATAAGCACAAAATTTGGCAAAGAGCGTGGGATGAAAAAAAGCTTAAAGACACCATAGTCAACAAAGCCAATGCTTATGCAACACAAACACACATTAATCTCTCAGAAAGCACAGTACTTTGCAATTTCAACGCAAAGATTAAAAATAAAAATCTCTCTCCCACAGAGTTGCTTAAAGAAAATCCCTCCCTTTCCTACCCCCCATTATGACTAGAGCCTAGAAACCATTTGAATCTACACATCAGTGCAACAGAAAGAGATTCACGAGTGGGTATCATTGGATTTACCCCATTGTGTACTGTTGGTGTGTTCCGATTCCAGTCCCTTTAAATCTACATTGAGATGCCTTCCTAGTCACAAATTTAGGGGATCTGGTTTCATCACAGCTAGGCTCTGTCTACAGCAGGGTTTCTCAACCTTGGACCTATTGATATTCTCAACCAAATAATTTTTTCTTGTGGGAGGCTGTCTGGTACATTGTAGGATGTTTAATCGCATCTCTGGCCTTCTATTCACTATATGCCAGTATCACTGCCCCCCTCAAACTCAGTCTTGACATCTGAAAATGGTTTCAGACATTGCCAAATGGCCCTGGGAGGCAAGTGGCTCCTAGTTGAGCACCAACGTCCTACAAAATGAAAACGAACTGCAGAAACACAGAAGAGGAAATAGGACATATCTGACAAGCATATTTTAAGATGTTTTAAGCTTTCCAGGAGGATCTTTATATCTAGATAATTTAGGCATTTTTTTTTCTTTTATAAGAGAGGTAGGGGCCACAGCACTGTATCCATCATTTCAGATCTGACCTCTTGCCATTAGCTCCACTGCACTGGGTCTTCTTTCGGAGGTTGGCTTGTAATAATTTCAGTTTCTTTTGGGTCTCAGTCAGAATACTTATTTTCTGATCCAAAATGGACAATAACTGGGTTATGCAAAAATCAATATCATAGTTTACCCCACCAGCTGTCTCCTGGATGTTGTTCCCTGGCAGTTGGCTTGATTCCTTCCATGAGGTCCTCACATTCTCCCCTAATGGAGTGGACAGTGTTTCAGTATGTTTATTAGCCTGTTCTTTCTCCTCACTCTGGATACAAGGTATTTCAATAAATCCATCCATCTGAAGGGATGTTTTTGAATTTCTCACGTGATTTTCCAACATCCTTGGCACCTCAGGTCCAACTGGGTAGAGACAACTATGGTGGGGCCTTAAGTCCAGAGTTAATTCTTTTACTCTATTTGCATATCTTAAAGTGTTGAGTGTGTTTTCACAAGAGGCCATCCCTGGAGAGATAGTAGCAATCATACAAGTGGAGGAATTCTGGCCTATGAAGGAGTCCCGGAGCACCTGCGTGAGTTTGCTGGCTCTGAACGGGGTATGGGACTTGTTCTGACCTAAAGCCCGGATGCATTCCTTGAGCGCCAGGAGACTTTTATTGATTTCCGCCCCTTCCAGCTGCCTTTTCCGGTTGGCTCTGGCAGTATCAGCTCCCCTTTCGTTCCCAGCTAAGTCAACGAGGGAAAACTTGCCGTACAGTTTCCCTCCTGACTTTAGGATGATCTGGAACACCGCATGGCTCCTGGAGGAGTGGGCATTGACTGCTGTCTGTCCCGAAGTCCGGCAGTTGTTCCCTAGTTCCACGAGGTTAAGCACTTCCTCCACACAACACACCTCCTGCTCCTGAAGCCCGACCACCTGGATTTGCTGATTGCCATCCTCAAGGACTTGCAGCTTCTTCTTCCAGTTTAACAAATCATACACCTTGCCCCCATAAATCTCAAAAAATGTCCCGTAGACTTTGAGGTCCAGCTTCTCGTAAGCTGCAGTTTGGAGCAGGAGGAAGACGTCCCGAGCCACCAGGGCATATATACCTTGAGAACCATCCTGGCCCCTTCCCGAAAAGGCCCCGCCCATGGTGTGCGTTTTCCCACTGCCTGTCTGCCCGTAAGCGAAGCAGGTGGCCATGCCCTTGCGGAAGATGGTCTCCACCAGCGGCTGGGCGGTGAACTGGTACACTAACTCGTTGGAGGCGGTGTCGTCGAAGGCGTGGTCGAAGCAGAAGGTCTGGTTCTCCAGGTAGCGAGTGAGGTCCACCTTTTGCTTGGACTCGTGCACCGTGACCACGTTGTCCGAGGGAATGGTGATGATGTCCAGGTCCTTCATGGTGGTCTCTCGCTGGTTGAGAGGACGCTTCCTCACGCAGACACAGATCCGATGGTCTTCCCGGGGCTCCGGGCCGGACACCGTGCTGCAGTCCAGGCGCCTGCGGTACTCTTCGATCATGCGCATGATCTCGTAGTTGGGGTTTCCCGTGTTGACATTGAGGGCGCGTTGGGCTCGGATCTCCAGCTGCAGCCGCCTGCGCTTCTCCCGCTGCTTTTGTAGTTTCTCAATTTCCCGCAGGCAGGGAGACTTTTTCCGCTTCATCAGGCAAGGATTGCTGGGGACTCTCAGAGCCAGGCTGTCCCCTGAGGGCGTTTCCTTTTTCTGGGGGATGGTCGCAATCCACTGTGTGGCGGTGCACCGGTCCCCAATGGCCGAAGAGGGCGCCAGAGGTCCGGGCAGCAGTGCGGAACGGGTGGGGTGCTGAGCAGAGGCCAGAGCGGGATTCAGCAGGAAAATGGTCTCTAGATCAACCTTCTTGCCCTTCTTGACTCCCTCTTCGACCCACTCCACCGTGACCCAAGCCTTTTCTTTTTTGATCTCCGTGACCACAGCGAGGTGGATCCGCCCGTCACTGCGCTGGATTGCCACGCAAATGCCCACTTGGACACTTCCCAAGTGCGGCATCAAGGGTTTCAAGTTTGTGAGACGAGGGGCGAGAGGGAGGCATAACTGGCTGGCCATGGTGAAGGATGGAGGTGTCAGGGCTCGCTTTTGGGGGCCCTTGGGGTTGGAGCAGGAGGACCTGAGCCCAAGCCAGCCTGAAGCGCCCAGGGCACCTACGCAGGTGTGGTTTGCACCTGCCTTTGTGAGTCACGCACTAGGGCTCGGCCTGGGGCCACTGACGTCACAAAGGGTTGGAGACAAGATGCGGCAGAGCCTAGGGCCCCTAGATGAGACCTGGTGGGAAGGGGGGGCGCTTTAATGATTCTAGGTGCAAATACACCTGGAATAGAGAAATTATTCTCATACCGCTGAGTACATAGGGATCAGAGTTGGGAGTGGGGTATGAATCCTATGGGCATTTGTGCCTAAGCTTTAGGAACATCCATTTTCCCCTGCAGTCTCAAAGCTAAGCGCTTCAGTTTGAGAACCAGAGACTGTTCCCTTAAACTTCAACCCTCCAGTAATTAGCAGGAACAAGAGAAGGCAGAGCTGGTGGCAAATCACAGGCTTCTAAGGACAGGATCCCGGAGAAAGTCCTTCAAACCTGCCATCCTTCTTCCGTTCAGCCCCACCCCCCTCCCCCTCCTTAAATGCTTGTTAGCAGCCACAACTTAAAGTTCGTCCTCTTTAATGGGACTTCTCATTACAAAATCAAAATGAGTTCCATGTAATGGGTTCTTGTGGTAATATGCTAATAAGGCATTTCCTTTGGTGAGGCATCTGGCTTTGCAAACACAAAGTGTTCATCACATTTCAGGAGGTCCTGATAAGGTAAAGTGAGTGTTGTTGTGTTGGTCGTCACCACCATTTGGGGGATTAGTTCAGTAAGTATCTTCCTAAATTCCTTCGGTCATTACACTTTTGGTCTCATTATCCATAATTTGGAGAGGAAAGAGGAACTTCATCTTATTACACGCTCCTTACCCTGTGTGTGTCCTTTAGAAGTTGTGAAGGTGTGGCGAGGGGGAGGGCGTGGAGCAGGTGAGGGGCGTGGAGCCGGTGAGGGGCCTGGTGGTGCAGGGGAAATGGAAAGGAGGCGGAGACGATCAGAGGCAAACATATATTTTGACAAGATTGCAGTTTTTCTTTTTTTATTTTTTCCCTGTAGAATGATTTGCTTGAAAACAACAAAAATGAAATCATCTGCCAGAAAGGGCAACATAAAGATTAAGGTGACACATTATGTTTACACATACCACATTGCCTTTCTGGCTGTACATCTGGTGATCATTTCAATGACAGCCCCAAAGTAGCATGAAATAGCATGATGTCCCTAGAACCCTCCTTAGGACCAAGTGACATTATGGAAATAGATCCATGTTATGAACTGACTTCTTTTTAGAAGTTCCTCTCTTGAAGAAATTTAGTAAAACTTAGATTTTTTAATTTTATTTATTTATTTCATTTTATTTTTTTTTTAGAGACAAGGACAGAGCTTGAGCGGGGGAGGGGCAGAGAGAGAGGGAGATACAGAATCTGAAGCAGGCTCCAGACTCTGAGCTGTCAGCACAGAGCCCTACACGAGGCTCAAACCCATGAACCGTTCGTGGATGACCTGAGCCCAAGATAGACACTTAACCAACTGAGCCACCCAGGTGCCTCTACCTGCTGTTTAAAACAAGCTTTTGCGTGTCTTCTCCTTCCTCCTCAGCCCATCCTAATTTGGAGTTAGTCCTTTCCCACCTCTAGAAGTCTTCTACAACTGTGACATCTTTAAATCTCCCAACCAATTACAACCGTATTTCCTTGGCCAACCTCATCTAGTCAGGGACTCCATCTATTTCTCATGCTGCTCCTCAAGTTATTCTGACAGCTAATTCCTTAGTAGTTCCCTGCTTACAGACATTCAGCAGCTCTCCATCATCCTAAATGATACAGTGCAAATTCCATACAAGGGCCCATGGTGCACATTGCCACCTTGCCTGCCTTTTCATCCTCAAGCTTTACCACGGTCCACGTTTAGTCTAAAGTTGAGCCATACTGAAGAATTTTATGTCCTTCAAACAAAGTATTTTTTCAAAGTAACTAATTTCCAGCTCAGATGGTTCTCAATATTAGGGTATAGGAAATTGACCTACAAAACTTGTTAAAACAGACCACTGGTACCCACCCTTGAGATTCTGATTCAGGAAATAGGAGGTGGAGTCAAGAATTTGCATGTGTAACAAGCTCCCAGGGGATGCTGGTGCTGCTGGTTCTGGGAACACTTGTCAATCACTATGGTAGCTTTGAGACTAGAAGAGGCTGTCTGTACCTCCTCATTTCCTTGACAACTTTTATGATCTCAAACTACATTTGCAGCAGTATCATTCTTATCTACTAAACTCAAATTCAGAATTCAGTAACCATCTCCATACCCTTCTCATTTTGTGGAATTTATTCTGAGGAAACAGTCCATCTAACAAAACACTGTGGATTTTTACTAATTAGGTAAATATAGCATTTGTCAAACTATAAAGGCTTAGAAACAAATTATGGTATTATTTTTGACCAAGACCTGAATGGTCATTTAGTAGATAAAGAGTTTCTCCAGATTAGAAACTGAAGATTGGAAATATTGTATTTTTTTTTTTACTGAATAAAACCAAACAGTCTATTTATATGAAATGCTTACCATATGCTACTTCCTATTCCAAAGGATTCCTACCCTCAAGGAGTTTACAATTTCTACTTTTTGTCCTATATACCTGCGAGAAGCCTATGCCTTGACAAACAACTGGTATATCCTTTTTATTTCACATCCCCTTTTTTTCAGAAGCCTAACAAGTATCAGGCTGTAGACCCCTCAAGAGAAGGTACTGTGGGAGGAAGTAAGTACAGGAAATGAGCTTAGTAATTTTCATTTATTAATTACATACCTGCTCCCAGGTTGGACCTGTCAGAGTTACTTTACAGGACAGAATGTGATTCCTAGCTTCATTTTAGATACAAACCTCCCAGGAGAAATGCATCAAATGAGCGCCTCTCTTAGCACTGTTTTAATGGACATCTAGCAGCTGTTCTGTTTGTTTGATCACCTTGGGGGTCTGTATTTTTCCAGTATATGGAGGCAACCTGAGGTTGATTTTGTTCTTCAGAGGAGCTCAGTAAATTTTCACAAATCTCTTTGAAGAAATGGAATTTATCACTTCCAGTTTAAAAGTTGTATGTGTTTGTTAGGAGGAGACAAGTAACTTACTGGGTATATGCCTTCAGAAAACAAGGGGAAAATTAACTTTTAGAACAAGAATAGTATTTTACCACCTCCTCTGAAGTAGGTCCCTCTGTCTTTTGACAATCCTGCAGTTCCCACTTGTACTGCATTTAACCAGAAGTGATAAGTCCACATTTTTCTAGTCCTCTTACTGATTTAATAGGCAATTGTTTCTATGACAACGACATCAATTCAGAGCCATCTTTCCCTAGCTTATTAAACAGCATTGCTAACCTGAGGATATTTACATGATTCCTATATATCTGTTGATTGTGGAAGTCTACAATGTTAGCCAAGATGGTTAAACTAATAACTGTCAGTGTCTCATCTTAAACTCATTTGTTGGTCAACTTTCATGTTTCAATTTTACTCCGCATGCTGAGGGGAGAGGCTTGGGTTTTGCTTACAGGGCACAGATCAGTATTATTTGCTCATGCTCCAACTACAGAAATCATGCTCCTCATGAACAAAGGAAGTGCCTTTTGTAGCTCAGCTACAGATCTTCTACTTGAAAGCCACATATTATATTCTTGCCCTTAGAGGCTTCTTAAGTTATACGATTTGGGATATTTAAGTTAATTTGCTGTGGAACAAAAAACCAATAAGGGATATATGATACTTTTGTGAGAAATTTGTCCTAGAGAAGGTTTGAGAACAGACCTCTCTCTGTACACTTAAAAAGAAGAGGAACACAATTTGTTCTCTTTGAGATAAGGTGTGTGAACATTTAATTATGAAAGTGTTAAACCTTCAAGACTTAACTCAGCATCACTTCTCTTGAAAAGTATTTCTTGACATCCATTGCTTCCTTTCCTCTACCTCAATCACAACTAGATTATTTATTTGCCTTCCTCTCAGTTCCCACCTTTATTCCATGCTTATTTTTCATTTTTGATTAAAAAATCATTTTTTACCGTTTTTGGTTAAAAGCATCTGCATCTTTCTCTCTAGGTAAATACAGTAATTAAGTCCCTTGAGAGAAGGGAAGAGAATACTTCACTTGTGTTTTATACCTGATATCTGGAAAGGGGACATACCAAGTTTTTCGGAACTATAAAAACTAGCACAATAGGTGGATGTTTCTAAGAGGGAGACCTCAGGTCAAACTAATGAAGGACCTCATTCAATCAGGTGTGCATTCAACATATCTTAACGACTTCCTTTTAAATGTCAAGGTCTGAGCTAACTGCTAGATAGAAATAGTGAAGAAAACTGCCCTAGAATGTCCTCATGGGGCTTACAGCCCCATTTTGGAGACACATATTAACAAATAATTAGGTGCACACACATATACATATATGATAAATATATGTGTATGTAATATGTACATTTTGCAGATTTATGGATAACATTCTAATAATTACAGCTGTCTAAGAGTCAGGGTCCTATCCTGGTCTATATCCAAGTAGAAAGTAAATGAGAAATGACAATTTGTTTGGAAAGATGGTGAAGACCAGATTTAAATAACAGATGTAGGAGGTGGGCTAGACTTGTGTCGTCAGGACTGGCTATATGTCAGAATCATCTGGAGATCTTTGACAAAGTCCAGATCGCCTGGCTCCACCCAGGCCTGCTGAATCAAACTCTAGCAGACAGAGCCTAGGAATCTATGTTACTCCAAATCGCGCCAGGTGATTCTTTTATTACTGTGAACCCATAAAGCATTGGATTACATGCCCTCTAGGTCTCTTTCTGTTCAGAAATTTTATGATCCCATGGTTCTGTGAATTAAAAAAAAATGAATGATCCTTTGATATACCTGTGGCAGTGTCTATTGAAATTCATTCCTTTCTCCCATCCTTCCTTTTTTCCTTCTTTCTTTTTCTTTCTTTCTTCTTTCTTTGATATTTTGAATGTTTGAAGGCATTCCTTCTTCAAAAAATGGAACCCAATGCAGTTTTACTGGGGAAGCTACTTTTAAGTTTCTGCAAAAGGCTTCTTGCAAAATCTAATCTTTGGTATTATTGCCTAATAACATGAATAAAATTACATGACATCAAAACCCCACATCAACAAAGATTTATAAGCATGAAGGCATAACATTTGTTTTTGTGTCTCCCACAGTGCTTTAGAATAGTACCTAGTATATAGTAGATATTTAATAAATGTTAAATTGAACTATTGCATAACATGAGGTAAATACATGATTTATCCATGCTTTTTGATCGTTTTTGTCTTTTGGCTAAATGTAGAAGGGGAAAGTTATACCAAGATTAAAAACCCTTAGCTTTATACTCTGTCTCAGTGTGATTTCTGTAGGTTACCTTATAAGCCCTACTTATCATTGCTGGAGTCTAGTTCTGCCTGTCAGAGTAACATATGTTTACCATTTTGAAACAGTTTTTATATTCATACCTGGAAATAAAAAGGAAGATCACTAAGATTCTAAGGAATACAGCATGATGTCAAAATAACCAGTTGGGAGACACCTGGGTGGCTCAGTTGGTTGAACGTCTGACTGCGGCTCAGGTCATGATCTCTCACCTTGGGAGTCTGAATCCCACGTCGGGCGCTGTGCTGATACCTCAGAGCCTGAAGCTTGCTTTGGATTCTGTGTCTCCCTCTCTCTCTGCCTCCCCCTCAAAAATAAATAAATATTTAAAAGTTAAAAAAAGTAACCAGTTGATTCAGGAAAATGTACTTTCTTTAAACAACAGGTTGATTTAATAGAAATTACCCCTAGATTGGTTTATATTTTGAGGCATATATCTCATATTATATAAGTTGATAAGATTTCAGTAAGTGTTGGGAAACCTCTAGATATAACCATTTGCTGTTAGTGAATATATGTTTGATCTGGTAAATAATGCCAGCAAATATTGGGTAAGGCCGTGTGCTAAAATCAGCACTTAGAATTTAGTTGCTAAGTAGATGAATGAATGGATACATGAATGAAGGTATGATTGTTAAATCTCAACAGACATGAATTTTTCTGCCAGAGTGAACAAATGTAATTCAGATCCTGTTACAAATCGAGTTTTAAAAAATCTTCAATGGCTTTCCATTTCACTGCTTAAAAACTCAGCTTTTGGTGGCACGTACTCAAGAACCTGCATACTTCGCCCTTTGCCAGTCTCCGCCCTCGTATCTTGTGTCATTCTTCTCCCCTTTTTTAGAAATAATATTCCAGCCATGCCAGTCTTCGCTCAGTTTTTTGACACACCCGGCTTTTTCCAGAATCAAGGACTTGCATACTTTGCTTTTCCTGGGACTGGACCTCTGTCATTCTGGTCCTCCCCTAAACAGATGTGTGTCTTCATCTCTTCTTGGTTTGAACCCTGACTACACTGCTTCCTAGTTCCATGACTATAAATAAACAAATTACATAATCTCTCTGCGCCTCAAGTTTTTTTTCCATCTACAAAAGTTATCAGTAGTTTGCGCCTCACAGGGGTGCTGGGAGGAATGTGTACAAATTACATGAAAACAAAAATGCTTAGAACAAGTCCTGGAACACAGTAAGAACTTAGTATATGTTGCTTTTTATTAGCATACTCTGTAATTACTGTGTTTATTTGCTTCTTCTATTGCTTACTCTCTGTTTCTCCTATTAGGCTGTCAGGAGTGTGGTTAAGAGGATCAGCAAGCCACACAGCTTTAATAAAAGAGCTTTCAATGTGCAGAAAAGAGACCTAGGTTTGTCAGCTCAGGCATTGGTTCTTATTTGATCTGGAGCAAGAAATACCACTTTTTTGAAATTCCATTTCCTCATCTGCAAAAAGAAGAAGAAGAAGAAGAAGAAGAAGAAGAAGAAGAAGAAGAAGAAGAAGAAGGAGAAGAAGAAGAAGAAGAAGAAGAAGAAAGAATTAAAACAAATCTCTCAATTCTCTGGCCCTTAAGTCAATATGTTTCTAATTTGCAAACAGTGAAGCTTCATTCAAAAGGTGATAAAGTTATTTCCATTTTGTAAAAGAGTTTTGAATGGATTTGAGTTTATTGGCAAATAATGAGAATTCTGTGTTGGATTATGATACAGAAACAATGATGAAAGGTTGAGAAGATGTTTGGGTTAAATGGATGCCTACAGATGGCTTCATATATTTACAAGATTTTTTTTTTACATTTATTTTTTTTTGAGAGACAGAGAGAGACAGAGAATGAACAGGGGAAGAGCAGAGAAAGAAAGACACAGAATCCAAAGCAGGCTCCAGGCTCTGAGCTGGTGGTCGGCACAGAGCCCGACGTGGGGCTCGAACCCACAAACTATGAGATCATGACCTGAGCCAAAGTAGGATGCTCAACTGACTGAGCCACCCGGGGGCCCCTATATTTACAAGTTTAAAGGGCAGTGCCGGTTAATGTATGGCCTACACAAAACAGCCTTGATGTTTGGTCCTCACTCTGGACTTGGGCCTCTTGGCCCATTTTTATTTCTCCAAGGTGAGTGTGTTACTTTATCTATAATGTATTTTATTTTCAATCTGAATAAGAAACTTGTGTACAAATTCAGGTTTCAAACAGATTTGATGGATTATAGCTATGCATGAATGTCTGTAATTTATTCGTACAGTCTTCTTTTATCTGAGTGGTAGTAGCATGATGTATGGTCACAACTATTAGAGAAACACAGATGATTCATTAAAGGTTTCTAGTGAATTCTGATGCCATTTCACTGAAAATTTACCTTCTGGGAAAGAGAATATTTGAAGGTGAAAAACGCAGAGAATGGCAGGAAGTTGTCCTAAAATATTTCTACATTGTGAATGGGACCTTTGAGATGGGCCTTGTTACCTACTTCATTAAAATATAATAGTATATAAAAGAGCTATCTTAAAGAGAATGGGAGGAAACATTATCAATTTTGTCAGGTTTTATTTTGAGTTGTAATTACTGGTCTCATTAATTTTATAGATAAATTTTATCAAACCAATAAAAATTAGCCATTATGATGATTTACCAAAAACTAGAAGTATTATATTAATCTACTTGATGCTTTAATGAGGCACAATCAATTTTTATTAATTTTATATGTACAAAAACTGTTAAAATATTACTAGGAGAATGCTTGTCTTTAATATCACTGCTACTAATTCTTAGTCATGCAGAGATTCTATTAATTCAGATTATAGTTTAGTGTTAACTTTTATCTGCAAGCTTATAACACTATCACTGTTCCATCCATATGTAAGTATTTCTTTATTATTGACAAAGTGCTTATACAAATAATATACAAGCATACCCCGCCAAGTTTTGAAGTAAACAGGGTAGATGTTATTTGTCACATCTTACTGATCAGAAAGCTAGAATTCAGAGAAAATCTTTATAAATTGATATTTATAAAAAGTGACTTGAATTGGGACAAGGGTATAGATACTTGTAGTAATTTTAATATATATCAGAGCACATTAAAGAAATGAGAAGAACCATGGTTCTCAAATATGAACACTGGGAAAGTTATTCTCTCTTTCTCATATTTTTTTTTGTCATTTATGGGTAGTAACTGACGTCAGTGGTCTGTGGTGAAGACAGTGTGTGACAATGTATGTGACATGTAGCCTATCAAACAGCAAGAATTCAATAAGCCATATCTTAATGGAAAATGTTGAGGACTGATAAAAGGTGAATGTGTTGAGTAGGATTTTGGATTTTGCTGCTTTATATGACCCACAACTTGTGATTTATCTATAAGACATCTATAGGCTTTATCTAAAGAGTGTCTTTAGAGTTTCTTTCTTTCATTCACTAATGAAAATATGATTTTGTGGTGTTACATGTCCAGAGGGACACGTGATTCTTGATACTCCTCATAGTAGAAGTACAGAATTTTAGGGCTGAAAAGAGGACTTACTAATTCATATTGTCTTTCACTTGGCCTGCTTTTTAATACTCTACAGACAAGTACCAATCAATTTGACTTTTCTGCTTAGAAGCAAGTAGACTTTGAGAACTGCCTGGTGAAGCAGAACTCAGAGAGATCATTCATTCAATGTGCATTTACTGAGTACATATTATGTGCCAGGCGCACACCAGGCATATCATTACTGTTATGTGCACTTTGCCTGGAAAAAGTGTTTTTAAAAGTAATATGTATTTATATATATTTTAATTTAAATTCCAATTAGTTGACATACAGTGTAATATTAGTTTTGTTGTATCCAAGTTTGTAAAATCGCCCCAAAACAAACACCAGAGGCTGCTAGGGAGACCGAGTCATGCCCGCAAAAGCAAAGGGCCTTTATTACAAGCTTAAGCTGGGGCTCACACTCTCCAGCCGACCCGCTGGCCATGTGGAGAGAGCCCCGAACAAAGGCAGGGCAGGGCCTTTTATGCCTTTGGGAGGGGGAGTTACAGGAAATGATGACAGGTGTACAGTGATCCAATCCCTACCCCCCATCAATACTGGCAGTTTTGGGAGCCAATCACAACATTTGGAGTATTGACCAATCAGAGTGGGCCCAGGATGCCCCATGTGGGGCGTGACTAGACCCCCCTCTAGAAAGGTCAAAGGTATCCGCAGGCCTCTCCCATTGGGAAGCTGTCCCTCCTTAATGAGCGCCCTTTCAGGAGAAGCCGGTGCCTTCCCCTTTAAGTACAGGGGAAGGCTGGATCTGCAGCCGGGGCGGGGGGGGGGGGGGACCGCCCTCCTGCCAGCGACCTGTGGGCGCATTTCCACCACAGCAGTGCACCGCGCCTCAACCGGCTCTGGGATGGCTGGGTAGGCCCAGTGGGGAAGGTCCGATAGGACCTGCGCCCTTACAGTTTCAGGTGTACAATATAGTGATTCAACAATTCCACACATTTCCCAGTGCTCATCACAAGTGTCTTCCTCAATCCTCATCGCCTATTTCACCCATCCCCCCACCCACCTCCCTTCTGTAACTATCAGTTTAATCTCTATATTTAAGAGCCTATTTCTTGGTTTGCCTCTCTCCCTCTCTTTTTCCCTTTGCTTTTTTGTTTTGTGTCTTAAATTCCACATGCCAATAAAATCATATGATATTTGTCTTTCTCTGACTGCTTTATTTCACTTCGCGTAATATTCTCTAGCTCCATCCATGTGGTTGCAAATGGCAAATTTTCATTCTTTTTGATGGCTGAGTAATATTCTATTGTAAATATATACCACATTCTCTTTATCCATTCATCAGCCAATGAACACTTGGGCTGCTTCCATAACTTGGCTAATATAAACAATGCTGCTGTAAACAGCAGGGTGCCTGTGTCCCTTTGAGTTAGTGTTTTCATATTCTTTGGGGAAATACCCAGTAGTGTAATTCCTGGGTCATAAAGTCGCTCTATTTTTAACTTCTTGAAGAACTGCCATACTGTTTTCCAGGTGACTGCACCAATTTGCATACACTCCAAAAGTGCATGGGGGTTCCTTTTTCTCCACATCCTCGCCAACACCTGTTGTTTTTTGTGTTGTTGATTTTAGTCATTCTGACAGGTGTGAGGTAATATCTCATTATTATTTTGAAATGCATTTCCCTGCTGATAAGTGATGTAATAGGGATATATTTTTAAAACTAGGAGTATTTTCTCTTATGGGGGGAACATTTATGCTATACAATTACAATGATTAGAATATTACCTTACTGATTAGTTTAAAATATCCCTGTGTAAGGACTTTTCTTGGCTGGGACAATAGTGGAAATCATAATTCATATCTGTATTGATACATTGTTGAATGGTGAAGCTAGAATCAGGTTGTACATAATAGTAGCTTCTGAAAGGTAAAAAGAACCAGAAACAGAGTGAGAGAAAAAATATTATGTATTGAATGACCCTAATGGACTAAGCACTTTGAATCTTACATAGCTTTGACCTTGAAAGTTGTTTCTTCTGTTTTTTCCCTATTTCAGTGAATCTACCCTGTTTCTCAGGCTTAAAACCTAGCTCTTCTCTTACTTCCAATTCCTCTTATTTAATTATTGCTTCTTTTCTTTCAAACTCCTGGATCTGTCCACAAATTACTGTTACTTCTGTCACTGCCTTAGTTTGAATAACCATTATCTCTTACATAACTGATTGCTAAAATCTTCTAAATGGTCCCTCTTTCTCCACATTTGTCTCCAATCCAGCCAATTCCATGCACTAAGCCATTCAGTGATTTTGCTGCCATATTTCTAAGGCACTTCCTCCCCTTCTATTAAGTCCTACCGGCAGTGCCATTCCAGGCACTGGTGCCTCCACCTTTTCCTTTTCAGCCTTCTGCTTTTACTACCTGTCCAACTTTATGGCCCAATGCCATGATGTGCTAGTCCCAAATATGCCATGGCATTTGGGTAACCAGCCCATGTATTAGAGTCAGATAGACTGAGTATCAGCTCTAGGATTATAGGCTGCTGTGGTTGAGGTTTAAATGAGATATGCAAATTGTTTAGTCTGGTATGTGACCCATAGAATATGATCTAAAAAGGTTGACTGTTATTTTCTTTGGCTCAGTGTCCTCCCTCCCCAACGTGGAACTCCATACCCCTCTCATCTTCTCTATTTCTCTTGGTTTCCTTCCTTGTATGCTTCAGGTATTTCATAACTTATATGTCATTTTACATAAGAAGATTTCCCTTAGCTCTTAAGTTTGCATTGGATAATTCTCCTATGCACTTTATTGTTTCTCTCTGTTGGTGCACTATTCTAAATTTGATACTTGCATGTTTTGAACACTGCAAAATAAACTCCTTGAGTGCAGTACCTATCACCTAGGTGCCACTCAAAAATGTTTGTGAATGAATAAAGAATAAATGTATGCTAGAACTAATGATAGATACTACTTATGGAATTTTTATCATGTACTAGACCCTGGGCTATATTCTGAAGTATCTTTCTCATGTCCTCTGCCTCTTTAGGCATTTATGAACAGTTGACCTTTGAACAAGATAGGGGGTTGGAGCACCAACTTCTTGTGCAGTTGAAAACCTCCAAATAACTTCTGACTCCCCCAAAACTTATATGAATCTGAAGCCTTACCAATAACGTAAGTTGATCAACGTGTGTATGATACACTGTGTGTATGTATAATATTCAACATTCTTATAGTAAAGAATGTTAGAGAAAAGAAAATGCTATTAAGAAAGTCTTAAAGAAGAGAAAATGCATGTACAGTACCCTACTGTGTTTATTGAAAAAAAAATCTGCATGTAAGTAGACCTCTGCAGTTCAAACCTGTGTTGTTCAAGGATCAACTGTACCCCTCGCTCTCATGCATACATATATATTTGTATGTATATATGTGTACATATGTATGTAAAATATGTAAGTATGTAAATATTTTATATAAAATTTTGTATATGTTAAATATTATGTATGTCTATACATATTTAATTGTTTAATTCTTTTTAAAAATTTTAATGTTTATTTTTTTTGAGAGAGTGAGAGAGAGAGATGGAGTGTGAGCCACGAAGGGACAGAAAGAGAGAGAGACACAAAATCTGAAACAGGCTCCAGTCACAAGATAGCCTGACCCAGGGCTCGAACTCAGGAACCATGAGATCATCACTTGAACCGAAGTTCGACGCTTAACAGACTGAGCCACCGAGGTGCCCCATAATTCTGTTTAATTCTTAAAACTACTTTATAACTCTCCGAGGCATTACTATCTTCATTGGACGATGAGAAACTTGAGGCTCAAACAGGGCAATTTTCCAGCGCAGCATAGTACATGGCTGGGATTCGGGCTTACACCCAAATCTACATTCCATGTGATTTTGGATTTTGCCATACCATCCTGTCTCCAGTTCACGGCCTAAGTGCCGGGAAAGAAAAGGAACGGGAGGAAATAGAATGCAGTATATACCCTGACACATTTAGAAGGTTACAGCGGATGGATAGTGTACTGGGACCTCATACCTGTTTCATACCGTCGGCATCTGGTCCTGTTAATTCATAGAGAGGAAAGGTAGGGCTTGTGCTGTGTTACTTGAGGCCATGCAGTTCTGAGACGGGCTCCCACATGGCAACCTTCTCTGTTCGATCTTCCTCTTCACACTCCACGGTCCCTCCCGGTTTCCAGCCTTTTCTTGCTTGTAGCTAGTGTGTTTTTCTCTACACTCTCACAGAGATGTTACTGAAGTCTCTGAGCAAAAGGCTGCTGAAAAACACAGGCGTTGATGCTCGAAGTGCCTTCTTTAGCCGTGGAATGTTTCCCTCATCCGACACAAAACTAACCTTTTTGTTGTGAGCGCACCCGCACCCAGCTCTCATCCGAAGTTGGAGGTGTGACTCCAGGTGGGAATAAGCCTGCAAGGCCGCTTCTGTTCTTGCCTAGATTTTGATCTCTCTCTCCCTTCTGAACTGGTAAACAAAACCTCCTCTCTAGCCCCTGAAATTTTTTACAGTGAGTCTCCGGCCAAAAGAAAATGATTCTTCCAAAGTGTGGAGAAAAATTGGCCAGGTTTGAGCATGTTTTGGATTAAAAGTGGCAGCGATGTGCCAGAATCATAAAGAGTATGCACATCCCCTCTGCTTCTACTCGTTTGTACATAAATTACGGATCTTGTGGCTGTGAATCAATTGTGCAGAATAAAGCGCTGTTACTCTCTCACTTTATGTAAGAGACAAGTTGCTCAGTGGCTGGATTTTACACATGAGAATTTCCCCTCGTGTTTTGCAATTTATCTACAGCATTTTACATGTCAAAACACGCCACCATTTGGAAGCTATTCCATATCAACACTAATAAGAGTTCTTTGTTTCTTTGCTCCATAATAGGATTCCATGAACTGATTGATCCTTTATCAAGGTAAAAAGTGAGAATCCTTTCCATTTTAGTACAGTATTCTCACTAATAAAAACACCCTCCCTTTTCATTAGTAAAAAAAAAAAACTTTTCATTAGTTTACTTTACTTTTACTTTACTTTTCATTAGTAAAAAAAAAAAACCAATAACCATCTTTGGCAAACTACTATCAAAGCACCAGAAAACCTTACCAATAATAATGATAATGATAATAATAATAATAATAGTAATAATAATAATAATCTTGTTCTTTTGTGTTATATTCATATAGTGCCTTTCAAATTTATAAAACTCAGTTTCAGTTATTAGTTCTTGTTTAACCATTTGGATTAGGTAAAAAAGAATGAGTATCTGCATTGAATTGGGTTCATGGAATGTTCACTACAATTGTGTGTGGTAGGCTGTATTATATCTTATTCTGGAAAGAGGAAACCAAGGCCTAGAGAAGTTAAATTATATGCCAAAGGCACACACAACTTATCACTGTTAGAAACAGGGCTTGAAGATCTTTTATCCAAAATTTGAAACCTGTTTCATGAAGATTTGCCTCTATTCTCCAACTAGACACAACTCCCTCAGAAATTAATGCCAGTCTTAGCTACAGCCAAATTATTTAGTAACACTGCCGAAAATAACCACTCCTAAGTAGATCTAAGGATTTCCTAAAATGAGCTATTTGAAAAATTTCCAAATTATTTCTAACTGCTGTATATTGAGCAATAAAAGAAATTGCTTTCTTGTATTTTCCCCCTTTGTGTTTGTATACCTGCTCACAAAAATCATCTCATACATAATGAAAGGTAATAGACTACAGCTTGTAAGGGCTGTAAAGCCTGGCTCACATGGAAACAGAACTGGAATTCCATAACTAGTGATGTACCTTTCAAATGCAATTCAAGGTTGACAAACATTAAGCAATTTGGGCAGGCACTTGCGACCAATGTTTCCTCTGAGCGCTTTTTAGGTGTCTCATCATCAGGCTATTATTTCAAAGTGCTGGGAAGAATTAATGATTTCCTTCAGGTAAATCAAAGCAGATTGAAATGCCACATAGGAATAGCCATTGCCCATTTTCTTGGGGCAGAGGGTAGGATAATGGGAGCTCCCTGGTAACATGCTATTCTTTTAAAATGCTGGTTCTCTTGAAATTCTATTTTCTTTGTGGCTTCTAAAACTATGTTGCCATTTGATTATAATTTCAAATAAAATTGATATTTCCTCAACAAAGTAAGTACATTCACTTATGGAAACATGAATATAACTGATCAGTGGCTTTGTTTCCTTGGTATATGAATCAAAATAGTTTGTAGTTACCAAAGGATTAGAGATTTCTTTCACCACGGAACATCCCGTTTAACTAACTAAAGTGTCTTGCTCACATAGACCAGTTTTATGCATATTAAGAGGCAGTCTTTAGAAGAATCTAAACATATCTGTTTTTGAAGTTTTCTTTTGCTATTTTGGAGGGAAATAGGTTCTTAGAATTTACTCTTTATTTTTTAGGAAAAAGAAATCTTCATAATTTGCACATTTTTATCTTTGAAATGCACACTGAAAGGCATTAGTTTTTGCCACTGTGTTATCACAGTGAGATGAAAAAATTTTGACCTGTGCACAGGGCACAAATTAGGAGATTCAAGGAAAGGACCATGATCTCAAAAGATTTAAAAGCTGAGGATCATATGCTCTTAACCACATTATACCTCTGTTGGATGAGAAGAAGTTCTCTTCTCTTTTCTCTTCTCCTCTCTTTCCTTTCCTCCCCTTCCATTCCATTCTCTTCCCTTCCCTTCTGTCTCTTTGCTTTTTGTTTGTTTGTTATAGAAAAAGTAAAACAGCTCCAAGAGTAGAGACAACAGGATAATGTACTATATACTTAACATACACAGCAGTTTATTACATCTGTATGCCTCCCTACGGCTCTTGACAATCTTTAGATTATTTGGCACAATCTTACTTCATTCTTAAATATTTTGCTGTGTATTTATGCAATATAATAACATTATTTGGAAAACTATAACCATAACGCCATTGTCACACCTAACAAAATTAACACTGCCTAATAATTGCCAGATAGATAATTTTATCGTTTAAATCTGCCCAATAGTTTCTTCCATTTGATTTCTTCAAATACATTGCATTTATCTGAGATTTCTGTTAATATCTTTGAATCTATGTGTTTCTTCTCCAGTGTTTTATTTTTTCCATGTATTTATACAAAATAAAGATTCATTGCTCTTTCTCCCTCTCTCTCTCTCTGCTCCTTCCCCTCTTGTGCTCTCTCAAAATAAATAAATAAACTTTAAAAAACGAATAATGAATTGGTTTTCTAGCATCCTCCAAAGGACACTGAGATTTTATTTTATTGTATTTTGTAAGTATTATGTATACATGCATTTCATCATTATAAAAAATAAACACTATTTGATGCATTTTCACCAATTGCTGGTACTAATTTCTTTGATGCTTATATTTTCTAATTATAAAATGTTATTTCTAACTAAACCCAATATTGACAAGTTTCTTAAGCTCTAGAGCTGGAGACTTTCATGTTATTTTCTGAGTGGAGTTGCTTTTCCTTACTCTAAAACCTAAAAATCACTGCGAGGATTTATGGAAGAAGGAAAATTGCTGATAGTAAAATTCCTTAATGGAATGAGTCAAAAGTGTTGGTCTTTTGTGGTTAGAAAATCCCCAGAGAGGGTGCAGTATACTAGCTAATAGTTGGGAGATATACCATCTAAGATTTAGGGACCTTAAAATTCAAGAAGTATCATTGGTACAGGATCCATGACTTAAAGATGGCATCCCAGTTAAATGATCTTCAGTAAATGACAAATAAAGGATTAACTGCCTGGAGCATTAGTCCTACTAATTCAGTATTTATAGGTATTCAAGTTATTAGCTTTTTAATTAACACTGAAAGATCTGAAAGTGCCTAATTGTATTCCATTCTAATTATATTAAAGTATACACATGAAAATTAAAATTCTGGTTTTCTAATATTCTCTTTAAGAATGTGCAAACACAGTTGATGTTTTCTTAATAAATATCTCTCAACTGTTATTATGTTTCTAAACAGAATAGAAAAAATACAAGTTAATAGTGCTCATTTAAGTATGTTGCATCCAGTTGGGATTATAGAATCAAAGCAGGATTTACACTTGGGTATTAGAGATATACTACGTCCATTTATTTAATTCACTGTAATAATAATCTGCTCATTGAATTATTTAACACATCTTTTTGTGAAGTACTTTGTGCATTCTGGTTTGAATGTGGGTAGATTAGATTGTTACATTTATTTCCTTTAAGACAAAATCAGCTGGAAGAGCTATTTCAGAGCCTATAGAATAGAAATGAAATAAAGGAAAGCAAATACAAATTTGAGGAAAAATATAAGAATTCTATTTCTGACTCCTGATTGTTCACTTGGGCTCAACTTTAATGATGCTGAATTAGGAATCTTTTCTTAAAATATTTTTAATTTGTTATTATTACTATAATAACAGTAATAATAATAATAGTTATTATTATTGTTATTTTGAGAGAGAGCCTGAGTGTGCACAAGCAGGGAAGGGGAGAGGGAGAGGGAGGGAGTCTTAAGCAGGCTCCAAGCTCAGCATGGAGCCTGAGGCAAGGGCTTGGTCTCATGACTGTGAGATCAGGACCTGAGCCAAAGTCAAGAATCTGATGCTTAACCAACTAAGCCACCAAGGCACGTTAATTAGGAATCTAAATGAGTGAAGCCTCTACTATTGAAAATGTTCAGTTTTTTATTGGAATATCAAGACAAAGTTTTTTTTATATACTTTATTTTATACCTTAAGGATACATTCTGTCTGTGGTTGGTAAAATAATGTAATGAATATTTGATATAATGATTCAAGTGTCAACTCTAGTGTTTAAGAACTGGGAGTGGATTTCTCTTTTGGAAGGTTGTAAGGCCAAGAGGATTTGGTCTGACATGTGTCTGATCTGAAGCAATGTGGCAGGATGATATATAAAGTGTTAATGATGTTCCCCTGTCATACCCAGACCTCAATTTAAAAAAAAATTTTTTTTAACATTCATTTATTTTTTTTGAGAGACAGAGAAAGACAGAGCATGATGCAGGGAGGGGCAGAGAGAGAGGGAGACACAGAATCTGAGCTGTCAGCCTAATACAGGGCCCAAACCCATGAACTGCAAGATCGTTACCTGCAGCCGAACTCAGGCGCTCAATGGACTGAGCCACCCAGGCGCCCTGGAGACCTTAAAAGTTTACTGTCCTCCATCGCCATCTGAGATATGGTATAGGAAGTCTGCATTTCTCCATGGCCAGTAAAAATAACAGCGACAAAATTAGAGGGAAAATAATCCATGTTTTATGTTTCAGAATCTTCATTTTGATGAAAGACAGAACAACCAGGAAGAACCATTGTTGAGGTAGCCACCCCGATCCTCTCTCTTCAACTACTTCCACTTCTTGTAAGTTGAAAAGCAGAAGATGAGATAGAGACAGGAGTCTTAAAATCCTATATGTCTTTTAAAGGGGGCCCTATACCTTCTGCACCTAGTTAGGTTTGTCTTAATTAATTGTCTTAATTACACCCCAAATCAGAGGCCTAACCTAACAGCTGCGTTATCATCAATAATAATTTCTCATGATTCTATATGTCAGCTGAGTTTAACTGGATAGTTCTGAGGCACCATATACTGGGCTGCAACTATCTAAGTTCAACTGGGCTGAAATATCCAAGATGGTTCACTCACATGATTGGTGTGCTGATGGACAGCCAGAAGATTGGGCTGAGGGAGGCAAAGGCACTGGGACCACTAAGTCTCTCCTTCTCCCTCTCCCTCTCTTTCCAGGTAGCTTTACATCATCTTCGTCTTCATGCTCCCACAATTTGTTTTCTCCAGCACGTTAGCTGAGCTTCTAACATGGCAACTCAAGGCTTCCCGGAGGACAAAGATAGAGGCTTCCGGTACTTCTCAAGGCTTAGCCCCAAACGTTCACAGTGATGCTTTTCTTACATTCCCTGCACAGATTCAGCTTTGAAGGGAACTTACACAGGACATGGATTCTACAGGATACTGGGGGTCAACTCTGAAGAGTAGCGACCATGAGAGTGGAAAAGTCCTTTACATTTATAGTTCTGAGAATAGAAAGGATATTGCCTGCTTTTACCTGGTTACCCTTGAAGGTGGCAGTTCCCACACTTTCCCCGCATCTCAGAGCCTGGGAATGTACAACACAGCTCCCCTGATTTGTTAGGTACACGGACCTGAGAGAACACCTGGATTTGGCCTCGAATGGAATCCAACCAGGAACAGGAGAGGCTTACAGTCTTGGACAAAGGATGCTAGGTGCTGTACTTGACACATAGGGATTTTTACAAGAAGTAACTTACTCCTTTATAGAAAACTCAGGGATCGTAAATGCCCATGAAAGCCCATGTGTCCCATATCTCTAGAAACAGCATCATTCTTATCACTGACAGTTGAGAACCCAATGTTCTATAACTTGAGCTATAAGGTTGATCACAGTTTTAGGTAACATAATGTTTTTCCTATTTCAGCGTGCTGACAAAATGGAACCATTAAGACTTTTCCATCATATTTCATATTCATCCAACAAATAGTTACAGAGAACTTGAACAGTGTTAGGAGACATAGCAGAGCCAACAGTTCACTGTTTTCATTGGGCTTTTGTTCTGATATTAGAGAGGAAACAGACAATACAAAAAAGAGAATATATATTGTGTGTGATATGTAATACTAAGAAAATAACAGCAGAAAAGGAGTTACAGTGCGTGTTTGTGGGAGGCAGGAAGTAGAAGCAGGAGGGTGTGGCTTGCTGAGAATATGTTCTTACATGCCTGAAGCAAGGAGGGGAGCAGAGCATGCACATCTCCAGGGGGAGACCATTCCTAGCAGAGGGAACAATTGAAAATACCTTATGGTGAGAACATGTCAACTTTGCCTGTAGAATCTTAAGATAGCTCTTAAGGCTGAATGGGGATGAAGAATAAAACAAAACAAAAAGAGAAGATGTTAAGTTGGGAGAGGTGGAGGAGAGCATGGTGGAAGAAAAATTAGTCTGGAAGCTTTTCTTAACTGTACAAGAGAATTAAACTACGTAGAAAAAATGATTTGAGAAAAATGATTTGAGTGATGGGTTCTCATCTACTATTTCTACCATGATGCAGAGCTAGTAAAATCCTAGATGCATACAAAATAACTAATTCATGACACATAGTGCATGCCTTAGAACACCAGGGCTCAGTTCATTCAGAGAACCTTCAATTAATTTCAGAGAAAGGTTGGCTCTCTAGGCCATTACAGGGTCTTGGGATTGCTGTGAGTTCTAGGGACAGAGGAGTGAGGTTATGTAATACATATTTTTAAAGGGTCAGTGCGGGTGTTTGGTAAGGTCAACAATTTCCCCAAACTCCTATCCATGTGTTGTAATAGATTCTATGAAGCGGAAGCACATCAGGCTTGCGCCATCAATGTACTGACTCTCTCTCAAAATTTTGAAGAGAATTTCACTGAGTGTGGCTCTCTGCATGGGAATAAATCCAAAGAAACAAACATGCCATTATAACTCATTATCCAAGTTATTTTGTTGTATGTATAGAAGCCATTATGGGTTTTATATATTTTATTTTATTTATTAATTTCTATGGGATTAAGTGAGACTAAAGTTCTATATTTTAAATAATTTCTTAAGTTTATTTATTTATTTTGAGAGAGAAAGAGAGCACAAGTTTGGAGGAAGAGGAGGGAGGGGAGGAGAGAGAGAGAGAGAGAGAGAGAGAGAGAGAGAGAGAGAGAGAGAGAGAGAGAGAATCCCAGACAGGCTCTGCACTGTCAGCACTGTCAGGGATCCATTCCCAATGCAGGGCTTGAACTCATGAATCATGAGACCATGACCTGAGCTGAAAAGTCAGAAGCTTAATTGACTGAGCAACCCAGGTGCCCCATAAGGTTCTATATTTTTAAAGTATTTTAGAATGTCATAGATCTCATTCATTTATTCATTCATTTGACCATGGATACTCACCGAGTTACTTTACAGTGTGGCATAAAACGTAAGTGACTCCTACAGGAAAGTGAGAAAAGAGAGGATAATTGGGGTTAGAGAAGGGAGAGTGGGGGAGAGAAAAAAGGAGAATGGGGTGGGGGGAGGGAGAGAGGGAGAAACAAAGTGAAGGAGGCAGGTTGGGAGGAAGAAAAAAGAGGAAGAGGGAAGGAGCTACGCAGAGGGAGAGAGAGGGAGGAAAGGTGGGAGAAGGATCTAGGGAGAGCGCACACGTGTAAGGGAGAAGCTTAGTTATAGCTTCTAGTTCCCATTTTCCCTAAACTGTGGTTGTTTACCTACATATGTATATATATATGTATATATATATATACATATATACATATACATATGTCTCCTGAGGATACCACTATACTTTGGATAGATTTCCAGTTTTGCGTAAGCTAGTTTGTAATAGGTTATTTTCCCTGCCCAAGAAATATCTTAATGAAGACAACTCTTAGCTACACATTTCATTCTTGCAGAGCCACAACATTGCATGACTTCTACGTGCCATACTGGACAGAGAGAAAGGAGTTAACTGAGTGTGGTATTATCTTCAACCCATTCATTCTAAAAGCGAACAGATCCAATAGCAAGCTAATTGATTTTGTCGTGTCATAAATTGCCATCAATTGCCTTCTTTGCTTTTCTGCTGCTCGGAGAGAAATTTTCTTTAAATGGATTTCAAACGGTGTTTGTTGGATTTTTCTCCATCTTAAGTGCCTTCTAAATATTTCAGTGGTGGATCACTGCCTTGCCATGATAATTTGTTGTCATGAAGAAAGAAGGAATAAATATTTTTGTAGGAAATATATGTAAATGGTTCTGCAGAGTACAAAACCATCCAGCACTGAATGCTTGCCTGTTGCTCATGTTTGGTACCATTACTGCCTGGCTTATGATTAGCAGCAGGAATAGACTATTTCTGAGCTTCTTAAAATGCCTCTAGATCTTTACATTTTACACTCACTTTATTTCCCTGAAGGTTATGTCATCAGGTGTGCATTTTTTTGTTTTGCTTTTAATACATTCATCTCGAATATAATCTATCTGCAGAAAAAGTGCACAAATCATTAAGTGTATGGTTTGAGGAATTTTCACAACATCCAGCCCTCAGATCACACAGAACATTCCCAGAACCATAAACCCCTCAGGCTCACTCCTAATCTACTTCTCTCTGCAAGTGCAATCACTATCCTGTGTTCTCACCCTTCAGATTTTCCTGTTTGTTTGCAACTTTATATAAAGATGCAGTTTTTATTTTTACTTTGTGTCATATAAAGTACTCTTTTTTTTAAGGTTTAATTTTTTTTGAGAGAGAGAGAGAGAGAGAGAGAGAGAGAGAGAGCGAGCGAGCCTGAGCAGGGGAGGGGTCAGAGAGAGAGGGAAACAGAATCCAAAGACAGGCTCCAGGCTCTGAGCTGTCAGCACAGAGCCCGGAGCGGGGCTGAACCCACAAACATGAGATCATGACTTGAGCCAAAGTTGGTCGCTTAACTGACTGAGCCACCCGGGCGCCCCTAAAGTATTCTTTTGTATCTGGGTTCTGTCTCTGTCATAGGTTCACAAGATGCTTCAAGTCATTGTAATGTAGCTGTCATTGGTTTATTCTGATTGCTGTGAAATTGACGCCAAATTGCCAAATTATGAGCCTGAGCAGAACACTGACGTCAAGGAGTAGAACAAAAAAGATATGATACTGTGTTACAGGATAATTTCCAGGGAAACAGCCTCAGAGAAGGTGACAGGTGTATGGTAAGTTTCCTGGAGTGTGTTCTCTCAAGGAACACCAGCCAGGAGCGGGGAAGGAAGCACGAGAAGGCAGAGAAGAGGCTGGCTGTGATTCGGTCATAACGTGGCCTCAGCCAATCCAAGGTAGGACGGTTCTTCAGACTTACCCTGGCTTCCATCAGGGGAGCCCATCCTTTGTTCCCACACTGACTGGTCCTTAGGTTCACACTGCCTACCTGTTGAGTTTATTAAATTAATATTTGTAATGTAGAGATCTTGGGTGTTGGATGATGAGCAAAGTTTCAATGCAAGACTGAACAGAAATAGAGAATTTATTAGTCGCAGGTCCTGGAGGAAGTTCACAGTGTGCTTTGGGGGACTTGGGGTTAGTCAAGACAGGGGGCAAGCTGAAGGAGCAGGGGCTGGAGCACATGCCTTTATTAGGGTCTATGGGTAGAGTGCTTTGGGGTTTGTGGGCTAAGGTCAGACTGGTCAGTTCAAACCAAAAACAATGGGGTTTTGGTAAGCTCCACACAGGGTTATCTAAGGAGTGCACAAGAAGGTGGGGAAGACTGTTTATCACAAGGGTATTGGGGAAGTTATATTAGGAACTTACACTGACTTGTAACTCTGTGGGCTGTTACCCAAGGCATGCACTTCCTGGGGGGCTTAATGCCATGTTAAAGCCCCCAAAGACTACTTAGCCAAACAAAATGGATGCTGAGGCCTCAATAACATGAAGTAACTTAACTAAACCCTCAGTAAGTGCACACTATAATGTTTAATTTCCAACATACGATTTACATTTTCTACATACATTTTCCTCAAAACTTTGAGCTGTTCATTTCCCTCTTTCATTTTATGGAAAATATTTACCATATAATCCAAAGGGTTGGGGAGGGAAGCTAGACTTAATCGGCCAACCATTCAGCCAAATCAGTTATTTTCTGACTCTATTTGAGTTCATTTTTTCAAGGCAGATAAGTGTGTTAATATGTATCTCCTTGACAACAATTTCATCATTCTATTCCAATTATAAGAGGAGTGGGTAGATTAAGACCTCGAGTCTTGCCATGTGGGTATCACCTGGCTACAATAAGGTACAGCCTTTGAAGTTCTTCTTCCTTGGGCTCATTTAGCTGTGGTGAGATGGAATTGTTTCTCGGGAGCCTTATATTCTTGGATTGCTCCTTTGTTTGGGGTCCAGAGATCTTGCAGTGCCCCACAGTAAAATTCAGGAGGGATGAGTATGTTGTTGAGTGTGTGTGTGTGTGTGTGTGTGTGTGTGTGTGTGTGGAGAGATGCCTCTTCAGTAGATTCCAGGGTATAACAATACTCCAGGGTAATTTGCCATACGTACTTTTGAGGCTTAGATAAGAGGAAAAAATAGGAAAAAAGAGAAGAAAAGCATCCGTGTACTCTTGCAGCCTGTGTAGCAGAGAAGTGTCTAATTGGTTCTGACTACAGGAAGCAATGTATTCTGTGCATGCTTGGAGGTTTCACATAGCGAGTCTTCTATAGTTAAGTAACATGAATATATGTGCCAGGCTCTAACTAGCCAAATATGACCATGACACATTCCTTCTTCTGAGGAAGCTCAGACTCTAAGGGGAACAGAAGAGTTCTAAGAAACAGTTTGTTCAAGTTGGGCCTCTGAAGAGTATAAGTTCACAGATTCTGCAATGAGGTGCAATTGAGTTTCCCTCTTCCCTGTTCTCTTCACCAGCTCTATAGCCCTCAGTGTGTTTCTTTACATGTATGAGCTTATATTTCCTCTTGTATAAAGTAGGATAATAAATACTTTGGCAATTGCTATGAGGGTCAGTTGAATTACTATATGTTAAGTTCCTGGAATATGCTATCAATATGCTTGATTCCTAAAATTTACCTAGAAACGTGAAAGTGGTATGGATCACATGCTGTATGGACCCTGCTTCCCAGCATAGTTCACACCAGTGGACTCCTAGAAAAGGCTCATCGTTTTATGGCCCTCTGGGGTACAAGTCACCCGGCTACCTCATGGGCTTGGGGGGATCTGTATCTGGGCACATTTGTGATCCATTTGGGTCACCTCAGGGCGCCACCGCACACTGGTTGGGAGGAAGGGTGCAAAGGGAGTATATGGTGTCTTTACGTGCTGCTTTGCCACTCAAAAGCATCATGTTCCACGTTTCCAAGCCCCTTCTTATGCCTCTGTCTTCTTTTTCTCGAGATCTCTGGCAATTAGAATAGCCTTGTAGACTCCCTGCATACACGCCCGTTAAACCAAGACAGTCCAGCGAAGTGGCTACAGCAGTCCTTCCCCAGCGTCTCCAGTTCAGCTCAGATTCTGCCCAAGACACACCACAGGGTGGAACAGAGGAAAGGATGCCAGGAACTCTGATGCTCCAGGGCAGACTGTCTGCTCACCTCTCTCCCCTGGGGGGCAGGCATCCTTCTATAACTCATGAAGTATGTTTGGCAAGGAGGACTATAGTGAGAGGCTTCACTGTTTTTCCTGCTCTTGACCTCTCCTTGCCCCCACTGCTCACACTCTGTCCCTAGGTATTTCTCTAGAATTCCCATCATATTTTAACCTTTTTATCCTTTTGAACTTCATGTAGCTATTCACAAAAGCATTTGTTCCAGTGACTGCTTTTAAAATGTAATGCCTATGTTTAGTTGGTTGGGCAGGTGGGATTATAAATGTTTTTTGAGGAGTAGGAGGGAATAAGAAAAAAAGAGGAGTTTCATTGATGTTATTTGCTGTAGAAGGAAAAGCTCTAAAAATTCTAATTTTTAGAATTAATATAGAAGCATACATTGCTTTCTCATCTAACCCTTTAAATCCAAAATTCCTAACTTTTCAGAGTTCTAGAGATTCAATTGACTACAATTAATAAGCTAGTTTGTCTTTCCATTGCTATTTTAATTTCACCAATGGATCAGAAAAACAGTGTGATTAATGACTCTATCTTCATAAATTGTTCTGCCTTTCTAAAGATTCAAATATAAGTAGATCTCTCTCTCTCTCTCCCTCTCTCTCTCTCTCTTCCCCCTCCCCTCCACCCCATCCTCTCTTTCTATATCTCAGCATTTAAAATTCAGGCACTTTTTAATGTAAGAAATTTTCAAAGCCAGAATGTTTTAGACAAATTTTAAAAAAACTTGTCTTGACTATTAGGGAAAATAAGAGTGTTAATCATCTCTGAGATTCTAAATGCCCAACTCTGAGATTTAACTAAGAGTAATTTCAACTACAGCACCTTTGATTTATACCATAATACGGCAAAAACAAGGTGCAAGGATTCATTCCATATACAAACTGTATAACCTTTTAAATGTGCCCTAGTATTCTTAATATTAAAATGATAGGAATTGAAATATTCAGTCCTTTATAGTGAGGTGAGTAGGGGGGAAGGTTCATTTGACAAAGAAAATGAATGGTAATTTATCTACTCCTTGACTTTATGAAAAGGTAGCACTCAGAGCATAGTGTCAATGCAAATTTATGACATTTAATTCAAGTGGGAAGTTTGCCTCTTTCATTTTAACTTTGATCTGAGTTTATATTAACTAAAATTATTCCTGTAAGATATATATGTTCACCCTGGTGATCGAAGTGAATCATCCCAGACAAGTATTGAATAGGCTGTTTGAAACCAAACAACAGTGGTATATCAGAGGGAACAAAAGGCTGCATTCTGGAATCAGAAGTACTAGATTTGGGTGTGAGCCCTAACCCTACCACACTGGTAATGAGTTGAAGTACTGGTAATGGGAGTGAAGTACTAGCTTTGAGTACAAACCCTACCGACACTGGGCAAGATGACTTTTACACATTCAGTTTCTTCCTTTGTAAAGCAGTAAGCATTAAAATATCTACTGCTCAAGGTGACTAGATGTATTAACTATATGTCTGGCCTAAAACAGAAACAGAAAAGGTTAGCCATTATTAGTCTAGCATTAGAAAAAGTACCTAATACATGAGACACTCAACACAAGAATAATAATTTAAAAAAATCTAACACTCATTGGATACTTACTATAAGCCACATACATTTCAAAGCATTTTATATATAATCATTTACTTAATTGGTTGAATGAATTTACTAAGAATGTATTGATCTATATTAATAAGATATTCTTCATATAATAAGTGAGCTTTTCATAAAATCTCTATGATACTTCTGGAATCCAAGGATGGCTTTTTAAAAAACGTTTATTTATTTTTGAGAGAGAGAGAGAGAGAGACAGAGTGCAAGCAGAGAAGGGTCAGAGAGAGAGGGAGAGACAGAATCCAAACACAGGCTCCAGGCTCTGAGCTGTCAGCACAGAGCCTGACTCAGGGCTCGAACTCAAGAACCATGAGATCATGACCTGAGCTGAAGTTGGACACTTAAATGACTGAGCCACCCAAGTGCCCCACATGGATGGCTTTTAAGGAAAGTACCACCCTTTAAGATTTATGCAATTTTTAAATTATATGTGCCTATATGCATTTTTTTAGAAAGCTTAGTAGTAGTGCAAATTTTCAAAGAAGTTCTGCAATCCTCCAAGTAGGTAAAGAATCACTTCTGTAGATTATTGCTTTGACTGCCTCTTCCAAAAGCAAAATAAAGGTCTGTGTCAACCCCAAAATAAAGATCTGTGTCTACCTCCAGAAGAAAAACCTTAGGTAACAAATTTTATAAGCAAGACTACTTCGTGTGTGAGAGATGAGTGTATTAAGCTATTAAACAATCCATTTTTCTAAGTCCTTCTAGTCTGATATGCATTAGGCAGCAGTCTGATCATAATTTAGATTTACACAGGTACATCTACAGTGAGGAAGTAGGGGAATCACATGGCCCAAAATGCTTCCAGGCCTTTGACAGTTTTCCTCATTATGAATGAACACATTTTCATTATTTCTCAATGGGTAAGTTTCATGGTCTCAGTTGCTATGAAGCTTTGCCTGAGAAGTGGGTCCACTTTTGATTAAAAGATTAAATGAAGTTTCTGAGCTAAAAAGACTGAGAAACAGACTTGGCCCACTCACTGAAGGAGACAATACACATCATTCCCTATGCTTAACAGAATCCATCTCTGTACTCTCTTGAACTGCCAGGTAGAATGGCAGGTAGAATGTCTACCACAAGAGCTGAATAAATACAGCTCAGCTTGCCAGCTGATCCTTTATATGGAGGAATGCATCTAGGCTCAGGGAGATGCCATTAATATATGTCACTTAAATGTTAATGGAGAACTGCAACATGAATGAACCTTGAAAACACTGTGCTAGGAGAAAGAAGGTCACATAGTGCATGGTTTCACTTATATAAAACGTCCAAAATTGGCAAATGCACACAGACAAAAAGTGAATTAGTGTTTGCTAGAGTCTGGAGAAAAAGGGGTGGGGGAGAAAAGACTAGTGGATACGGAGTTTTGTGAAGAGTGATGAAATGTTTTGGTATTCTATCATAGTGATGGTTGCACATCCTTATGAGTATACTAAAAGCCACCGAAATGCACACCTTAAAAGGGCGAATTTTATGGATATAAATTATATCTCAATTTAAGAAATATTAATGGAGCCATGTTAAGGTTGTTGAATTTCAAATGATTCTTCTTTCTTTTCACATATGTCTGAATTATTTATTTATTTTACAATGAACAAAATCAGAAATGAAAAAGCAGCTTTCGCTAGAAAGAGAGAAAAACTAGTTAAAACCAGGCCATTTAGAAATTCTCATATACATAACTTATCAATACCATGCATAGCCTGGAAAAGTAAAAACATCAAAATTTTATTTCAATTCCCTTCAACTGGCATTGGTTCTTAGCAATAACATGCTAAGTTGGAAAGTTGATGAATCTCTGGTCTACCCCTGCATATGTAATGTTATACACTGATGTAGATATTTATATGGGATTACTAAAATTTAAGGACTTATTTAGTCATTCATTTCTTCAATAAGTGTTTCATAAGCAGCTTTGTGACAAGAACTGTGTGAAGGACAGAGGTAAAAAACAGTATGAGCAACCACTAGGTTCTTCCCCAAAATATTTGTCTTCATTACAGAAGTTCAAGGTGAAGAGCTATATTAGAAAACATATTGAATTGACCTGTCACAGTTTTGATAAAACTTTCCATTCTTAATGTAAATGTTAAGGAAAATGAAAGATTTCTTTTGCCTTTCTTCTCAACAGCCATCAGTTTATGCAGACATTGGAAGTAGATGTGGGACCTATTTACAAGTTAGATTAATTTCAAATATACAACATAGTGATTCAATATTTGTATGTATTGTGAAATGACCACCACAATAAGTCTAATTAACATCATTTACCCTACAGAATTATATATTTTTTTCTAATGATGAGAACTTTTAAGATCTACTTTCTCAGATGAAGCTTTAAATTTCTCTTCCCCTGAGCTAATCATTTCATGAGTAATTGTAGGACTTGCCAGCTTAGTTATAGAAAAAATAAAGAAGCTATATTTTCTCTGTACATCCCAGTTATGTTTGAAAATTTGGCCCATTTCTTTTCAGCACGATCATCTCTATTCAGAATAACTCTGCTTTGATGTTTTGTTGACGGATCCTCCTTGAAAGGTTTTCTACCTCAACTCAGTTATTTATATTCTCCTCTGACCTACAATTCTAAGGCTGGATATTGCTTTCTGTTCACTTTTCTGTAACTGAAGTGCACGATGGGTGGTGATGTTGTGAATGGAAAAAGAGAATCAGAGCAAGACATAGATATTTCATGAAATATCTTATACCACTGTTTATTTCCATCTTATTTCCCAGTTGTGGGTTTATCTTACTTCAGGAGGCAGGGATACTTGGATTTTCGAGAATTCACCGGTTCATAGTGTTTCCCTGGGAAATGGTAGGCACTTATTTTTCTACCACCTCTTGGATTCCATAGTTAGGACCTGTTTCCCTTGAAAGAAAGGGTCAGTAGCTAGAATTCTCATAATTTTTTTCCCCTCACGTTTTATTTCCCTGTATTTCTTTTGGACTGTTGTATTAGGATTCAGAAACTTGACAGAATCTTCTGTTTATTTCTTTGGCTACCACTTTTAAGTTTATGAGAGAGTCCAACTCTTTTTTCTTGTTTCACAGATAGTAATAAAAAAATTTTGTTGAGTTTTACTATTTTTATTTACTTTATCATAGAAAGATTAACCTCTGTTCTTCTATACTTACCTAGAATCTTTATTTTGCTATCTTTAATTAAATAGAAGGAGAACTAAGTCTTATAATTTTTTTAATTATCCAAAATTAACCAGAAAAGCCATGATAGCTGTTCATTCAACATCTGCTTTAACACATGATACACCTACATGCTCTTTGATGGCTAAGACAAAATGTTAGAAAATTCTTCCATAGTAGTTATGTTCCCTTGAACACTGAATTAGCCAATATTGTATCATCATTCCCATGTGAAATGTAGCATTAAGTTCCCATGACCCTTTGATAATCTTTTTTTCAGTCAATACATAACCTGTTTATGTGTATTTCTGTTTAAAAATACCTTATTTAATGTATATTCTTGATTCATTAACATTGAGATCATGGCCAAACACACTGTACTTGTGCCTGAAGAAAACTTATCTCGTACACAGGAGACTAAGTAGGTAAATTATAGCCTCCTTGGGCTTATGAACACTGGACAACGCTTCAGAACTATGCATGGGGGCCATTTTAAACAGCACTATCACCAACAAAACACACCAACATGAGAGAAATTGGTATTAAATAGACAGCATAAAGGATGTCAGCTTGGAACATGCACCACAGGTGGCTCAAATTTTTACTATTTCATGGAATGTGTCCAGGAATGTTTGTGATAAACAGCAATATTGATTTTAAGGTCATGAGTAAATTTTCAAAAGTAGGCCTGTCTGCAAATACAGAATCTGCAAATAATGAGGATCGACTGTATTTATACTTGTAAGTAGATGAACATTGAGGACTAGAATTGTAAATAGTTTTAGCTTTCTAAAATATTTATGAGTTGATTAAGTTTTTAAAAAGCAAACAACAAATGTATCTTAATTTACATAATTTAATATATTATAGGTTTGTATTATGATATAATTAACATATGAATATATCTCTAATTACATAATTTATATTTTGCCTTTTAATTTTAGTACATTGACTATTTAGATAAAATAGTTTTTTGGACAACGTTTATAAAAAAATAGTTTTAATCTTTTAATTTTCACATTTATTTTAACTTATATTTTAATAACCTATGTTAAATTTTGTACTCTTTTCATATGATTCCATTTCACTTTTTTCATTTCTTTTCTAACACAGCGAAAGGGTATAAATTAAGATCATGCTTAAAATTTTAAAAAGTGGGGATTTGGAAAAGAATTTCTAAAGAATTGAGGATAAATAAACACATTTTTACAGTTGTCAGTGTAGGCCTATGGAGCATATTTGATTTACCAGTTTGTTAGCTTGCTTTGTAACTTCTAACTAGACATAAGATATGAAACGTCCATTTATACTCTTGTTCTGGGCCCCACAAAAGCAAGGGGTTGACCTGCAACTAGAAGAGCAGTGATGGTAATACAGAGGAGAGCAACATTCGGAATGTCCCCTGGTGACTGTCACTCCTGTCTATGGGAACCGCTGGCCATGACCATGAGGTAAGGGCTGTATGTTTGGGGAGAATGCAAATCAGCAAAGTCAACATCTATGGAGAAAGCCTTTAAGGAAAAAGGTGAGACTTAGAAGAGGAGGAAGAGGAGGGAGGAGATGTGAGAGAAAACTACCGTAATTATGGAAATGAGTTGTTAATTTCAATGCCTCATTACTGGGATTAAAAAGGAAACACCTTTTGCAGTTCTACTCCAATTGGGAAGGTTTGTTATTTGTGATCCCTGTTTAGATTAGGAGTGTAGTAGCACAGAGCTTGTTTTCATCAAATGCTAATGAATAATAATTGCTATCATAAGTAATACTACTCTTCATAATGACAGAGTAGAATACCTCTTTATCATACCTATTTATGATATCAGTGGACAGAATATAATAGGGAACAATTTTGTGGAGAGACAAGAACACATAAACCTTTCAAATGAGCTGTCACAGTAGTGATAGAAATAAAATGATGTGAATACCGACAAAGATTTTGCAGGTAGAAGTTCCTGAGATGAGCTCCTAAGAATGCCATTAGTTTGCAGAGAAGTGTATTCAACCTTTGTGAGACTCAGTTGATACATCTGTGCAAATGGGAATATTAAGAGCTATTGTGAAATGCTGTGGGAATTAAATTGAAGTGATGTACATAAAGCACTCACAGGGCCAGGAACAGAGGACCATATTCCCTCCTGTGGTTTCACTCCCCACAGTTTCCATTTCCCGTGGTCAACCATGGTCTGGGAGCAGGTGATCCTCCTTCTGACATATTTTTGGGAAGTTCACAGTAGCCAAACACTGCGTCACAGTGCCTACATCATTCTTCTCATTCACCTCATCACATGGGCATCTTATCGTCTCACATCATCACAGGAAGAAGGGTTGGTAGAGTACAATAAGATATTTTGAAAGAGAGAAACCACATTTACATAACTTCTATTACAGTATATTGTTCTAATTTATCTATTTTATTGTCACTTATTGTGGGTAACTTCTTACTATGTCTAATTTATTAATTAAACTTTACCAAAAATTTTAATGTATAGGAAAAAAAAGGTTTATATAGAGTTTGGTGCTATCTTTGATTTCAGCCATCCAGTGGGGGTCTTGGAATGTATCCTCAGCAGATAAGGGGGAACTACTATACTCAATAAGCTGAAGCTCCATTAATATTAGTATTATTAATCTGTTAAAGTGAAAATCAGATCATGTTACTCCTTGCTCAAAAACCTAAGGGTGGGAGAATCCTCTTACATTATTGGTGGGGAATGCAAACTGGTGCAACCACTCTGGAAAAGAGTATGGAGGTTCATCAGAAAGTTAAAAATAGAAATATCCTCAGATCCAGCAATTGCACTACTGGGTGTACCCAAAGATATGCAAAAATACAGATTCAAAGGGGGTACATGCATCCTGATGTTTATAGCAGCATTATCAACAATAGCCAAACTATGGAAAGAGCCCAAGTGTCCTTCCACTGATGAATGGATAAAGAGGTTGTGTGTGTGTATGCGCACACGCACAAACACACACACACACACACACACACACACACACACACACACAGAGTGGTATATTACTCAGCCATTAAAAAGAATGAAATCCTGTCATTTGCAATGACATGGAAGGAGCTAGAGTGTATCATGCTAAGTGAAATGAGTCAGTCAGAGAAAGACAAATACAATATGATTTCATTTATATGTAAAATTTAGGGAAGAAAACATGAATATATGGGAGGGGGAAAAATAGGGAAACAAACCACAAGAGACTGTGAACAACAGAGAACAAACTGAAGTTTGATGGAGGAAGGTGGGTAGGAGATGGCCTGGATGGGTGATGGGTACTAAGGCAGGCACTTGTTATGATGAGCATTGGGTGTTGTATTTAAGTGACGAATCAGTAAACTCTACTTCTGAAACCAATATTACACTATATATTAACTAACTAGAATTTAAATTAAAATTTAGAAGGAAAAAAAAACTCCAAAGGTGCCCTTTACATAGAACAAAAGCCAAAGTGCTGACAAGGTTCATGAGGCCATTTCCACTCTGGCCATCCCATCCCATCCCCCTTCCTTTCCGCTCAGAAATCATCTCCACCCACGCTTGCTTCACTCACTGTTCTGGTCACATAGGCCTTCTTGGCTGTTCCTCAGGGTCAGATACACTCACAGGCCAGGGCATTTGCATTCGATGTTTCTAGGCTACAGTAGCTCCTACAATATCGCCAGGCCATGCTCCCTTACTTTCTGCAGGTATTTACTCATATTTCCTCTTCTCACTGAGGCTTTCTGAGACCACTTTATTTAAAATCTCAGGCTTCCTTCTGAGAAGTTTCTGTCCCTTTATCTGCTTTGTTTTTCTCAGTGCCGTTCTGTATGTATGCTGTGAATCACAACACATTTCTTATTCCATGTTCTGTCTCTCTTTATTGGAAGGTAAGCTCCCTGTAGTCAAGGGTTTGGGTTTGTTTTTGATTATTGCTACATTCATAGGCACTACATCACAGCCTGGCCCTTCCTAGGCACTCATTAAATACCTATTAGATGATGATGATGATGATGATGATGATGATGATGATGATGATGTATTTGTTGCTAAACATGAAAGCAAATGCGTAACCACAGCATTAACCACATTTGTTCACTTAGTCCTTCAATGGAGATCTTATTTGGGGGGGTGAGAGATAAAAACTAAAGTTCCTGTATATTTTGTTAAGGCAAAGTAGGAAGCATAAAGAAGCATGAAACGTTAACCCTAGCCGTGCCATTAGGTAACTATGTGCCTTGCACAGTGATTTTCCACCTGTGGATTTCAGATGCCACAGGAGGGAATAAGACTGAAGACTGTGAGCCTTGGAGGCTTTTCATTCACCATCACAAAGGAATCCATTGTTTCATGTCTTACCTTTTAATTGGCAAAATATGGTATATAAGTATTCAGATTTTTAAATAACACTCTTTTTGGTACTTATCCTATTTCTTAAGTTCCTTACTCCAATCCTCCCCCCACCTCTCACATTCCAGTGAGGAAATTACTTTAGCTTAAAGCCGTAGAATTCAGAAGGTGTGTAGAAAACTGTTGTCTATCCCCTTAATTAGTCATTCTCTTTTTTGTTTTCCATAGTGATATCACTTTTGTCTTGGCACGTGGCTGCTCCTCCCAAAAATATATTTCTCACAGTTCTTTGCTGGTGGCCATGGCCATCTAACTAGTTTTAAATCACAGACAGTGGAACGTTAATGACAGTGCTATGTGTAACTTCTGGATCATGGCCTTAAATGGGAAGTGTTCCTGTGCATGGGATTGTGGGTGTGGTAGCAGGCTATTTTTGACCTTGCAGACAAGAGCAACATTTAAACATTCCTGAGGGAAGGGTCCCAGCTCCTCAACACTATAATGCTGTCCCTAACACCCTGGAATGCCTTCCAAGATGATTACATTTAAGAGAGAAATTGACTTCTGCCTCGATGAAGGAGGGCATTTTTTCAGTCTCTTGTTATAGTGGTATAGCTTCTGTGTGTACAAATATAATAGAATATAATTTTAATAACATTTTTGTTCTAAATTATGTTGTCAAGACTAATAATTAAAAAATAATGTACTACATTTATTGAGCCATGCCATATGCCAGAAATTCTGCTAGGCAATGATAATTTTTAACTCTCAAAGCAGTTCAATACAGCAGATATTATCCAAACTCTCCAGATGAGAAAGCTGATGCATTCAGAAGTTGTGACACGGGCCCAAACTTACTTTGTTAACTATTCAAATCATGAGCTAGTCTATTATTTCCAAAATGTTTTTAGCTACAGAGGCCTTCATCCTGACGTGCCATTATTCACAGAGCCCACATAACCTCTCCTTGAACCTTATTCAGATTCAGTGGTTCAATCATAACGGTGCCTATTGAATTTGTGTCACATAGTGTACTACAATTAAATAGTTCTTCCTTCCTGTAAATCTTTTTGTTTTTCCTAGAGTTAATAATTGCTTTTATTTTGCATAGATTTCTATGAAGCTATCATTAATTATTCTTTTACATTATTTACCCAAAAAGTGAAACTTATTTTAACATAATCAAATACATCAGATGTTCTATTACTTTAATTATTTTTCTCGGAGATATCACTCCTGGAGTCTTGAATACTCTTACTCCAAACTGAATAGATTACCTCTTGTGTAGCTATCATCCAAGGACTTGCTTTTACTTTCACTAAGGGAAGTGTCTTCACTGTCTTTTAGGCAAAACATAAACTCTGATCCTAGCTCATGCCTTCTACAAAAATTAACTTGAAATGAATCACGTGCAAGTGTTTGAGACAGGGAAATTGAAGGGACTCCATTTTAGAAAGGCTTCATCTCTGCTGTTTACATCTTAAGTCCCATTTATTTATGTTCTGTATTTCCCTTTGCATCCAAATAAACAAAAGAAGTTGTGTTCCCACTCCAACTGGGAAACAAGGAAGTTAATTATTCTCTTAGGACCCCAAGCACCTGATAACATCTAAGAGGAGCTGGATACCAAACAGGTTCCAGGACGTTAGCTTTGAACAATCCTCAGCTGATGCTGGCATCAACAACCCCTGTCTTTAGTGATTTATGAAATAGCATCTATTCACCTGTTACTCACCTTTGATTGAACCTGACTCTGAATTCCTGAAGGAACACATATGCTGAACTTCTTTTCCAATATAAACCCCTAACGCCAAATGATTAAGAGACTCACCTTTCTTTTCCAAGTCTCCCAGACACTCCATCTGCTATACTCTGTCACTTACACTATTCAATAAACTCTGTTTTCACTTCCTCCTGGCTTATGTTTGATTCTACATTGTGCAAAGCCAAGGACCCTGTTGGCTGGTCATGTGGGACCTCCTCTTGGTCCTCAGATCCAGCCTGCCAATATCATGTTACAACTAAAGTTTCTAGAAGACACCATTTAAAAGGTAATAATGACTTTGGGTTGGAAGAGGCTTTTTTTTTTTAATGTTTTATTTATTTTTGATACAGAGAGAGACAGAGCATGAGAGGGGGAGGTAAGGAGAGAGAAGGAGACACAGAACCAGATGCAGGCTCCAGGCTCTGAGCTAGCTGTCAGCACAGAGCCTGACGTGGGGCTCAAACCCACGAATGTGAGATCTGACCTGAGCCGAAGTCGGAGGTTTAACTGACTGAGCCACCTAGGTGCCCCAAGGAAGAGTTTTTTAATAGGACAGTGGAGACACAGATTACAAATAAGAAAATGGATAAATTAAAATTCTCCAAAATTACAAAAAATGTTTTTCAAAAGATATAGTTAAGAGAAATAAAAGGCAAGGCATCTGAGTGGCTCAGTCAGTTAAGCATCTGACTTTAGCTCAGGTCATGATCTTGCAGTTTGTGACTTCGAGCTCCTCATTGGGTCCACACTGACAGTGAGGAGCCTGCTTTTGATTCTCTCTGTCTCTTTATCACTTTCTGCCTCTCACCCACCTGTGCTCTCTCTCAAAATAAATAAACAAACTTAAAAAAAGAAAAAGGAATGAAAGACAAAAACACAACCTGATACAAAGAATTTACAAAATATATGTTTAATAAAAATGTATAAAAGACATATAAACAAAATATAAGAAACTCTCACTACTAAATAATAAGACAAAACCATGAAAAATGGAGGGCTGAAAGATCTGCACAGACACTGCCAAATGAGGTATATGAGTGACAAAAGAAAAGCTGTTCACCATTATTAGATAAATGCAGTTAAAACTGCAATTAGATACCACTGTTGTGCCAGTTATTAATTTATTGTTTTTCAAGTCCAGATTTGCCCTTCAAGACTCACTCTGTGATACTGATCCAGTTTCCATAAGAATTTCTTCCCTGATGTGAGCGGTGTGTTAAACTTTCTGTCTAGAGTGTTCTAGAGGTACGCTGCCAGGGGAAGGGGGCTCATCTTGTCGGTTCAAGCTGCTGCATTTTTGTTCAGTTTTGCAAATGTGTAGGCATCTTATGGTGCTCTGTCTTAGCACCGTGCCCAGAACTCGTGGTTGCTGAACAGACCTGGAAATGTGTTTCAAAGTCAGTAATAAGCACACAGAAGGTCAAGAGAAATATTGGGGTCTGGGGTGCATGACCAAGAGGAGCAAGAGCTAGGATAAAAACTAGTATCTTCACTAGGAGTGAGTGAGTACAAAATCTTAGAAATTACCAAATATAAGAGATTTTTGTTCTTGATAGATTTTTGGTTGTGTCTGACCATATGTTAGGGAGACCAAGACCATTTAAAGATCTCTGGTCTGATAAGAAAGCTCAAGTAGCTCTAGATTCCTGCAGCTGGTATGTGGCAGAAATTGGATTTGAACCTGGGTCTAATAGTCTATGCAATCTTCCAACATCACTCAAGCATTTGCCAAACCATATTTTACTGAACATTACTTTTCGTCAGTGACGATAGTTATTGCATGGTAGGGAAGGAGATCTCCCGAGCAGTTAAGTGTTGGAAATGCTGATAAAATAGCTGTCTTTACTGTGGGACTTTTAAAGGAATATACTAGTTGTTAAAGAGCCATGTATGCAACATATGACAGATATATTTCACCCTCTAACTGTTTTCCTTAAAGGAACATCTGTTGGGACTGTTGTTCTGCAGAATATAATTTGGAAATTGGTGCATTACAAATTGCAACCAATGACAATGTCATAATAATTTAATTCTTCTTTCATGCTATAGGGGCATAGCACTATGTTCTCAAAACAGTTTCAGTAAGAAAGCCGCCATTTACTTATTCTGAACGTGGAAGATGCAATGTTTGTTTCTTTTTTTACTTCTGGGTGGTTTTATAATACTCTAGCCTCCTATAAACAGGCAGAAGAACCAGGCTAATAGTCACTTGAAAAAGAAACTCTACACTGTCGATGCATAATTAACACGCCTTGCATCACTTTCCTGAATGCTTCATAGGACACGTACCGAATGCTGCAGATCCTTTTATCAGACTGCTGCCTTACAATTGACAGCTTTAGACACTTCTGAGGACTTACAGTTCCCCTCCACTCCTAGTATTTTTTTTTTTTAAACACAGCCACTTCTCTGGTCCCTACTAGAGGTTCTCCACGGTAGTTACTTAAGTTGGTTTTTCTATTTTCCTCTAGTTGTTTCTAAGCACTTAGGGATATAGTCTTTAACTTAAAAAGTCTTTTCAAAAAGTAATAGGTTTCAAGAGAGCCCATTGAAGAGTGTTAAGAAACAGCTCCAGAGAATACAAACTATATCTGATGTAGAGGGAGGTGATAGTATTTTAGCAATTTTTAAACTATTCTTTTTTATTTTATAAAAATAACAGAAATACATTGGAAGCAATTCAGGAAGTAGAGGAAAAAATTATTACGTTAATTTGATCCTGATTTGTGTCTTGGGATAATTGCTTTTTCCCTATCCATTTTTACCCTCTTTTTTTTTTTTTGTCTGAGTTTCCTTCCAGTATTGCATTCTGCTCTTTCACTTATGAGAACATAAACATTTTCCCATGATGCTTTATGCTCTTCATAACTAGAACTTTAATGACTCAAAAATATTTCAGTAATTTATTTAATGATTCCCTTTTTGAAGCATATTCATATTATTTTCTGGGGTTATTTCCTCTATAAATTCTTCTGTAATAAACATATGGTGTATAAAGCTTTTCCCCATATTTTGAACTCTTTATGACAGTTTCTCTTAAGTGGAATTACTGGGTCAATAGACATGAACGTTTTTATAGCTCTTATGGTTATTATCAAATTGCTTTCTAAGAGATCATACCAATTAATAGAGCTGCTAACTATGTATAAAGCTCAGTTATTTAAGGATAATCTTACTATTAAGGCAACTGTTAAGGATGCTAGCTTATGCATTTCTGTATTTCCGATTTTATTGAGATTATGTGTAATAGGGGATAATTAAGGTATCAGTAAACAGACCTCATAATCTGCTTTTGTTTTACTCCAAGTCTGTAAAGTAAATCCTTTTAAAAGCAAAGCATTTATCCTTCTCTGCCTGACTTATTTCGCTTAGCATGACACCCTCGAGGTCCATCAACTTTGCTTAGATACCATATGTTTGCACTCATAGGTCTAACAGGAGAAACCTAACAGAGGACTATAGGGAAAGGAAGGGGGAAAGAGAGCAGGGGAGAATGAGGGACACAAATCATGAAAGACTATTGAATACTGAAAATGAACCATGGACTTAAGGGGGAAGGGGAAGGAGGGAAGGGGGTGATGGTCATGGTGGGGGGTACTTGTGGGGAGAAACACTGGGTGTTACAGGGAAACCAATTTGAAAATAAACTATTAAAAAATAAAATAAAATAAAATAATAAAAATAAAAAATAAAAACAAAGCATTTGATTGCCACCTCCTACACACTCTTCGGTATGTTGGGAAATTATATGTATCATAGTACATAGAAAGCCTTGGCAGGGGTACTTGCCCAACCTTCTTTGATTTTCTGAGAGCTGTCATACCTAAGTCTTGGGTGCATGGGTGGGTTCTTCAAGTCATCCTTTACTAGTTCTCTCCTCTCCTCTCCAGCTGTAGCTCATGGAAACAAAGCTTGCTACCTGACCCCGATTCCCTCTTTCAAGAACTCGAACTAAGAGACCCAGAAGCTTTCAGTCAACCGTATTTTCTTGGAAGTCAAAATTCATGAAGACATAGGAAATGGGCCAGTCATTTGGAGGTCCATATGGCTAATGAGTAGCAGGAAGAGGGTTTCTTTAGAAAGAAACAGAGACACTGGGGAAAGAGACAGAAGATGAAGGGTTGCTCTGATTCCTTTTGGCTTTCTAGTTTCCATACTCAGTCTCTAGTATGAGCAGGCTATTGAGCTGTATGACACAGTCAGGTACTAGTTTAGTACATTCCTTTTTGCTTAAACAAGCTTGAGGTACTAGCTCTGACTTGTGACAAAATAGTCCTTGAGTCAGGCATGCCGACAATAAACTGTGAGGGAGAGAGGGTGCATCTGCCGAGTCTTCTGCAGAGTCCCCGTCTTCCTCCCACACCCCCAGCACTGCAGCCAGGGCACAAAGCCTGAGATGTACTGTGCACTCCATAGCCCCTGGTGGGGTCAGGCTGAGGTGGAAGCTTCCCCTGATATTGTAGCCTTTCTTGGTTTACTCCCAACATGTGTCCTGCCTCCCCCCAACTTTTACCTTTCTTTTAGGAAAATTTACCCTATAAATCACTAGCAATCAAATCCTTGGCTTAAGGTCTGCATCTGGGATAATTCATCCTAAAACAATGGCTTGTCTTACATGGTAGGGAGAGAGTAGATACATACATAGTAAAGTGAATGAACTGCCAGATATCATCATGCACCATGTGAAGTTTTAGGGGATGAATTACCTCATTCTAAAGCTCACCTTGGAAGAATGGCAATTAAAGCTGAATAATCTGAAAAACAGATCAAATATGACATATTCACCATAAGCCAGCCTTATTACTAGTAAGTAATTTTGTACCCTGTATTTGCATATGTCTTTTGGGACCAGAATAATGTTTGATAAATGGGAAACCTTATGCTCTAGCTTAACCTGTTACACAATCATCATCACGTATCCATACTCTAGGCAGAAATAATATAAATAATCGAACAGCAGAGGACCAGCTAAGTTGTTTAACTATAAATTAGACTCTACATAACAAAACATTGTATATTGCCCTATTCTTTTTAAAGTATTCTCTCTGATGTCATCCCAGCTCTGTATTGCAAATTACTTTTTGAAAATCATAGATGAGTAGGTGATACCCTGCAGAACCTATGTATTTTGAACTTCAACTCTTGGATTAGTTCTCTAAATCATGGTACAAATAAACAAACCTATTCTTCCCTGTTGTAGATGTATCACAAATAACAAGTTCACCAGAGAAGAATATTTTTGAAGGTAATCAGGGAAGCTGGATGATACTTGAATAACGAGAGCATGTTCCTTGCCTTCAAGCAGCTTAAAATATAATGAAGATAGGAATTTTATTCTTCTCAGTTGTCTTTACTTATATGTTCACATACAGCTTGAGGAATCTCAAATGGTTTTTTTTGGGGGGGGAGATAACTTTTTCTCAAGAAATGACAATCCGTAGTGGTAAGACTTAGAACACACATTCTTGACTTAATGACTACTTTTAAGCATTGGCATTTTATGGTTTCTACTTTCCTCCTTGGTAAATAAGTCACAGTCATAGTCAAGGTTTTTCTATTGTGTTAATCTCATAACTGTTCTAATATTCCCTCTACCCAGGAGAGACTAAATCTAAGTAAGAATTTAACCAAATCTTAAGTGTATATACCACCCAAAGAGAGCTAAGCTTCTAGAAAAGTCTGAATTTCACTAAGTTTTCAAACTTTCTAGCTGAGTCTTTACTTCTAAAGCTTTAAGAGCTGTGAATAAATTCAGAGTTTCATGAAAATACAACTCTGGCGAAAAGTGCCAACCCTTACCTGTATTAAGAGAAGACGATTCTTGAAGCCAAGAGTCTATTTCCTCTTCAAATCTCTGTCTGCTTTATTCTTTTAACCACATTTGCACCCTCCCTCTCAATGCATCTTCTTCCACTTAATCTCTGTTCCACCTCTGGGCCATCACTTTGAAATATACAGTACCTGGGAAAAAATGACCTCAAGAGAAGATATGATTCCTCAACATATTTTATGGGTGAATCTACAGGAGGAAGAAATAAAATTTTTTAAAAGCCCAAGATTTAATGAAAATGGGAACAAATCATAGTGGAATGTAGTTCCAGTTATGAGCTACAAGCACATTAAGCAACATTGAAGTTGAGTGTGCTTTATATCCCTAAAGTCTGGAGCACACTGTGATTTAGAGTGGCCATTAAAAATTATGCAAAATATGCAAAATTAATGTGCATTGATTTTCCTTTTGGTGAATCTCCTTTTATAATTTTACTGTGCTCTGCCTTCTTGCCTTAATTTACCTGCCCTGTCAGTTAGCTAGTGTTCAGAAGTAGCAAAGCCAACTTATTTGATCTTAGGATGGTTGAGTTTGACTTGTTAATAGAAACCACATAGCAGAGTAAAAAGAGGTAGAGATTCAGGGATCATAAAGAAAGGGGTTAAATTCTAGCACTCTTGAACACAGCTTTTCCTTATATATGTTGTCCAACTCTGTGATTCCTCAGGTTTCATAGGTAAGTAGAAATAATGCTCACTTATTTATTAGCAGTTATTGTGAGGTGTGAGATAATCCAGGTAAAACATGTCAGATGCTTGCCTTGCATGGTGCCTGGAATATGAAATGTGACTATCCTTTAATATAATTTTTAATAATCCTTATAAGTCAATTATTGATCACTTCAGGTAAAATGTTTGCTTGCAAATATATATAACACAGATAATACAGGGCACCTGGGTGGCTCAGTCCATTAAGCAGCAGACTCTTGGTTTCCATTCAGGTTGTGATCTCACAGTTGGTGGGATTGAGCCCTGAGTTGGGCTCTGTGTTGGTAGTGTGGAACCTGCTTGGGATTCTCTCTCTCCCTCTCTCTATGTCCCTCCTCTGGTGTCTTCTCTCTCTCTCAAAATAAATAAACTTAAAAAAAAAAAAAGTACGATGCAAACAAACTAAGGAAAAGGACTGCATTTTCCTTTGCAGGAAATCTCTTCTCAGTTCCTCAGGATGGTCATAGTTTAGATGCCTAATTAAATGTTGAACAGAGTTTTGAAACATGAAAAGCAAGGGAGACCCGAGTTTGTCACCTGCCCCCATCTACACATAGGGCCAATCCCTTTCCCTGGGGAGATGGTAATCATATTCCATTCCATACTTCTCATGTGAATCCAATTCCAGCCGGCTATGAAGATGAAAGAGAACCTGGACCGCTACCTCTTGGGGACCACACCACTGGTTTGGACTATGACTCTGCACACAGACCAAAAAGCATACAGGGCCTTAAGCTCACCTTCCTTACTTTCTTACGACAAGGGATAGCTTAAAAAAATAACTTAGACTGGTCCATGAAATAAATAAATAAATAAAGTAAAAATGAAGTCTTATAAGAAAAAGACATCAGTAGGGGGAAAACTGAAATCTGAGTGAAGTGTGGGGTTTAGTTAATAGCAAGTTACTGATGTTGGTTTCTTAGCTGTGACACTTATACCATGGTGGTGAAATATGTTAATTGGGGCTTATTAAAAAAAACAGGAAAAAGGGAGGATTGGCAAAGGCTGTGGAGAAATTGGAAATTAGAATTGCCAGTGAGACTACTAAATTGTAAAGCTGCTATGGAAAATAATGTAGAAATTTCTCAAATAATTAAAAATGGAATTACTGTATAGTCTACCAATTCCTCTTCTTTTTAAAAAAACTTTTGTTAATGTTTATTCTTTAAGAGAGAGAGACAGAGACAGAGCATGAGCAGAGGAAGGGCAAAGAGAAAGGGAGACACAGAATCCAAAGCAGGCTCAGGCTCTGAGCTGTTAGCACAGAGCCTGACATGGGGCTCAAACTCATGAACTGTGAGATTATGACCTGAGCCAAAGTCAGACACTTAACTGACTGAGCCACCCAGGTGCCCCTATCAATTCCTCTTCTTGATATATACCCAGAAAAAATTGAGAGGAGGGGCTCTAAGTGGTATGTGCACACCCGTGTTCATAGCAGCGTTATTCACAATAGCCAAAACATGGAAGCAGCCCAAGCATCAGTCAAAGAATGAATGGATGAGCAAAATGTGACATATGCATATAATAGAATACCATTCAGCTCTATAAAGGAAGAAAATTCTGACACATGCTACAATGCAAATGAATCTTGGGAACATTATGCTAACTGAAACGAGCCAGTGACAAAAGACAAATACTGCATGATTCTACTTGTATGAGGTACTCACAGGAGTCAAAATTATATAGAGAAAAAGTAGAATGGAGCTAGGCAGCTTTTGTTTAATTGGTATGGGTTTTCAGTTTTACAAGATGAAAAGAGTTTGGGAGATGGATAGTGGCATGGTTATGCAATATTATAAATATTTTAATGCCACTGAAACTTTATATTTAGAAATGGCTAAAATGGTAAATGTTATGTTATATATATATTAGCCCAATAAAGATCTTGTAAAGAAACAGGGAAACTGGATGAGGGATATCTTTGCAACTTTTCTATAAATCTGGCATTACTAGGGTAATGGCTCAGTCAATTGCGCGTCCGGCTTCAGCTCAGGTCATCTCACAGTTCATGCGTTCGAGCCCCGCATCAGGCTCTGTGTTGACACCTAGCTCAGAACCTGGAGCCTGCTTCAGATTCTGTGTCTCTCTCTGTCTCAAAAATAAATTTAATAAAACATTAAAAATTTTTTAAAAAATAAAATAAATCTGGCATTACTGCAAAATAAAAAGTTAATTTTAAATAAGTAATTGCCTTTTCAATTAAAAGTCTAAATCCCCAAGCCCCCTCCTCAGAGACAACTACTGGAAATATTTCCATACACACAAACACGCATGCACACACAATGAAAATCCTCAAGAAAATTCCCAAATGGAACCTGAGAAACCTGATCTCCCTTTAGGCCAAACACCCACTTAGGGATGTTTCTGTCTTGGGGACAAAAATGGCAGGGAGATAGGTTATGATCACTTCTCTAAAGCAAGATATGCCAAACAATTGTGCTGGATCCTTTCCTGCATAACTGCACCGAAGGAGACTGATTGAAGTGCATTTCCCATCCCCAAATGTTTTTAAAGAGAACCAGGAGGTTCTAGGAAAATCCACTGACCAACTCTTGACTGAAGAAAGATGGAATGGGGTTGTTTTCAGACTTTCTCGACTCAGTCAGTTCACTGAAAACCCAAACTTCTGAACAACACAACAAAAAAAAGGTCAATTACTTCAGGAGTTGTGGTTCAAAGTTCCAATATCACCTTACACTATTAGCCAATATATTACAGTTTTTTTAAACTAGTTTGATGCAGGTCTATTCTATTTCAAAGCCTTTTTTTAAGAACATGGAAATGGACGAGGTGGCCATAACCTGAAAACCAGTATACAATAAGTGAGAATTGTATGGTTAATTCAGTGGGATATGGGGAAAATAGTAAAAGGCGTGTTTTAATCCCTGTTAATTCCTTATGCCAGTATTTGGTCTTGGGAATGGCCCAAATCCAGGGAGTGAATGTGCAGGTTTTGAGTCATTGTGAATAAAGACTAGGTCAGCTCTATGCAGCACTGGTCAGGGTACCTGTCACTTTAACAGTGTGACAGCCGAAGACCTGGAAGTCTGAAAACTTCCCTGCAGCACAACAGAAATGCTTTAAAAGTTGATTGCCTTCTGACTGCCTCTCATGGACTGTTGCTCTCTGCTTCTTTATCACATACCTAACTCCGGATTCAAGCTTTCCTTTTTTTCCTCCATCTTTTCAAGGTTTTGTGGTCAAAGTTTCAATGTCCTCACTGCTTCAAAACTCTTCTTATTCGGGCATCAGTTTTAACCATCATCAATGATGTATGTATTCCGCTATCAGCCATGACACTGAGCTCCCTACCCTCGACAAGGGAGTCTTACATATTGATTTCAAGCAACCAGAGAGAAGGACACTTTTGTTTTGTAACATTGCTCTCACCTCTGTCAGTTTCTGATAACAGCCACTGGTCTTCGGGGCTAATCATTCAGACCCAAATTGTTGGCCACCTGGGTCGCTCAGCTGATTAAGCATCTGACTTCCACTCAGGTCATGATCTCAGCTTGCGAGTTTGAGCCCTGCATCGGGCTCTGTGCTTACAAGTCAGAGCCTGGAGCCTGCTTCGGATTCTGTGTCTCCCTCGCTCTCTGGCTCTCCTCCTCTTTCTCTCTTAAAAATAAATAAACATTAAAAGTTTTTTTAAAAAGAGCCAATAGTTAGAATTGAAAGAGTCATAATAATTAATACAGTATCATGCACAGTATTGGATTAATTACCATCAATCTTATAACAACTTGAGCCAACAGATGAGGAAGTAGACTTGGGGGTAAAGTGATTTGCCTGCAGAGGGCACTATAGGTAAGACACTCTGGCCACTGCCCAAATGATCTGTGTCCTCCATCCTTAAAGAGTGTCTTTTTTCCTATAAGGACCTGCTCTCAGGGAAGATGCTTTGAATATCTGTGTGTTACCCTTCTAAGAGATACTTGTGTTTTAATCTGTTCCCTTATTCAGTCAACAAACAATATTTGTCATTATGAGCAAGTCATCATGAATACTTCAGCAAACAAAGCAGGCAGATTTCTCCCATGTGAAGGGTTGAAATCCACAATAGCAGTTGAGGAAAAGATCACCAAGAGGGAATAATGAAGATGATGTAAAGGGGTGCAATATGGGATTCTATTCTTGACTCAGTGGCCAGAGAATGCCATTTTGAGGCATCTACTTAAAGTAGATCCAAATGTGCATTAGACAGGGGCACCTGGGTGGCTCATTCGGTTGAGCATCTGACTTTGGCTCAGGTCATAATCTCATCGTTAGTGAGTTTGAGCTCCATATTGGGCTCTGTGCAGACAGCTCAAAGCCTGGAGCCTGCTTCAGGTTCTGTGTTTCCCTCTCTCTCTCTGCCCCTCCCCTGCTCATACTCTGTCTCTGTCTCTCTCTCAAAAATAAATAAACATTAAACAATTAAAAAAAATACAAATGTTCATTAGATAAAGATGGGTGTAACTAATAGAGAGATGCTCCTTTAGGACATGGAAATGCCATCATGAGAGCTCCTGAAGTAGGTCTTGTGGACTAATTTGCATTTACTTTTCATGTGCGTATGTCTAAGGTAATAAATCCTCTCACTGGAGAGAGCCACTTTTCACTTCCAGAGTTTAGAAAAAAGGTAAAGGGGGGCATTTTTGTATAATCTGTACCCCAAATTGGAAATATACTGTACTGCCTGCTCAGGAACTGGAGTCTGGATGTAAGGAAATGATATGTCAAGTGGTAGGAAGACTGAAGCACGGATAAGGCACATAGGTGACTCACACTGGGATGTTAGGACTTGGACCTTAAGGCCAGTGGCTTCTAGGTATTATTCAAGGGAACCCCAAGGTGAACATTGTAACTTATTAATCAATCGGGTGTATGACCCATCGTAAGGCTGCTTGACTCGTTTTTACCTACTAGCAACAGTAATGTCACATATAGAACACCAAAGAAGGCTTATTTGGAGTCCCCAAATCTACCAAAGGAGACGGATGCCCAGTTTGGGAAGCTTTGTATCAGAAGTTGCACATCAGAAGGCAAGAAGATGGGGCAGTTTTAGGAAAAAAGACTGGAGCCCAGAGAAAGCATGAGTGAGTTAGGAAACTTACAGTATTCAAGTAATCTAAGAAGTAATAAGTAGGAAAGGGATGTAATTAAGGACTGGCCATCATTTCTGACAGCTCTGGGGTTTCACTGTGGAGGCTGTGGTCTCCCCGGACTGGCTGCAGTAGGATCATTTGTTGGTTCTGTGGCTTTAACTTAAGAACATATGTCAACAAGTCAGTCTTGGTCTCAAACAGATTTGAGACTTCTGGAATGTCAGATTTCTGCTCTCTAATCAATTTTGTTCTGTGCCTTAATCACTTTTTACCGGCTTTGTGTTTTCTCCTTAAGTGAAGTGAAATCATGCCCCAATCTCTGCAAAGAAGGGTTTTGTTTTCTTTTCACTTCCACATGCCCCTTACCTCTTAACTGAAATATTGCACACGGCTGCCACTAAAGGATTAATTTTTCATGGCTGACAATTCAGCAGATAATGTTATTTCTTTGTAACAAGTGAAAGGTAGTTTGTTATGGGCTCAGACCTCCAACATCAGCGGCCATTCGCACATGAAATGGGGTATTGTCAGCAGGGAGGGCCAGGAATCCCCCACCCCCTAGGTCACTGCCTCTGTTGGTCCAACGAGGGGACCCATCGTTTCTACTCATTGCTGTGAGGCCATCTTACAGAATGACAGATCTCTGATAAGGGCCAGACCCCAGTGACCTTTTTTTCTGATGCCATCAATCATGTGCACTGGAATTAGGTGGAAATCCCATTCTACAGGCATGGTGAGCAGCCTCTGCTAATGGATTCTGGCACTGTGCTGTGGCCACCAGAGTCGCTGAATATGACAAAGCATTTGAGCTGTGTGAATTAAAGGGAAAAATCTACCCATGTGAATAACCCGTGTTTTTCTCTCCTCGACTGCAAAAACTTTGCTAATTTCCTAAGCACAAAGCAAGTTTAATTAAAGCCAGCGGAGCAAGGGAATGCCACAGTCGAATGCATTTTTATGTAGCTCACATCGTGGGAGCCAGGCAAAATATGAAATGTGATGGTACAAGCTTTGTTTGGTAAACAGTCTCACTCACTCCAGGCCTCCTCTCAATCCCTGGGGCACTTTAAAGTATTTACTGAGTGCCGCTCCAACTCTTCCTCCTCCTCTTTATAGCCCCCAGTCTTTGTGATGTATTAACAACCACACTCTGCTTCCAAGAAACATAAGGTAGAAGTAAAACTCATCAGGGAAAGTGTCTCTGTGTCTGCCTTCAGCAGGACTCTGGGCTCTGTCTGTTCCAGCAGTCCGTCCTCTTCTGCCCAAGTGGAGAGGAGATTTCACACACTTGATTCAGGGTTCCCACACCCACCTTGGTGCCTGGGCCACAGTGCTTGTCCGTTTGGAAAGATGTTTTCCACCCTCATCCAGTTCTGGTCCTGAGGCAGGAGCATTCCAGTCAAGCTAAAGCTCAGGGATATGCATAAAGGCTAGTGGGCCTACTCAGAGTGACTATCGTGTCTGCCTGAAAATTCGTGTTAAAGCCCTAAACCCCAGTGACCCAGAATGCAGCTGTATTTGGAGATACAGTTTTTAAAGTAGTAGTTAAAGGGGGATCATTAGGATGGGTTCTGATCTAATATGATTGTATCCTTATAAAAACAGGAGATATGGGCATAGATTAAAAACACAGGTAAGAAGACAGCCTATAAGGCAAGAAGGGAGGCCTCAGGAAAAAACCAACCTTTTCAAACGTCTTGATCTCAGACTTCTGGCCTTGAGAACCATGAGAAAATAAACTTCTGTTGTGGAAGCCACCCAGTCGGTGGTGCTTTGTTGAGGCAGCCCCAGCAGACAAACCGAGCAGACAAAGGCTGATGTAGTAAGAGGTAAGTTCTGAGAGCAAGTGCAGCACAGGTCAGGTCATCTTCTGGAGTCACGTCATGGGTCAGAGCATGGGCCAGGTCATGCCCTGAGGGCCATCGTCTTCATACAAGGACTTGGGCTTTTCCTGCTCTAAGTGAGATGGAGTGCCCTGGAGGGCTTTGACAGAGGGGTGTCCAGATTTGCACTTGCACAGGAGGGCCTCAGTGCTGCTGCATTGTAAACAGACTGCATAGAAGGCAGGGATGGAAGCAGAGAAGCCATTTAGGAGCCTAAGTCATATAGTTGAGAGATGCTGATGTCCTCGATCAGATGGTAGTTGGGGGTGTGATGAGAAGTGGTCAGATTCTGAATATGCATTGAAAGCAGGGCTGAGAAGAGCTGCTGACGGATTGGTTGAAGAGTGTGAGAGGAAGGAAAAGGTCTCTTATTCAAGGATGTCACCCACACACATCACAAGTACCACACAGCGCAGATATAGCACAGAGCTTGTGGGAGATAGTCTTACAAGCAGAGAATTAACAGAACAACCCGCAGTTCCCTGGACTGTCCTTATTCCATAGCATGGGGCAAGCCTGGATGTTCTGTGAGCACCAGGTTCCAGCAGAAAAGGGCCTTCCTTAGCCAAGAGGCTGGATGTGAAACTCAGAGCTCTGAAAAAGAAAAGGCTCATAACCCCACAGCTTGTCACCTATTTACAGGCCAGCCCAAAAGGGGTGAGGGAATGCACAGTGGCTTAGATGCTAATGATAAGAAATGAGTCAAAGAATTCCCTGGCCAAGAACAATGCTAGGGGTTATGCATGCAGAGGGCCAAGGTCTGCATGTGAAGGGCCTGGGGACAGCCTTGCATGCTGGCCACGATAACAGCAGCTAGAGGCCTATATTTTCATACCCAAGGAGCTGGCTTTCTGATGAACTACTAGAAGTTGGAAGGAAATGAGCCTTCAGGACCATCTAGATTCATCTCTTACCACAGTCAAGGATGAACTGAGGGTTTTGTTCTTAGAAATATAAATATAAATTTATATTTGGTACTGGATCAAGATTTAATATAAATTTGATATGGATCAAGATCTGTTTTGGATATGGTAGATGTAAAAGTTCTGACTAGTCATCCTAGGAAGGATGGCAAGAAGGGAGTTAAATATAAGAGTATAGACTTACAGTCTAACTTACACTCTAACTCTAACTGTGGAGGAAAGGTTCAGGTTGGGGATGAAATTGGGGGAATCACCAGTGTAGAGATGGTATTCAAGTCATAAGATGGTGGAATAGTCATCGCAGAAGTGTGCAAGGCTCAAGGAGACAAGAAGAAACAGTGATCAATGGTATGTAGGAGGGAGGGTCTACAATTGACCCTTGACCCTCCAGGGTGTATTCTAGATGACCTTGACAAGGGGAGGTTCAGAACAGCAGTGGAGGAGGGGACCACACTGGAGAGAGTTTAGTGAATAGGAGGAAAATACCTAATGACAGGGAATACAGAGGACTCTTTCTAGGAGTTTTGCCATAAAGAGGAACAGAGCAATGGAGTGATCACCAGTGAGGAAGTGAGTCAAGAGATGTTTTCTATGTGTTTGCATGTTGATTACCATGATCTCGGATAGAAAGGAAAAAGAAATTGATGATGGAGAAGAAAGAGCAACAATAGCTGGGTAAATGTCCTTAGCAGATGAAAGGGGAGGTAATTTGTGCACAAATGGAGCAACATGGATATTTTGTCCATGTCCGGGAGGGGTGTCTCTAGAAAGCTGATCTAATGATCAGTTCTGTTTAATGTGAGTAGAGATAAAAACAACTTTTAGCCCACTTTAAATACACAATATTAGCCTTTTTAATAAGATCAGAATGATTGCTTTTTTTAAACCAAAGTGACTGTTTAATAAACATTTTATCAGAGCAGATATAGTATAATAGTTAAGAGCAGAGCTCAGGAACTCACAGCTTAGTTAAAATCCTGTCTCTACTACACTGTAACTGGGAACTGAGAAAGGTATATACTCCCTGCCTCAGTTTACTTTCCTGTAAAATGGAGTTAATAAAACTATCTTATATTGTGATAACATATGAAATCATTAAAACAGAGAATGAGTGATAGCAAGTTCTTATTAAATTTAATTATGAATACTTGACTTTTGAGGCAGATGGCAAGAATTAGGATAGGTCATGTATGAAGCTGAATAAAACATCAAACAGATTGAGAGAAATAGCAGAGTCAAAGCAAAGTCAGTTCGAAGGTGGACATTGTAATGGCTCACCATTATTCTGCACCATCACGATTGTGTTTTTTGGCCATGAGGTTCTCATCCTGAGACAGAGAGATTCACTTGATCCAGACTTTGTCAATTAGATGATTTCTCTCAAGAGTTAAAATTCTTGGGGCACCTGGATGCCTCACTTAGTTGAACATCCGACTCTCGATTTTACCTCAGGTCATGATCCCAGGGTCATGGAATTGAGCCCCATGTTGGGCTCAACACTGAGCATGGAGCCTGCTTAAGATTCTTCCTCTCTCTCTCTCTCTCTCTCTCTCTCTCTCTCTCTCTCTCTCTTTCTCTCTCTCTCTCTCTCTTCCTCTCAAATCAGAAAAAAAAGAATTTAAGGGGGTTAAGATTCTTGAATGGAAATTGGGAATGTAAGGCTGTTGAAGCAGAATTTACATGACACACAACCTTGGAAAGATGGTTTCTCAGCTCCCACTGCTGAGTTTCCCAAAGTTGTTCTAGTTCTTGTGCTTCGGGAAGCTAGTGCAGCTTTTTTTTGATTCTGTGAATCATCCCAATAAGTAAGTTTTCATTTACATAAGCCAAAGCCCTTTTCTAAAGTTTATAAAGACTGTTAACTTATACATTAAGTGTTGTGTGTTATAATTTAGACATTCTGGTCTGGGCCACAGTTAATTTCTAACAGCAATTATATCACATTTTAACTATGACTAAACTCTAAATATAAGAAAGAAGCTGACTCACTTGAAGGTACTCAAGAAACCTAATTACTTAATTCATCAGGTTTTCCTTGGTATCATTTTCTGCGTGAGAATTTTTCAGCAGTCTGTTAAATATGTGACCATGAATTGGATCAGCATTTTACCAGATCCCCCTACACAGATGGTGTTAAGTATGGTTTTCTAAAATAGGAAAAATTTTTAAGAATTTTATTGTTGGTTTTAAGACACATTAAAAACCCCATCAGAGTATTCATGCTTTGGACACTGAAAATGAGAATTATTTTACAAAGGGATTACATCCTACTTTCTTTCAATGCCAAATTTATAAAATGTACCAGGTTAAGAAATAGGATACAATCAGGGCATTAGAAACTCGTGGTTTAGAAGATCTCCCCACTTCCACCTAGTTTATTTACACATTATAATGATTTCAGGATCTCTCCAAACTATTAAAACTGCACTTCAAATGGCTTTGCCTTATACTTTCCTACACTATTGATCATCTTATTTTGTAGATTATTCTCCTTTCAGTATATCATTATTCCAGCTTTCTGATCATAAAGGTAGTTTTTCACAGTTTATTGACATTTCTGAAAATGACAGCCTTTCAGTCAAGATCATTCCTTGTGTTCTATAATTTTCAGTCTTCCATAAAAATGGGTTGGGGGAAAGTCCTTACTCTTGCGCCATGTCATACTTTTACTGGTCATAACCATTGCCCAGGGACAGACATATGACTCAGATGAGGCCAAATGAATTCTCCCAGAAATTCCAATGCTGTGAGGCCACCCCAATTCCAAAACTGAGAAATGCCATTTCAGGAATTATGAACTGGGTTTCTACTCCCAGATCCTTGCATACAGAATGTCTTTGGCTGATGCCTATTTCCTCAAGATCAGAAAGGGAACCATATACCTGTGTCACCATGGTTTTGGAAACAGTTTATGTGGGAGAGGCACATGGGCTATGAAGATACCCTCAAGAATTATCTACTACAATAATCACAATTAGAGCAAAATACCTGTATCTTAAGATTGCACTTTGCTTCTGATGTAAGATATAATAAAGGGAAAAAAATAGTGGAGAAAATATTTCTGAGTCTCTTTGACTAAAGCATAGGTTGCCCCAAATCCCTTTATGGCTCTCTCAAAATCTTTCTCAATCCCATGATTCTGATGTAGTCATTTTAATTATCTTATAATTTGTTTTACTATGAATAGGGCAAGGCCAGATAAGAAAAAATGGACATGATGAGCTGAGTCATTTCAGGAAGTTGATAATAAAATATCATAAACTGGATGGCTTAAGCAACTAATATTTATTTCTCACAAGTTCAAGATCAAGGTACCACCAGATCCAGTGTCTGGTGAGATCCTGCCTCCTGACTGGCAGATGGCCAGCTTCCCTCTGCATCCTCATGTCTGAAAAAGTCAGTCTAATCTTTCGTATTCTTATAAGAACATGAATCCCATCATAAGGGCTCCACTCTCATGACCTCATTTAAACCCAGTTACTTTCCAAATGCCCGCCTCCTAATAATATCACATCAAGTGTTAGAGTGTGAACACATGAAAGGACACAAACATGCAGTCCATAAACGTGAGGCCAACATACTTTTAAATACAGTTTTGAGTGTGTTTGACTATAGAATTAACCTGATTTCTTTGATCAACTTTATCAAGAGCTATACTTTATAGTTTTAAAGTTAAATTTGTATTGATAAATCAAGTGTACCATGACTATTCTATTTAAAAAGATTTTATAGACTCTTTGGTAAAGTCTATGGATTAAGTGCTCCCATTTAATCTTGCTACAAGGCAAGTACTTGGTAGAATTACTGAAAGGCATTTTTTTAAAAAGATATAAAATCTAAAAGAATGGGGATAGTGAGGGAGGGAATAATAGCCATAGAATTTTGAGAGCTGTACAGCAGACAGGCAAATGATAACTCACTGTAGCACTAAAAAAGCATAATCTCTGATTAGAAATATGGGAATGAAAAAATCCTCAACAGGCACTTGAACTAGTGACTCCAAGTGTCTATAACACTGACCTGCCTTGAGGACCATGTGCTGATGAAGTTCCTAATCTCTTTTCTAATAATAGACAGACTGAATCAGCTCTAATCCAGAGATCTACCTGTATCTGTACCCTATTGTCAAGCCTCCTGTTCCAATGGATTAAATATCCCTGCTTCTGCCATGGGGTATCTTAGGCTCCATATTCTAATTCTTCTCTCTTTCTCAGGGGTATCTCACATATACTTTTTTCCTCTCGAGTCATTAAGGTCTCTCTTTATTTTGGATTACTCCCATAAGCATTAAGATATACATGGAAATAATATTATTAGGAAATAATAATAACTTTCTTTGGTCTCACATTATCCTTCTGGCTATGATATGACTCTTTCACTTGGCTTCACAGCAACTTTTCCTAGAAAAATTGTTTACAGTTACTTTCTCCACTGTCTCATGCCACCCTCCGCTGTTTTTCCCCAGTGCACCCAGTTTGAGTCTCTGTTTGTATAACTTTTTGGTAGTTACTCTTATTGATGTCACTAATGAACTCCATGATGCCAGACCTAGCAGTCCTTTCTCTTTCTTCCTATGTGACTTATCAATAGCAATTGATACAATTAATTGACAATTTTTCATGGCTTTCAAAATATGCATTCTCCTGGTTTCCCTCCATTCTTACTGTTGATCCTTCTTAGTTTTCTCAATACAGGGAGTCATAGAGATCAATGAAAGATTATTTCTTCTTTCTCCATAGGCCTTCTCACTCAAGACACTCTCATTCTCTGGATAGTATTATTTAACTCTCTGGTTTTAAATATATTTTTGTAGTCTCCTCATTTTCTTCTCCAATCATAGGCTTCAGACTGTCATTTTCTAATTGCAACTTGTCATCTTTTCTCCAATGCCGAGTTGGTATTTAAAATTCACCATGATTTATTATAAGAATTGGTTTACACAATTATGGAGGCTGAGAAGCCCACAATCAACCATCTGTAAGGTGAAGATGCAGGAAAGCCGGTGGTGTAATTCAGTCCGGGCCTCAAGGTCTGAGCAAAAGGACCTCTGATGTACAAGGGAAGAGAGATGAATGTCTCAGCTCAAAAAGAGAAAGGGAGAATTCACTCTTTCTCCACTTTTTTCTTCTGTTTGGGTCCTCGAGGGATTAGATGTGCCCACACACATTCATACTTCTTCACTCAGTTTACTGATTCAAATGTTGATCTCTTCTGGAAACATCCTTACAGACACACCCAGAAATAATGTTTTTCCAGGGATTTGGGCATCCCTTAGCCCAGTCAAGTTGACACATAACATTAACTACTACAAAGAGCCTTCTCCCTCGTGTTCTGCTACTCTCTCCCTGGCTCACATTGCCAGAACTATACCAGTCTTCTTTCTGCTCCTGGAGTATGCCATGCCCTTTCCTGATTAGGGCTTTTGTATTTTTGATACCCTCTGCCTGAAAACAAACCTCTCCAGATTTCTGCAAGGGTGCCTCCTTCTTGCTAGTAAGATCTCTGCTTTAAGAAGGCTCTTTGGAAAAGCCTAGCTGACTACCTGACTTGATGAAGCCCCTAGACTCTAAACATCTGATATCCCATCTCCCTGTTTTATTTTCTTTATAGCACTTACACTACTTGATGTTCTCTTTATAATTTATTAGTTATATTCTTCCACTTCCCCCAATAGAATATATACTTTAAGAGAATATGGACCATGTTGGTCTTGGTCTCAGATAAATTCTCAGAACCTTCAATGCCATGTGGTATATCATAATCACTCAATGTATTTTTTATTGAATGGATATTCAAATGAATTGATAAATGAATGAAATCTAAGTGCCAGGAGAGCAAGGCACCAACAGCTGCTAAATGACCATTGCAGGGATAATTATTTTTCCATGACTGAGGCCAAAAACAATTTTTTAAAGTATATTACTGATCTTATGTATTGTACACTTTGCATGTTTTATTTGTTTCCAGGGTTTGGAGCAAAACAAAAAAAAAAATTCCTTTCTTCTATAAGTCAGAGATCTGAGCCTACCCACCTAAAAGCCATTCATTATGCAGTTGAAAAATTACATAGAAATTTCCCTGGTGGAACCGAGTAAAATTAACTTAGTTTTATATCACACATGCACACAGACATCACAAATTCTGTACTTGCACATTTCATATGAATGAAATCAAATTAGTAATATGAGACAACGGTAATACTTAGATCAAATAAGAACTCAATCATACTTAGTTTATGTTTTTTTTTTTGATCTTAGAGAGAATATTTCTTTCATTAGATTCTTAAGAATGGTTGTTCTCGAAGTAATTTTCCAATCTATTTCTTATTTGGCAAACAAATTGAAGTGGAGTTAGATATGCTCTTCTGTAAAGCAAGAAGGGACTTCTATAATTTCATTTATTGGCTTCAAGAAAATGGAATTCTTCCCTACTCTCTCCCTTCCTTCCCAGTTCCTCTTTCCTAGCATCTCACTCCTACCTTCAATACATGACTCCACATATCCATGTGGTAGGTGCCCATTAGCCCCACTGTAGTGCCTAGGGCATGTTAAGCTATGATAAAGAAAGGGCACCACCATGTCAAAGTTTGACATAAGAAAATGTACTTCCTTTTCACACAGAGGCCACTACAAAGCAAGGTGACTGTCTAGGAAACTGTCATCCATGTATCAACTTCAACTCTATGCTTTTGCCATCTTAAAAAGAGTTCTTTTTGGTTTCTGAGGCAGGAAGGAGACAACCACCTTCTTGGTGGTGCGTCCTGGCTGTTCAATGATTTGGCCTGGAAATGACACACATCGTGTTTTCCTTAGTACCTTAACCCTAACCAAGCAACTGCCCGCCCCCCCCAGTCACAAAAAGATCTTGCCCTGTGGCCAGGAAAATAGAAAACTGACTAGGATTGACCATAGTTTTCCTACTGAGTCCTTCCAATTCCCTCTTCTCTTCCTGCTGCTAGCCTTTTACAGTTCTGGTTCAGATCTGAGTGGCCCATTACATTTTCACCCTTCTTCCTCTCTTCCATGTTCCCATGGCCTATACTGGTAATCGCCTCTAATCTACAGTGTCTCTTTCTGCTGTTTCGGTGACCTAAAGTCAACTGCAGTTCAGAAGCAGATGATCTCCCTGACTCGCTGTCAGAAGGTCAGTAGTTGGCTAACTACAGTCACAATGCCTGTGCCATTCACCTCGCTTCATCTCACCACTCAGGCATTTCATTATCTTACAACCTCAAAAGAAGAAGAGTGAGCACAGTACACTATGGTATTTTGAGAGAGACCGCATTCACATAAATTATTACAGTTGCCCTATGTTATTAGTAATGTTGTGAATCTCTTACTGTGCCTCATGTATAAATGATACTATATTACAGGTATGCATGTATAGAAAGAAAATAGTGTATCTTGGGTACTAGCCATGGTTTCAGGCATCCACTGGGAGTTGCAATGTTATCTCCCGCAGACAAGCAGGAACTCCTGTACACACACACCATGGTCATGAGGCTGCACGTCTTACAAGGGTGAGGATATTGCCTGTCTTATTTATCAGTGTATTCGCAGCACCTAGCATCATGTCTAAAGTACAAGAAACTCTCAATAGAACTTGCTTAATGAAGAAATGTCTTCTCTTCATTTGACATTGCCTAATAATATAATACGATAGACTCGTCTGCTTGTTAAATTATTAAACACCCCCAACTTCTCCTAAAGCATTCATTTGATGCTCCAGTGTAAGCGAAAGGAGCACAGATTGTAAGAAGAAGAAAAAAAGCTGTGATCTGATATTTTGTTCTTACATGATTTTTCTTTGAGTGAAGGATGCATGCACAGTGGCATGGATCTCTGATGCTACCTGTCTTAACTTTGCAGGCTCTACTTTTATTATTCCCGAAAGGCCTGAAAATAGTATCTATTTGATGTGCAGAAGCCCTGGCTTTGTCGACCCCAGGAAGGAATTAGTCTGCTCGAGAGAGCAGTCTTGAGTCTCATACTGTGCATGCCATCCCTGAATGGAACTTACCTTTGAACCTATCTTGTCCTTTCCTGTTCTCTACCTCCAGCATCTGGCCAGTAAGGCATCCCCAGTTACCACTGTGAAAGTATAATTTTAGCTCACAATTCAATTTTCATTCATTTTAACTTAGGAAACATAAATAACACATAATTGAATAGGATATTACACCACTCAAAGGACAGCGGGGGAGGATTCTAAGTCCGGATGATGTTTCTCCAGTACATTATACTGTCCATATATTTGGAAAGAAGACTCCCAATTAAGCATCATGATATTCGTGGGTCACAATCTGTAGACATTTAGAAGCAAAACCTTCAAATGAAGGTTTAAATTTTGTTATTATTTATTTCTTTTTGAGAGAGAGAAAGAGAGAGAGAGATCACGAGTGGGGTAAGGGTAGGGAGAGAGGGAGACACAGAATCTGAAGCAGGATCCAAGCTCTGAGCTGTCAGTACAGAGCCCAATGTGGGGCTCAAACTCACAAACTGCAAGATCATGACTTGAGTCAAAGTCAGACGCTTAACTGACTAAGCCATCCAGGCACCCCTTGAATGAAAATTTAAATAAGGAGGGAAACAGGTCAAAAATACGAAGGGAAAAGTGAGAAATTAAGATTTTTATTGAGACTATCCCATTACCTATAAAAAGTGTTTTTTTCAAAATTTCTTTATATATCTGTGTGTGTGTGTGTGTTTGTGAATGAAACACTAACAGACATCTATCTCCTTCCCTTCAACTTACACCTAAAAGCTGTTGAATTTTAAATTTATTTTTAAAAAGCTCTATTTTCCATTCTCCATTTTCTTAGCAAGTCCTCCTGACATAATATAACCAAAGCAAGCAGAAAGCAACTTAATACATCCTTCTAATGCAAATTTCATCTCCTATTTCCATTTTTGTTTCTGCCTACTACACCGTCTCTTGTGTCTTAATATGAATGAGGTAAGAATAGTTATTTCAGAGTGAGCCTTCAGTAAACAGCCATTCCACATCCTAAGTTTAAGTTACTAAAGTGTTTCAGAAACATAAACTGAACTACAGTGGAAAAAATCAATAAAACTGTTGCACTACTATGCTGGATTCATATCCTTTTGCTTTAAGTGAGGGCTTCATAGAGTAGAGAAGATACCCATCACCCCCCTTGTTTCAGGGCTGAGCAAATTTGCTATCCTCATATCGCCCCCTACAGTTTTGAGGGACATGCACAAGATCCACTGAATCTACGAGTTTCTATTCTACTCTTAACTGAAGAATCAATGTTTTGATAAAAATGTGGTTTTTTAATTTCCTTTATTTTCCCATTCTCAACTGGAATATTGAAAGTCTGAGATGCCAGGAATGCTCTGATGAGTTAGAGACTTGAATCAGCTGAAAACTTTAAATTTTAATTTAGTTCCAAGTTCTCCATGGAAAGTGTGGCCAGAGATGGTGGATTTTGACAATATATGTGGGAATATTGACCCGAGGGAAGCTGAGGAAAGCTAAGAAACGAGACAAAGAAATCTAAGAAAGAGGATTGGGTGGAGCCGAATGCTGTCAAAACCTGTGAAGGGTGGAAGATTTTATCCTGTTTGTAAACCAAACTTTGCTCAAAAAGGGACACTACAATGGTTACTGGACAGTATACAAACCTGCCCTCTGCCACAGAGGGTGGCCGTCTCCAGCTTCCAAGGTTTTTTTGCTATACAAACCTCCTTGGAAACACAGTTGGAGTAAAAGGGAAGTTAGTGCCTCTGCTCCCAAGACTTCATGGAACATGAGAGATCAGTGGAAAATTGTCTTCCAACAAGTGTGTGCAGCATCTGAAAAAGATCTCATTGGATCTGAGCATATTTCAGGATTTTTTCCATATTTCCATTACTTCTTTTGGAAATCAGAAGGAGTTCCACACATATACACACATAGACACATATGTGCACACACCTACACACACACACACACACACACAGGTTTCTTTCACTGTGAAATCCTTGCCTTCAACCTACCATATTTCAGGATCAAGATGGGCTGAGAAAATGTATTCCCTCTTCCCATAATTACTAAATTTCAACACAGACTTAGTATATTTAAATTACCGCCAGTTCTCTGTAGTATAGTGATTTTTAGCAACCACATATTGAGTTATGATTGGCATGTGAAAAATTGTACATATTTAACGTATAAAACTCAATGACTTTGGGGATAAGTATACACCCATGAGAGCATCACCACTCTCAAGGCCATAAACATACCCATTACCTTCCAAAGCTTCTTCCACCCTTTTTATGATGATAATGATGGTGTTTTGGGTGTGGTAAGCACATTTACCATAACTTTTAATAAATTTTAAATATACCATGCAGTATTTTTAGCTGTAGAGACTATGCTGTAAGTAGATCTCCAACATTATTCATTTTATGTAGCTGAAGCTTTGTACCCTTTGACCCATACCTCCCCATCCCGCCTGCCCCTGAGCCTCTGGCAGCCACCATTCCAGTCTCTGCTCCTGTGACTTTGACTATTTCAGATTCCACATAAAAGTGAGATCATATATATTTGTCATTCTGCACCTGGCTTATTTTACTTAGCATAATGAACCTCCAGATTCATCCATGTTGTTGCAAATGGAAGACCTTTCTTTTTTTAAGGCTGAATAATATTCCATTATATACATATACAACATTTTCTTTATCCATTTATCTTCCAATAGACATTTAAGCTGTTTCTGTATCTCAGCTATTGTTAGTAAGCTGTGGTAAACATGGGAATGCAGTTATCTCTACAAGATCTTGATTAAAATTCCTTTACATAAATACCTAGAAGTGGGATTGCTGAATCTTAATGGTAGCTCTATTTTTAACTTTTGGAGGAAATTCCATATTGTTTTCCATAGTGGCTGCACCAGTTTACATTCCTACCCGGGTATACAAGAGTTACTTATTGCCACAAGCTTGACAATACTTATCATTTTTTAAAAAATGATAACTATCCTAAACTGTGTGTGGTGACATCTCATTTTGGTTTTGATTTGCATCACTCTAATGGTTAATGATGTCGAGGAATTTTTCATGTTAAATGTTGGTGTTACCAACCTATTTAGGAATTTATATACTGATAAGGAACCTCTTCTTAGACAAAGGTAAACACACAGAGAACGTTACATACAATATTAGAGATTACAGACTCTAGAAATCCCATTCACAGGTGCATTCAGCTCAGTTTCATTGGGTTTGTGAGAAGAAAAAATACATAGCAAATGTAGGAAAATCTAAATAATTTGGCATTTGCTGAGAGGGTCTTGTTCAGATTTATGAATTTTATATATTTTTTTAATATTTATTATTATTTTCTGAGACAGAGAGAGACAGAGTGTGAACAAGGGAGGGGCGGAGAGAGACATAGAGAGGGACACAGAATCTGAAACACGCTTCAGCTTCTGAGCTGTCAGCACAGAACACGATGCAGGGCTAGAACCCAAGAACTGTGAAATCATGACCTGAGCCTGGGACACCTAACCAACTAAGCCATCCAGGTGCCCCTATGAATTTTATATTTAACAGGAAGACAACACCACGTTTCACTTTTATATTTGGAATTATTTCTAAATAATAATAATTCATTTTTGTGCACTTTATCATTTCATTTTATTGGAAGTTCAGATTCTGTTGAAGGTGTTCTATCTAGGAAATGGATTCTCCATGGAGGAATATTGAATTAGTTATGCATATTTTGGGACAGGGGGCACAGGCAGATAAAGTAAATACTAAGGGAGACTACTTGGCACACAGAAAAACACTGCGGTGGGGCACCTGGGTGGCTCATTTGGTAAAGTGTCTATTGATTTTGGCTCAGGTCATGATCTCATTGTCGGGAGTTGAAGCCCCACATCAGCCTCTGCACTGGCCATGCAAGCCTGATTGGAATTCTCTCTCTCTGCCTCTCCCTTGCTGGTACTCTGTGTCTCAAAATAAATAAATAAATAAAACTTAAAAAATACAGAACCCTGTGGTGCGAGCAGAATAAAAGAGTGTTTGCTGATAAACAGTGACACTCAGCTTCAGTGTGTGGTATAATAAGGAATAGTGGACACTCTGGCAAGTCAGAGTGTGTGCACGTGCTATTGGAAGTAGATAACTCTACTCAGCTAGAGCAAATCATGCCCACGTGAAGTGCTGTCTCTGTATTATAAGATATTCCTTTTCTTTTTCAGGAGAAGATGCAAATATAGTGTTTTGTATGAAATCTCCCATTTTAAACATGTTTTCAAAACATTTTTAACCATATATTTAAAGTAGCATATGGACAAATCCAAGTCCACTCATTCATCATATTTGGCCCACAGCATAAGAAGTTTCTGTTTAGGAAATTAAGATGAACATATTTTATTCCAGAATCTACTTTAATGGCCTTTTAAAAACAAAATCTATTTGGACTACATTTCAAAATTCCAGTTATTCGATAATAATGATTGAAATAAGGTTTCATGACATTTTGTATTTAGTATTTTCTAATTTGTAAGATGTTTTCCTATGGCTTAGCTCACTTGGTGCTTTGAACTTCTAGGAAAATATTCATAGCAATTAAAAAATATCCCTGTTTGTACATGAGAAATTTGAAGTTCAAAGGAAAATTGAGATTCAAACATTACACAGATAGGACATCCCATAGAGAAAATAAGAAATAGAATAGTGGGACTTTTACTCAAGCTTCATTTCCTCTGTTTCACTCTGTCTCATATAGTAAATGTTTCCATTCTGTGTTCACTCTTCCAAGGGATATAACATTTATTGAACAACTACCATAGATCAGACATTGTGCTAGGTGTAACAAACTGTGAGCTGTTAATATGTTCCCAATTAACACAACAATAAACTGAGGTACAGATATTAAGGAACTCAACCAGAGTCACACATAGAATATGTACAGAGCCTGTCTTGGAACACAGTTCTGTCTGTATTTAGCATCTGTCCTCTAGCTGGAGAGTTCCGGAATTGAATAGTAATGGTCGGTAGCAGAAAGTCCAGAAGAGGGCATACATGTGAGAGTGAGGTATTCTACCACCTCCTCTGTCACTGTTGGGTTTTGGTGAATGAAGCCATTAGCTTGATGGGAAGCATAAACTATAATTTGATGATGATCAACTAGAGTGCTTTAGATCCCCCGTTCTATGCATTATAAGCACTTAAACAGAAGATGGCATTCTGAACCCAGGATTTCCATTTGACCTTTTCTAGCCTTTATCTATTCCTTTTGTATGGGAAATGGCAATCATGCCCACTCTGGCCCTCTCTGCCGCTTAAGATAGTCAGCACCTCCCCAGCTCTGATGGCACCCAATTCAGTACCACCTTACTCTGATCTCTGACCAATGCTGCTTGGCTTGGGGGAAGAAATCTGGCTAGATTGGGCCAATTAGATTATTTTTGTTGAGAATTAGGAGGCAACAAAACAAAACATTAAAGAAGCATAGTTTGATCAGTGTTGGGTGTGCCTGAGCTAACAGGTCATGTGGACTCAGGATTTGCTACCATCATTTAGATCCATCTCAATGCAACTGGTGTAAATAAGAGCGAAGAAGAGTCTGCTGAAACAGAAAGATGGAGAACATATTTATATTGTTCACTATTTGCCAGTATTGTACAAATTATTTTTTCTTTGTTTACTTGCAGCCACAGTTCTATTTTATGAATAAGATAATGGAGGTCCAGAATGGCTAAATAACCTCCTTGAGTTCACACAGCTAAGTGGTAGATCAAGGATACAAACTCAAACTATGGATATATAAGCCTGATGCTCTGCTTGCTGCCTAACTGTATGTTCTAGTCTTTTCTAAGTCCTCATGCTCTTGGATCCTCAAAGCATCCGATATAATGATGTCTTCCCCTCTGATGTCCATCATTCTTCACTAACCTGGCTCCTCTCTTGATTTCCTCCTCCTTCCAAAGGGTGTGTGTTCCCAAGGTCCTGACTTATTCCTCCTCTCACCACTGTCTACATGATCTATATCTACTCTCTCCTGAAATGTTATCACTTTATGAAGCTATAAAGTCCTGGCTTCCTATCTTCCCAAAACATAGTTCTTGCCTCTGGATTTCAACATTTTGGGTCTATGACTCTGATTTTATATATATATATATATATATATATATTTCACCATTTTATCCCCAAACTATCTATTATCTGCTGATTTTCCCAGGGGTGTTTGTTTTGGTTTGGTGGCTAATGATATCACTAACCTTAATCACTATTCCTTAAAAGTTCTAAAAAAACGTGACTCTGTCCCCTAGTTTCCTTGTCTCTTTATCTATACTATCCCATCTGTCTTGAATTCTTATTCTCAGTTTATTTCTTTCTCTAAAACTTTACCATTCCTCAAAGCTCAATTCAGGTGCCATTTTTGTTTCTCTGTAAATTTCTCTATGCCAGGAGGGCTTTTGTGTAAGTATCCATAGTATTCTTTGGTGTATATTGCCATCATTATTTTGCTATATATATATTTGTGTGCATATTTGCATTGGGAACTAAAGTAAGTTCCTTGAAGATGAGGACATTGTTATAGTTGTAGCCATATCCCCTACTGTGCTTAGCATAATAATGTTTTACACATAATTGGTACTTTTTATTATGTACTTGGCTTCAAGTAGACAAACTCTCATGGTAAACAAAGTGAAAAATAAAATGAAAGGGAAAAAAGAAAGAAAGGAGGGAGGGAAAGAAAGGAGAAAGAAAGAATAAAAATAAGAAAAAAACCAGAAAAGTTTAAATATTTGTTGATAGTATTTAGCCTTGGTGAATGAATCCCATGTTTTAAAAAGTGAATATGTAAACGCTACGGGCTTATGCTTTTTCTGCTCAGGACCCAGATGATGCTTCATGACACCCTGCACCTGTGACAGCACTTCTTAATTGTGGCTATGCTGCGCTTGCATTGCACCATCATTATAGAGACACATAGCTTCCGTGAATACTGTTTATGGGACACCTGCTGGGAAGCACCAGGCTTTTAGTATTTGTCATGATGAAGTTACCCTGTGAACCTGTCAATGAGGACTCAAGAGGATACTTAAGTATATTTAAGAGTGGGCTGGGCATTGACATAGTGAATCCAAAGCCGAAATGCCCGTGAAGAGTCAAAGGATTTTTATCCACACCTAGGTCACCTGCAGTGTCACGGACTGACTTCAGTGATCTGGGGCAGATGCCAACTCATGATGTAACCCCCAGCAATTTATAAAAGTAATCTGTAGCTGTTTCTTCCGGGTGCTTTTGCCCCAGAATGTTCATCCATAAATAAACATTTCTGCCCTCACTTCAGATGTGAAGGAAAGACTTAGCCAGTTTTAGCACAAAGACCTTCTCTACCAATCAGATATGCCTTTGAGAGGCAGGAGAGAACATTTAAATCAAGTGACCCCAGCCGTCTGTTTGTTGGACATTGCACTGCCTCAAGAACATGCCAGTGAGACTCAATGACTGTACTTCCCTCCTAAGGACCTGAGCTGGGGCTGGGGCATACGTGCTTTGCACAAAGAGCCTCTATCACTTCACAGATAATCACACTCCACTCCCAAGGCACCAAGAAGAAATTAGAAGCCAGATCAATTTAGGAAGTCCATGTAAGCCCTTTGAGGTACTGATTATGCCCTGTTCTTCTTAATGTTTAAGTTTCTGTTGTCTAAAAAGCTTAACCATGGGAATTTATTGCTCCCTAGTTAAGAATTTTACAATAGTCTTTAGTTCTTTAGCCAGGAGGAATTTCACTTATTAGGTTTGATTTTGGTCTCTGATCCTCTATCATTTTCCCTCTTTGGCTTAAGCAGTGAAAGTCAAAATTACATAAAGCTTCCTAGTCATTTTTTCCCCTCTTATATCAAATGATCTGAAATCGGGTTGATTTGTTACCCTCTCTGAAGTGTGAGTAGTAATTGATGCTCATAGAAGGTCTCTAAATTGAGAACATGACTGAATGCCATTAGCTTCAAATGATCTGCTTTCTCAAATTATTTCAGTCTTAAGCAGCAGTGCCTTGGAAATTGTCCGGGTAAAAATGGTTCTGTGTTTTTGTCTCCACATTATAGGGACTGAATTAATGGACACTGCTCTGGTTTACAAAACCTATCTGGCACTGTGATTTTCTTGATGTCCAAGGGGAAAGTGAGAGAATTTCAAGGCAGGTAATGTGAGTCTCAAGTGCTAACTATAAACTCTCAACTGAAATATAAAAGCCTGCATGAAGCATATTTTAAAAAGGACGCCGATGCAGCCAGGATGATGGGAAGCGATCCAAAGGAAAGGGGAGAATGAAAGAAGCAGGCATTTGTTCCTCTCTTACAATCCCCCAGGCACCATGCTTGGCACTGAAACACATCATTGCATTAATCTTGCCCACGTCAATGTCAGGGGACTGTTGTCACATTCCTCTTCAGATGAGGTGTGGCAGGTCCAGAAAGGTGAAACAACTTGCTTAACATTATTCAGGAGTTCAAACTAAGGGCAGGAAACAGAGTCCTGATGTCCTAAGTTCAAAATCCCAACTGATGTCACTTCTTCCTCCTCCCTCAGTTATCAATAATCATGTTTTTAAAGATATTTTTCCCTCGAAGAAACTATAGTAAATAGGATAACAATGTAGGTAAATTACTGACTGGGCAGGTCACTGTCCTATGGGTTGTCATTCCACCCCCTAATAGGGCCACCGCCAACATCAACCTCCTTGACTCATGTTGAACCAGCGATAAGCATTTATCTTGCCTCCTCTCTGCCCCAGGGTAGCCTCCCCCACTTCCCTTTGACATTAAAATGAACTCGAACTTTATCATTGGCAATACATTTCCATTCTTGTCACTCAGTATAAAAATGATTTGGTACAAATTGAAAAATAACAGGAGAGGTGTTTTTTATTGTTTTGTTTCATTTTGTGTTTAATTTTATTACATGAAGTCAAACAAAACTGAGATTTTAATAGAATATTCAGGCAAAAAAAGTATGTTTTAAAAAAATTTTTTGTCACCAGCATACCTCTACTCTCTTCATATCTAGTCAGTCTATGGTTATCTTACACTTATTTTTCACCTGAAAAGGGTAACGTCTTTCCCTCTTCCAGCCTTCTAGATCTCCCCTGTCTCAGACAGAGAGTGGCTTGGAAAGCACAGTTCTGAAACAGAGCAGGCCCATCCATAATGCCCATTAATGCAGTGTCCTCTAGCCAGACAGCATCATTTATAACCCGAGAGTGAGGTCGGGACAGCTCCGTATCTGCAGCCTCAGCTCACCAATTTATGCAGCCGAAGCCAATGACTCAGGCAGTTAGAAATCTCCCAAGGAGCATTAAACACACACACACACACACACACACACACACACACACACACACACACGAGGAATCGAAGTAGATAGAGGTGTTCATATCATGAGCATCAGATCAATGAGGGTATAACCAACTGGAAAAAGAAAAATCCAGGAAAACAATCAGGTCAGGCCATGATGTCGTGTCTGAAGGAAAAGAGAGAAACAAAATAATTCCATAAGGTTTCGTTGGGCAGGGTCTTAAACCAGTCTTTACTTCCTCATAGCATTTGGGATTCAATATGTTCATTTACGTGGAATTCTTGCCCAAGTAAGAGTTGGTACGAAATGAGGGCTTTATAAAATTGTGTCTGATTAATAAAGGGGAGTGATGTGTCATTGAGTGTTCCCTGGCTAGTTAGCCTCTGAGAGATGTCCAACACAGAATGAGAGCGTTGAATGAGAGAAACCCTAACTTACCCCCAAGTGAAAGTATTCGATGGAAATTAAGAGCTGTAGATAATAATGCTCTTATTTGCTTCATAGCACAATATGCCTGAATGTGCTTGAAGCACGATGAAAAATTAAGAAGCATTTGTTAAGGCAGAAAAGTGGGGACAAGGCTGTGGAGGTTTTAATTACAGCTGACTAGATGCTCACTACCATCTTTAGGGAAGACTCTTCCTTCCTTGACATTGCTCCATTGATGCTTGGTATTCTGGTTTCTTCATAAACACTTAGTCTCAGATTAAAAGAATCTGCCAGAGGCTGAGCAAAAGTGAAACAGACACATCTAAACGTATTCTGGTGAAAATTCTGAATCTCAATTAAGATGAAAATAAAATCTTTAAAGTTTCCAAAAAGAAAAGATAAAACCTAAAACGAAAAGTGTTTATCTACAATGAAATGATGCTCAGACAGCCTTAGATATTGGACTTGGAACACTGAACAGGGAAAACAGTAAAGCAGTGTTTGCAAAGACAGGGAGAAAAACCCGAGTGGTATGTAGCTATAATAGTATTTAATTGGAAGGAAAAATAAATGCATTTTTCAGGCATGTAATGACTCATAAAATTTACACATTACACACACCAAAAAATGGAGCATCCACTGCAAAGGAACAAAAAATTCCAGAAAGAAAAGAAATGATATATAAGGAATAGCGGTACCCAAATTTAAGAAACATGGAAGCAAAAGGTGGAGTTAGTAAGTAAAAACAGACTAAGGGTTTTGTTTTAAGTGTTAGGCAGAGATAGAAATCTGTATCTATTAATAGATGTTTATTATATATTTAAGGGAAACCAATAGACTAGTTGAAAGGATGTATAATTTCCAAACCAAAGTAGTAAAAAGAAGTTAACCAAAAACAAAACTCCTAAGTAGGGAGAAGAAAAGTAATAGTAAAAACTTATGGTCATAGTTAGTGTATCACTAAACTCAATAAATTTAGTTAAATTTCCCTATGAAACACTCCCATGCTTAAAAAAAAAAATAACCACATGCTGTTTTCTTAAGCCACACTACAAAGAAAATGATGAAAAAAGTTAAAAACAAAAAAGAGATGGGAAAAATTGTAATAGGAAAATGCTAACAAAATAAATCAATCGTGGATGTATTAGTAAGAGATAATTTAGGATTCACAGAAGAAAACAATAAATAGGATAAGGTAGACTATTTTATATCAGTTAGGGCTAACATTAAGCAAGCAATTTACATGATAGTCTCATTTAGCCTTATGAAAAATCCTATAAAGTTGGTACTGTTATTATCTCATTTTGCAAACTCATCTGTGATAATTGGAGGGTTGGAGAATTTATAAAATTTATCCAAGATCACAAAGCAGGCAGAAGGCAAAGTTCTGTGACTCCAAATTGTAATATATTTTATTTAGAGAGAAAATTTGGAATTCTCTAAGAATATTTTTATCATGAGTTATTGCTCCTTCCAGGGGTGATGGGATAGGGAAGGAGTCTACCACTCAATCTTGATCCAGGGACCAAGAACATGCCAGCATGGCAGATGTGACCCTTTAGGGGGCACTGGTCTGCCTTGTGTTGAGGGAGTGGTTGGCTCCCCAGCCCTGCCAGATCATGGTGCATAGGTCTGTAGGGTAGTTCAAGGGTATGTCACACGGTGCGGGGCCATGAGAGTGCCACATGCGGAATCATGGAGCAGGCCCCGGTGCCTGTGAGCTTCTTCACTCACCTGGGGAATATCCCCACGCTGGAGGGAGTGTGGCTTTGTTTTTATTTATTTATTTTTTAAGCCTGTTCATTTATTTTGAAAGAGGGCATGTGCACAAGCTGAGGAGGGGCAGAGAGGGAGGGAGAGAGAGAATCTCTGCAGAGATTCTCTGCACTCTCAGTGCAGAGTCTGACCAGGGGCTCGGTCTCACGAACTGGGGGATCATGCTGAGCCGAAATCAAGAATGGGTAGCTTTGCCTCTTAACTGATGGAGCCAGCCAGGCACCCCTAGAGGGACTGTGACTTTAAATTCCAAATAATAAAAAACACCATGAAGGTAGGAAAAAAAAAAAAGATAGAACACTGGAAAAAAAGAATATTTTACATATTTAGTCCCTTTCACAGTACTTTTTTTTCCAGACTTGAAGAAGGGTTTTCTCATTTTAACTTTGTACAGAGCCCTACAAATTATATAACTAATCCTACCTTATATATATATTTGTTACATATACATATGGTTATTTATGTTATATACATGATTTATTATATATTATGTTATATTTGTTATATGTAATATTATAGTTACATGTACATATGTTATAATTATGTTCATATATGAATGTATATATACATGTTATATGTTATAATTTAAAGATAACCAATGAAGAGTACCTAAGATCTTGCAATAATTCCTTTGAGAAAAATGTGCATGTGAGCAAGAAGAGGACATGGGAAGTGTAGAGAACAGGAAGTGATGAATTAAAGAGATGTTGGAGCTGAAATCAAATGACTCAGGAACTTCTCTTGGGCAATGAGGGATGAGTAAGGAATCTAAGAGGATTCTTAGGTTTCCAAACTTGATAAGCCAAGATAAAAAATATTGGGTATGTCGGGCTGGAGGTACACTGAAGAGAATATTGGATTCAACCAGTCAATTGTTTATACCTGGAACTTAGTTGAGAGATTTGGGTTAAGGGATGCAGATTTGGGATTTATCACCATTGAGGAGACTATTGGAACTGTAAGAGGTGATCACTCAGATCTAGTTTAAGAGGATAAAAATTGACTAAAAATAGGTATTTTTATCATTTTACCTAACATTTATAGAGCTGTGTGTGAGCCACCATGCTATGTGCATTTCCACATTTAACGTGTTTTGCGTGTGTCTCCATTTCGCAGGCCACTGTTAGTATTTTTCCTGTGATAATAGAAACTGAGCATTACTCACCTAGTTTGCTTTGTTGGGAGCACCTCAAATAAATAAGTGGCCGCTATATGGTTTGGTATGTTGCAGAAAATAGCACTGCCTGAATCTTCATGCAGAAAGATGAAGGTTATTTGTAAACCTTCCAACTCAAGCTGATACGTCCAAAGTGATGCAGTCCCTTTGGGCCTGATGAAAAGGCAATGCCAGTTAAAGCCAATAGCTGGGAAAACGGCCAGGCCTATTTTACCCCATGTTCTTAAGAGAAATCCGTATAGACACGAAGCCGAAAATAATGATGAAAACATGACAGGGAACGAATTAATATAGGACGTATTCTTTTCTTAAAATTTTGTTTTATTTATTAATTTTGAGAGAGAGAGGTCAGGGGGCAGAGCAGAAAGAGAGGGAGAGATAGAATCCCAAGTGGGCTCCATGCTGTCAGCGCAGAGCCTGACACTGGGCTTGATCTCACCCATCATGAGATCATAACCTGAGCCAATATCAAGAGTCAGACACTTAACCACCTGAGCCACCCAGGCACCCGTTTTTTGGGTTTTTTCGTATGATAACCTTCCTTTCCTCTCTTCCCCAATCTTGTTAGTTTTGAGGGAAACATGCAGTGAAGGTTTGATTCTGATTCATAACGACAAAACAGATTGTGAATATAAGCTATTGATCTCTATGTGTCATAAAATGATATCTTGTCTAAGGACATTTCAGAAGGTAAAATAATCATCCAAACTTTGTCTGTCTGAATGTACAGATATCATATTAAGGATTACAGGCAAAAGGACCACTCTCTTGTGCAGTCTTATCCCAGCGAGGAGTGTAACGGTTAAGCATTGTGAGTACCCACGTGACTTCCATTCCTTGCAGAGAAGCCTTAAAAATGGGCCTGGTTCTGGAGCTCTGTGTAGCAATAACCCTGCGTAGCAAACGCCTTCCCTGGTTCTGGTACAAAGTATTCCCAATTATGTGCAGTTTGCACCCTAGGGGGGGAGAGGAGGTGTAAGGTCGGCTCTCTATAACTGGAAGCGGAAGCCTTTAATCCGGATGTACTCCTCAGCTCGTATCCCAAACAACCTAATTACTTCTGTGGGGGAAAAATCCATCCACATACATTCGAATTGTCCACTGCAATCAAACAGCACATGAAAGGGACCACGAGATTAAAGGGCAACAACGTGTAAAGTGAGTGAAGTAACATTTTGTTGCTCTTTTAGATTGAGTTCACATTTTTTGCTTTCACTTGGGAATTTACTACTTAGGGACAAGGGATTGTCAGAAAAGGTTGATCGATCAGGTTATTAATAAATCGTATGACATATTCAGCCACTTATCACTTACTCTGCTTTCTCTGGTCCCTGCTTGGGCTAGTTGCTCGACTGGGGAGAATAAATAAAATGTTCTTTCCCTAATTTCTATGCAGCTTGAGGAAGTATTTGCGACTGGTAACTCAGTGTTGGGGGCGTACAGTCCACTACAGTAATTTTGATGCCCTGGAGAATTTTATTTGAATGAATTTTATGGGGATTCTGAAATAAGCAAAACCACTAAAGATAATCGGTTGAGTGAGAGCTGGCATTGGGAAGGAAGGCTTAGAAGCAGGTACTGAAAAGTAATTCCATTTATTTCTAAGCCGAGGTCATGTTTTATGCTTGGAAATTGATTTTAAAGGTCGTTGTTGGATATATGAAAGAAAACCCCTACATTACATCCCTTCACTCTGTTGGCTTTCATGTGAATGCCTGGGAGCCACAGGGCTGGCACCCATTTTTTTGCAGTGTCTATTGTGGCTTGTGATTGTGCACTCCGTATAGCAGACACAACAATAAGGACAGAAGAATGGCTAGCTATGTGCTAAGCAGTTTACCTCCTTTAATTTTCTCAACAACCTTCTGAGGAGGATATTATTATCATCCCTAGAAAGGAGGTAATTTCCTCAAGTTTACAAAGCTGTTTGGTAAATATATCAGCTAGTTTCTGGTATGCTAGCAATTAAAAGTAAGAAAACAAACATGGGCTCCCTTGTGGCTCAGTCGGGTAAGCCCCTGACTTAGGCTCAGGTCATCATCCCTGCTCTCTCTCCCCCTCCCCTGCTCTCTCTCTCCCTCTCTCTAAAATAAGCAAGCATTAAACAAATAAATAAGAAAATTCATGAGGTGCCTGAGTGGCTCAGTCGGCTGAGTATAGGAGACTTCAGCTCAGGTCATGATCTAATGGTTCGTGAGTTTGAGCCCCGCATCAGGCTCGCTGCTGTCAGTTCAGAGCCCACTTTGGATCCTCTCCCCCACCCACCCCCAGCCCTTCCTTGCCCTTCCTCACTCATGCTCTCTTTCTCAAAAATAAAATAAACATTAAAAAAATGGAAAAAAAAGAAAACTCTTGATAAACTAAATAAAACGTTATTCACTGGAAGGATGGTAACTAAGCTCAGGGAGTGGATGGAGTGTTTCCAGGAGCCAAAAAGCAGAGACCTGGCAGCTAGCACCCAGCCAGGGTCACTCTAAAAAAGAGAAGTTTCCAACTGGCACGCATCTGCCCCATAGCTGTACTTCAGTGGGAAGAGAATAGACCTCCTGCCAAACGCTCTTGGAGTTGGAAAAAGTTATTTAGGTTTACCATACTGCCAAAGGAGACAATACAAAAAGAAGGAGACATATTTGTTAAAAGATCAGATGTTCTTAGGAAAGGAGGGACATGAACACCATGTAGCCACAAGATATCCTATGGGGACCATATTTGAATCCCATGCACTTAAGCACTTCCAGGATTTATATGAACAACTTGTTTCTAGCTCAGTGGTAAATGCTATTATATATATCATAAGTACTTGTTATAGATTAATATTGAAAAATTAGGAAGTTTTTAAGGTGAAGATAGAAACTTAGGAAGGTTTTAATCTAAGGATAAAATTTATTTGATTTTATTGTAAATGTTGACTTATTTTTGAGAAGAAGAGGCACTGTGAGTGGGGAAGGAGCAGAGAGAGAGGATCTGAAGCTCTGTGTTAACAGCAGAGAGCCTAATGGGGGCCGCAGACTTACAAACCACGAGATCACCACCTGAGCTGAACTCAGACGCTTAGCCAACTGAGCTACCCAGGTGCCACTAGAAATATAATTTAAACTTTAGTTCTTTGAAGACATTTACCTCTTTGAAGAGTATAAACGAATTTATACTTTTTTATGGGCCATTTGCCATTTTTTCATAGAGCTGAAGGAGTCCAAATTTCTGCACTGTCTTTCATCTTTCACATTTGCAAGATGAAAAGGTTCTAGAGATGTGTTTCTCAACAATGTGAATACAGCTAACACTACTGAACTATACACTTAAACATAGCTAAGACGGTAAACCTTATGCTATTTGTTTATTTATAACCATTGAAATAGTGAAATTAGTCCAGATATTTCCTTTAGAGGAAAAAAACTATATATTTCATTATAAATGCATATGTCCTCCATGACTCAGTGAAGACATAGGTCCAACCTGGAGAATGGTGTAATATTAAAATATAGGTAAAGGTGCTTTACAGTTTCAGGTAGGTGTGTTAACAATGCCAAGGTGATACAGAACAGTGTGCTCTCTGTTACACTCTATTTTTCAATTTCCCCCCTCAAAATCGTATTAAGCATGATATACTAAATACAACATACTCTAGAGCATTATGTCTTCCCTTCTAATGCTATCAAAGTTAATTTCCTGAACATCTTGACTTTAATTACCTCTTCAATGCCTGATGTAGAACTTTTTGCCAAAGCAGGAAATTGGGAACATTAGATTGTTAAAATCAGCTTTTAAAAAATCATCTTTTTTTTCTTTTTCTTACCTGAGCCCAGAGGTGATGCAAGCATTCTGTAGGTTATAATTTGAAACACTGCCCAGAAGGATTATTCTTCTACCCCAGACATATGCCTTTGAAAGTCTGGGCTGCCTCTGCCTCTCTTAATCATAGCTTTGCACTATGATACTGCGCATACACGGTGCTTGTAACACTCCTCTGCCAGCCATTCATTCCCAATTTCCAAGCACAGGTGATGCTTAGTAGCCACATTACACTTTCCAATTGTAATTCAAACAGGAACAGGCTGGATATTTACTTGATCATTCCAAATCAGTAGAGACTACCCAATAGTGATGGATTTTAAGAAGCATCTTCTCAAATATAGAGAATTTGAATTTTATGAAGATTGAAACATGGAGAAAAGTGAAACCTATATTTGTTATCCTGTCCAGTCAAAGCAGCAGTTCTTGTAAGAATATGAGATTTTTATATCCCAGCAAGAGACTGAATTAAGAGTAAGACTGTGATATTAATCATAATGATATATCAATAAATGCCAAATTGTCATTAGAAAAGAGATATGGCTCCTTCAGGAGAAGGTATGTTGCTTATTGGAACAAATAAAACAATACTTTGAATTTAAATAGATTTCTTCCTTATATAATAAAGTCAGCAGCAGGCCATGTCCTAGGCCAGAGGGCTGCAGATTTACTAGGCTCTGCTGCTGATGCGCTCCATAGTCCTTCTGCCAAGGGCTTTGACTTCATGAGCAGGTGTTAAAAATTAGGCTCAAACTACAGACTGTCCTATTGTTGTGCACCTAAGATGAGAGAGAAAAAGGCTTTGTGTTACATCTTTGCCCTTTGGACCTTGACAACCAGAAGAGAAAACAAATTTAGCGAATACAACTGAAGATCCAGACATCTGTTTAATCAAGCCGTTATTAAGTGGAGTATAATTGGCCTGCCAGAGTGGTGGGTTTTTCTTTCTCCCCTGGAACATTGCTGTTCTCCCTCTGATTCCTACTGTATCTTGTGTCATCACACTTCATCTTATACTCTGTCAGAATCTGACTTAAATTTTTTCTCTCTCTCTTTTATACCTTGTGAAAATATAGTATTCTTAATCTATTTTTTAAAAATGTTTGTTAAGTCCACGGTTGCCTGGGTGCTCAATTGGCTAAACATCTGACTTTGGCTCAGGTCATTATCTCACAGGTCATGAGTTCAAGCTTTGTATCGGGCTCTGTGCTGACAGTGCAGAGCCTGCCTGGGATTCTCTTTCTCTCTCTCTCTCTCTGTGCTCCTCTTCTACTTGTTCTCTTTCTCAAAAAAATAAACTTAAAAAAAGTTTGCCAATTCTAGATCTGCCTGTTCCCGTCTTTACTGGTTTTGCCATTTGACTCATTTGATGTTGTATTCTAATTCTTCTATAAAAACATTAATTTAGCTCCCTTTTATGTTAATTCTTTAATTTTTAAAATCACCTCATTTAGAATATTCTATTTTCTTAGCATTTCACTTTTTTCTAAATTTTTAAAAAATTTAATCTACTTAATTAACCATCTATGCTTTCTCTACTAACCTTTTTCTTGCCATTCTGCTCTTAAGCTTTTTTAAATTTTGTAACATGACCCACGATTGGTAGCCACAAGAGTCCATATCATTAACAAGATATTATAAGAGCCCCTTTATGTTCACATATCCCTGTAACCACCACACTGCCTTCCACTGATGGATTTGCTACCTATTCCAAGATTATTTCTGGAAAAATCCTTGGGAGATATAACTTGGGAGACTCCTCTCAGATTTTTTCTTGCATTTTTTTTTGAGAGACAGAGAGAGATAGCGCAAGCAGGGGAGGATCAGAGAGAGAGAGAGACACAGAATCTGAAACAAGCTCCAGGCTCTGAGCTGTCAGCACAGAGCCCGACACAGGGCTTGAACCCATGAACCGTGAGATCATGACCTGAGCCCAAGCCGGATGCTTAACCAACTGAGCCACCCAGGCCCCCCTTTTCTTGCATGTCTTAAGTATCAAGTTCAATGTCATGGACTCTAAGAATGCTTCTTTTTAATAGTTAACATATAATACTATATTACCTTCAGGTGTAAAACATAGTGATTTGACAATTATATACATTATGAAATGTTCACCAAGATAAGTATAATTACCACCTGCCATTAGACAATGTTATTACAATATTATTGGTTATATTCCCTATGCTATACTTTTCTTTTTTAATTTTTTAATGTTTATTTATGAGAAAGAGAGAGAGAGGGAGAGAGAGAGAATGAGTGGGGAAGGGGCAGAAAGAGACAGAGACACAGAATCCCAATTCTGTGTCTAATTTTTTAATGTTTATTTATGAGAAAGAGAGAGAGAGAGGGAGAGAGAGAGAGAGAATGAGTGGGGAAGGGGCAGAAAGAGACAGAGACACAGAATCCCAAGCAGGCTCCAGGCTCTAAGGTATCAGCACAGAGTTGATTTTGTGGGGCTTGAACCTGCAAACTCTGAGATTATTTCCTGAGCTGAAGTCAGACACTTAACCGACTAAACCGCGCCCCCCCCCCCCATGTTGGACTTTTCATCCCCGTGATTTATTTACTTTATAACTAGAAGTTTGCACCTCTTTATCCCCTTCACCTATTTCACCCATCCCCCCTCCTCCCATTTCCTGTCCCCTCTGGCAACCAATAGTTTGTTCTCTGTGTTTATGAGTCTGTTTCTCTTGACTCCACTAGTTGCTACTACTGAAGCCCTCTGGTATTACTAGTTTGACATTTTCCACACAGAAACCATGGCAGATTTGCTCACTTCACTTCACACAGGCTTAGTTCATCACAGACGCTCAGTATTGTTGAACAAAGGAAGTAGACATACCTGACTAACTGGGGTGGCATTGCCTATTTCTGTAATAAATGTCAGTTTTTATTTAAGAAACTCTGAGTTTCTGTTTGTCTCCATTAGCTCCTTTGACAAACTGAATAAATCTTATATCATGAGTCAGAAGAAGGGACACTTCTGGTGAGAAGACACTTCTTCCTGGGAGAAGGAAAATGTGCTCTACACAGGGTCCAAGACCTTGACACGACGCATCAGATTAAGTTGCTTCAACAGATGTTCTGCCTCATAAACAATAAATGAAGGCTTGGAGATTACGCATTGGGATGTCGTCTCAACTACAGCCATCCCACCTCTAAACCGCAAATCAGAGGAGATTCCTCACTGCTGCCTCTTCCGTGTCCTTCCTTCTAATGGCAGTGTCTTCACGGCAATCTAAGTTTTTTCTGTCATGCATCTCAAAACTCTTCCAGTTTTTGCCATTAACAATGTCCAATGACATGTGCACATTTTTAAGATATTTGTTACATCAGTACCCCACTTCCCAGTACCAGAGTCTGTGCTGATTTCCTACAGTATAGCAAGCTAGTGGCTTAAAACAGCAGAATTGCATGGCCTCAGAGTTCTGCAAACCCAGAAGTCTAAAATCAAGGTATTGGCAGGGCCATGCTCTCTCTGAGGGTGGTAGGGAAAGATCTGTTCCAGGTCAACTTCCTCTGCGATTATATGATACTCAAATTTTCCCTTTTTATAAGCACATTGGCTGTATTAGATTAGGTCTCATCGTAATGACTTTATTTAACTTGATTATTTCTGTAAGCACTTCATTCCCACATAAAGTTACATTCTTAGGTATTGCAGGTTAGAACTTAAACATATCTTTTTTTTAAGTTTTTATTTTAATCACCCAGTGCTCATCACAAGTGTACTCCTTAATCCCTATAATCTAATTTACCCATTCTCCCACAAGCCTCCCCTCTGGTAACTATCAATCAGGTTGTTCTCTATAGATAAAAGTCTGTTTCTTGGTTTGGTTCTCTCTCTCTCTCTCTCTCTCTCTCTCTCTCTCTCTCTCTCTCTCCCTCTCACTTTCTCTTTCCTCTTGCTCATTTGTTTCTTAAATTCCACAGATGACTGAAATCATATGGTGTTTGTCTTTCTCTGACTTATTTTAGTTGACATTATATTCACTAGCTCCATCCATGCCATTTTTGCATGGATGACAAGATTTCATTCTTTTTTTTGACTGAATAATATTCCATTGTGTATATATAGTGCAACTTCTTTGTCCATTCATCATTCATAGACACTTGGGCTGCTTCCATATCTTGGCTATTGTAGTTAATGCTGCTATAAACATTGGGGTGCATGTATCCCTTTGAATTAGTATTTTTGTAGTAGTAGTAACTACTTGGGTAGTAGTAAAATTGCTGGATCATAGAGAAATTCTATTTTTAGCTTTTGGGTGACTTGATACTGTTTTCCAGAGTGGCTGTACCACGTTGCCTTCCCAAAACAGTGCAAGGGGTTTTCTTTTTCTCCACATCCTTGCCAATACCTGTTGCTTTTGTGTTTTTGCTTTTAGCCATTCTGACAGATGTGAGGTGATATCTCAGTGTAGTTTTGATTTGAATTTCCCTGATGATGAGTGATGATGAGTACTTTTTCATGTGTCTGTTGGCCATCTGGATGTCTTTGAAGGAATATCTGTTCATGTCTTCTGACCATTTTTAATTGGACCATTTGGGTTTTTGTGGATGTTGTTTTATAAGTTCTTTACATATATATTGGATACTAACCCCTTATTAGATATGTCATTTGCAAATATCTTCTCTCATTCTGTAGGTTGCCTTTAGTTTTATTCATTATTTTCTTCACTGTGCAGAAACTTTTTATTTTGATGTAGTCCTGGTAGTTTATTTTTACTTTTGATTCCCTTGCTACAGCCAATGTCAGAGAAATTACTGCCTGGGCTTTTTGCTAAGAATTTTGTGGTTTTTAACATGTCTTTTTTGGAAGAAACAAAATGCAACTCAAAATATCAGCACCACAGCTTATGAAAAAATGCACAATTCTTTTAGCAAAGTGCATTCTATGCGGTCAATTTGTAAATTTAGAGTTGATATACAAAATCACATTATTATAATTCTGAATTTGCATCATGTAAATCAGAGGTCTGGGCAATTTATTGTCTACAAGCCAAATCTGGACTGTTACTTATTTTTATAAATAAAGTTTTATTGGAACACAGCCATGTTCAGCTGTTGATATTTTGTCTATGAGTGCTTTCTGCAATGGAATAGTTCAGTAATTGCTGTAGAAACTTGCTGAGCTGTAAATCATAAAATCATTGTTCATGTAAAGAAGAAGTTGGCAGACCTCTGATTCAAATAATAACTCTTTACAGATTATTAGCCATGTACCAGCTCTGCGCTCTATGTTTCACATCCCATACATATTTAACTCTTATTCTCTTTATAATACATAAGGAAACTGAGTACTAAAGAGTTAAAATTTCTTTGCAAGATCAAATAGCTAGTAAGGAGTGGGATTATAACTTGAATCCTTGTGGATACTAACCACCTCCTTCCTTCCCTCCTTCCTTCTCCTTTTTTTCTTTCTTTTTAATTTTATTTTTAAGAAATCTCTACCCCAATGTTGGGTTTGAACTTACAACCCCAAGATCAGTAGTTGAATATTACAGAAACTAAGCCAGCCAGGTGCTCTGTCACCCACTTTCTTTCTGTCTCCACAGTATAAAGTTCCTTGTCATCTGTGGTGTAGTAAGAAAGATACTTGGTTTTCATCCCTGGTTCCTGGAACCCTTGAAGCTCTTAACCCTCTGAACTTCCTGAGTGATTAAAGCCAATAGAAATATCTTTTGTTTTAATGAGATTACCCTTGGTGGGTCTCTCAGACAGCTTCAGAATGAGGGCTGGCCCCCAGAAAAACCAGACTTTATTAGAAGTTTATCATTTCCAGCCCAACACTGCAACTCCTAGGATAAGATTTCTTCTAGGTATCTACTAGATATCTACTATGCAATACCTATGCAATGGTCAAAACTGTACCTATGTAAAGAAACCTCCAATAAAAAACCCTCAAATGACAGGGTTTATGGTGCTTCTGAATTGGAAAACATATCCACATTCCTGGGGGTGGCATCTCCAACTCCATGCGGACAGATACTCCTGTACTCGGGGCCCTCTGGACGTCTTCCTATGTACCTCTTTTTTTTTTTTAATGTTTATTTACTTTGAGAAAGAGAGAGAAAGAGTGAGAGAGAGCAGGGAGGGGCAGAACAGCAGGAAGAGAAAATCTCAAGCAAGGCTCCATGCTCAATTGGGAGCCCAATGAGGGGGTTGGATCTCACAACTGAGAGATTGTGACCTGTGGTGATGTCAAGCTCCCATGTTCAACCAACTGAGTCACCAAGCACCCCTTCCTTTGTACGTTTAATCTTGATGTGCGTTTATCTCTATTGTGGGGAACTATAAGCATAAATATAGCATTTGTCTGAGCTCTATGAGTCATTCTAGCAAATTACTGAACCTGGGGGTGATGTCTCCAACTTTGTAGCCAAGTAAGACAGAAGTGTGGGGGCCTGATACTTGCTACTGGCATACAAAGTGAGGGGATTCTTACGGGACTGAACCCTTAAACCTGTGGAGTCCGACGGTAACTCTCTCTTTATCGCTATCATCTCTATCTCCATCTCAATCTCTATCATCTATCTCTATCTATCTCCATCTCTATTTCTATCTCTATCTATTTCTATCATCTATCTTTATCATCTCTACCTCTTTCTATATACCAGTTATACTTTCTAGAAGTAACACTAGGTAGTACCTTTGACTATTTAATTGGTGAATGAATGATTGTGTCTGGCAGTTATATTCATTTTTTCCAGCTTTATTGAGATAATTTACAGAGAACCCTGTATAAGTTTAAGGTATACAATGTATCAAAGTTCTATTTTTCAGTAAAGAATGTACAACATGGTCTACAGGAGAGAATTTTTTTTAATGTTTTATTTATTTTTGATACAGAGAGAGACAGAGCATGAGAGGGGCAGGGGCAGAGAGAGAAGGAGACACAGAATCTGAAGCAGGCTCTAGGCTCTGAGCCAGCTGTCAGCACAGAGCCTAATGTGGGGCTCGAACCCATGAATGTGAGATCTGACCTGAGCCGAAGCCAGAGGCTTAACCGACTGAGCCACCCAGGGGCCCCTAGAGGAGAGAATTTGAAATCATTTTAGAAAAAGAACCAATAGAAATTTGAGTAACTCTCATATTTAAATATCATTAACCTTAGAAGATTTGTATTAGATTATTTTTATTTTTAGTGAATTAATACTTAAGGAATTTATTTATGATCTTTAATTGAATTGTGTGTAATTGTTAATATTAATAATGCAAAGAAAGATATGTTAATGTATAATTAAAAACGAATGGAGAAATAAAGAAAAACACATTTATACATTTTATACAAAATTAAGTATTATAAACCATATATGTAGCCACTTTGGTGACCTGTGATATTATGGATACACATTGATATAATACAATATAAATCAGTCATCCTAACTCTAATATATGGTGCATTGCTTTCATAAGTTACCTGTCCAGGGCAAAAAATAAAAATCAGTTCTTAGATGCCTTAATCAGTCAATGCCTTAATACTCCCAAATCCCAATGAAGGAGAAAGATGGAATGTGTCATCTTGGTTTACAAATGAAAACAAAACAAAAAATATATATACAGAGAGATAAAGCAATCGGTCCAAAGTTGTAAAGAAAAGAATGACAGAGTAAGGATTCTCTTCAAGCTCTCCTGGCTCAAACTCACCTACTCAGGAGTTTAATCAACCAATCAAAGTGCTTCAGAGAGAGAGAGAGACAATACAAATAACCCTATTGATTTTTTTAAAAAATCTTTGAACAGAAGTCCGATGATAAATTTAGTAGTGCTGTTTTCTCTCATAAAACACACATTTTTTTTAATTGAAAGCTTCATCTCAATAGATTAAAAAATATACTCTTAAAATAAAGCCTTCCTAATCAATGTTTGGATACAGTTCTCATCAAAATTAAAATATTACAGTCTTAGGGAATTTTGATGAGGTTATGTACTGATATGAAAAAGGCAACATAGATCAAGAATGGCCACAACCCTAACTCTGAATTAGATCTTCCATATTGTGCTCATTCAGGCATAATTGAATCAAGTCTTGATACATATCATTTTTTATTTTCAAAGAAATGCAAAACCATGTTAATATTTGCTGATTACTCTTATTATAAAATTATATATAAAAGGACAATAATAACATTCCTTATTACAAAAGGAATGTGGACATTTTAATGAATTCAGCAAATAATACACACAATCCCCTTTACATATTAAGCATTGCTTGAGAAGCTATGGCCCATGAATTTAAAAACTAGGGATGGAAATGTATGAGTTAACAGAAATCATAGAAGTATATTCTTCATACTCCAGAGTTTCATTTGCTCTTTTTATGGATGTTGTCTTCAACTTCAGCCCATCTCTAACAACCTGTTCCTCAAACTTAGATTTCTACTCTGTGTCCTCAATCATCTGTGTCCATTTGACTACACTTGAAAACCTGTGTTTCCTTCCTTTATTAGCCTCATTCCTGACTCTGAATTCTGACTCCACTCAACTTGGTTATGTGATGTTAGTCTACAGATAAGTGTGTGTTTATGTTCATTTGATCTTGCTTTGTTTTATCTACTGGGTTCTGAACATGAATACATGGCATGAATAGGTCATGTCTTGGCTGGCCACCAGCTTATTTTTGACTCCTGATGGAAAAATCTGGTTCGCCATCCCTACCTTCCTTCTCCCATTACTATAGTGCTGTATTAGTAAAATGTCAAGGCAAAACAATGGGGAAAAAGATAGGAAAAATTGTTAATGATTTTGTTTGTGTCATATTTATAATTATCTTATTCTTCCTAAACACAAGAAGTTTTGAATACACATATTTTGTTTTACTTTTTATTGTCTTCCAGCAAATGACATTATTTTTATTCTCCAAAATTATATTTGAATTTCATAACTTTCAATTTTCATGCATGAACCTAAGAAAGGTATATTATAAGCTATTTCAATTAAAGTGTGATTTAAAGAGCAAAGTGCCTGCCTCCAAAAATGAGTACACTTGTTTATTATTATTTACACCTAGAGATTTCAGATTATATAATGTGTACCTCAAAAGTTATTTCCACATATGTTATACATCACAAGAGCCCAACATAATTATCAAAGGAAGCCATCAATCTTTTTAGAAGTTTTCAGAAACTGAATTATAACAAAGGATAACGGATTTACTGGTTGGCTTTCCATACATTATTTGTAAATTTACTAAGAATTTCCTATAAAATGTGGTACTTTGCTTTTGCATAACTTCTCAGAACTCTATTGTGTTATAGGATTTCCCCCTTTTTGCATGCTTATCCTTTTTATAGACAAAGACTGTTGAAATGTATTGTTCAAGAAAGGTTTGTAATTTAAACACTCCACAGAGGGACTAAATATAACTGACTGGGGCATATTTGTGTGAATTTCTGTACTGGGATTTGAGCATATAGTCAGAACATTTCAGTAATTAGTGTCTCTTTATAAGGGTAAAATAAGGGTGGATAAGCCAGCCGAGACTGATTACAATTCTCAGACATTGTCCCCATCCTTAGTCCACTAGGTTCATGCAAACTAGTGTTCTAAAATGACACATTTTCCCTGAAGAATACTGTCTCTTTTTAAATGTGTGTTATTCAACAGAGATGCAAGTGGAAACAATAAAACACTATTTCATTGGGCAGATGTAGAGAGGACAAACACACCAAATAATTATAATTACACTGTAATACATAGTATAATGTAACTTGAGTCAGTACGCCCAAAGATGTTAGAGATTTTGTTGAGGATATGACATTTTAAAAAAGAAACAACAGGCCCAAAATAAAGTCATTTGAGCTAAGCCCATCAATATTTTATACCTAACTTAATTGCAGGTTTTTTTAAGTTTATTTATTTTTAGAGAGAGGAAACAAGTGGGGGAGGGGCAGAGAGAAAAGGAGACACAGAATCCGAAGCAGGCTCCAGGCTCTGAGCTGTCAGCACAGAGCCCGAGGCGGGGATTGAACTCAGGGACCCTGAGATCATGACCCGAGCAGGAGTCAGAAGCTTAACCAACTGAGCCACCCAGGCGCCCCAGTTACAGTTTTATCCTGCAGGAATGCAGCGTTATCTGGCCAGTCTGTAATTTTCTGGTCAGTGACAATGAGGTAATCCACCTAACAGACACTTTAGCCCCCAAAGGAAGGTGCCTCACCTGAAACAATCCTTTTTCTTTTTTGTTTATGATTTCCTTATCCTGCCTTTAAAAACCTTTCTCTTTCTGTAACCCTTTAGAGACACTTTGTACTTGCTAGGTGGGATGCTGCCCGATTTCTGGATCGTTCAATAAAGCCAATTAGATCTTAAGAATTTACTTGGTGGATTTTTGTGACCTACCACTGAAGAATAACACCTATGAAAGGAAATGGATAGGGCAGGGTACCTGTTAGATAGCAATGCAGATCTACCAAAATTCTACCAGCCCGTAGGGAGCTTTGGGGCAACACTGCCTCATAGATGAGCCCTGCCCTAGGAGACAATGTCGAGGCCCTTGTTCACTTATTACCTAGGGGATGGCTCCAAAACAAGATGCCCTTGACCTGCACCACCTCTCTTGGTCACTGACCAGAGGCCATCCTTAAAATGATGACCTTAGCTTGAAACCTAAGGCCAGTTCCCAAAAGCTATAGCCAGAGGCTATCAATTCAACTGTTCCCTCAGATCTAGGAAGTGAGTCCTTACCTGAAGGGAGATTCTTTTAGCAGGATCTGCCACATCCACTCAAATTAGGGTAGTAGTTAAATTTGTATAATGTAAACTCCACCACCTCTGACAGTCAATTTGGTTAATATATTCATAAGTTTGTATAGTGAAGGGGAGTAAAATATATATGTCTCTTTGTCATAAGGATTACCTTGAGCTAGTCAATTATAAGAAACATCAGACATAGGGGAAGCTCTAGAAAATGAGTAGAAGTTACCTTTGGTGAGAGACATTTGTATTTCTAACAGAAATCTCTACTTGGAAAGATGTGTTCCTCTATCAGGATGAGGGAGATGACTAAATTTCTATAGCAAGTCTCATTAGTGTAGAATTCAATGACCTGAACTTGTTTTTTATTACAGGTGTGTCTGAGCCCAGGACCTAGAAGGATAGAGGGAAACTATTTTTCCTTTCCCGCCATAAAATGTCATCTACTTGACTATATCTTAATTGTTTGGTTGCATTTGTTGTTATTGTTATTTTAACGACATGACATGATTTTATCTTGGTCTTGAAAATCTCTGGTGAACTCAACTTGGGCCCACACAAAGAAGTTAAGTATAGACATTCAGGTGACTTGGTTTCCACTGAAAAATAAAAAAAACATTATATTGTGGCTTTTGCTAACATGAAGTTATAATACCATTATCAGTGAACTGTACTTATTTTTAACTTAGTGACATCCTACCATGTCCTTCCCTTACCCTTGACCAGATAGCACTAGATGGTGCAAATAAGAGCCATGTAATGCATGTGGGACATTGGAGATATCCCAGCAACATTAATCTCTGAGCTTTCTGCCAACCAAAAAGCCTGAGGACATATAAGTAGCCATGAGGGAAACAGATTTATGAGACAGTTGAACTAGAATTTCTTAAAGTTAAATCCAGAGTAAAGTTACAATCATCTTCTTGACAGAAAGGGGCAGCAATCTTTCCAAATTGCCCCTGCACTTTCTTCCAGTATTTTCTATTGGGCCAAGAGCTGTTTCAGTATCAGCCTGGATAAATCCTAGCTGTGATATGGTAGAAAAATTCAGGGCTTGGAGTCATAAGACCTGCATTCAGACTATTCTTTGTGTCTAAATAGCTAGGTGACGAAAGATAAATCAGCTCAAATGTGTAAGCCTCAATTCTCTTATAGATAAAATGTTAATAGTATCTCATAGGGCAATTGTGTTAGTCAAAAGACGTAATATATATGAAAGTGTCATGAAAATGCTCATTCTTGCTTTAAAAAATATAAGAAGTTAATGGGAATGCCTGGCTGAGGGGGAAACAAAAATCTTCGTTGCAGTATGGTTAGGGAGAAATAGAGATTTGCCCTCTACTGCCCTCTGTGACATAGAGTAGAAGTATTCTATTTGAGCTGGTCTCCCTGCGGTGGTGCTTGCTGTTCTTAGCAAGCCATCTCCATTGTCTATGATCTGTCACAAGTCTCTTCTCCCATAGAGAACATGTCTGATCACCTCAGATCTCCTCTCCACTTGTTAATTTCTTAAATCTGTATGTCAATTTATTGTCTTATATTATCGGCATATTTGTATGTACTTTAACTGAAGGGCACAAGAGGCAAAAATGATAACATTTGACTTGGCATCAGGAGAGAAGGGTTTTTGTTCCAGTACATTTTCTACACTTGAGTCTTTATTACAAAATAAGGAATGTAGGGCCCCCTGGGTGATTCAGTCGGTTAGGCGTCAGATTCTTGGTTTCAGCTCAGGTCATGATCTCATGGTTGGTGGTGAGATCAAGCCACACGTTTGGCTCTATGCTGACAGCACAGAGCCTGAGTGTGATTCTCTTTCTCCCTCTCTCTCTGTCCCTCCCCTACTCACACACACACACACACACTCTCTCTCTCTCAAAATAAGTAAACTTAAGAAAAAAGGAATGTAAGTATAAGGAATTTTAAGATACCTTTCTCTTTTTTTAATGTTTATTTATTTTTGAGAGAGAGAGAGACAGAGCAGGAGCAGGGAGGGGCAGAGAGAGATGGAGACACAGAATCTGAAGCAGGCTCCAGGCTCTGAGCTGTCAGCACAGAGCCTGATGCAGGTCTTGAGCTTGTGAACGAGATCATGACATGAGCCAAAGTTTGATGCTTAACCAGCTGAGCCACTGAGATGCCCCAAGATCCCTTTCTACTAGGAAGAAAAATGTATATGTATTGTTCTACTGCTTTGAGTTGCCTCCAAGGGAAAATTCTTAAATCTTTGTGTGTGTGTGTGTGTGTGTGTGTGTGTGTGTGTGTGTGTACACATCTGCACACGTGCATGCATATACATGTATGTGTTTTCCTTTGAAGTGTTTATTTTCAGTCTTATGCCCTGCTATTTTAACCCCTACAATCATGCTAGAAAGTAAAAATGAGGACACCTGGGTGGCTCAGTCGGTTAAGCGGCCGGCTTCAGCTCTGGTCGTGATCTCAAAGTTCGTGGGTTCGAGCCCCGCATCAGGCTCTGTGCTGACAGCTAGCTCAGAGCATGAAGCCTGCTTCGGATTCTGTGTCTCCCTCCCTCTCTGATCCTCCCCTGCTCATGCTATCTCTCTTTGTCTCTCAAAAATAAATAAAAACATTTAAAAAAGTTAAAAAAAAGAAAGTAAAAATGAATCTCTTTATGTTGAAAAGCTCCCACCTAAGGATAAAATTCTGTGTCTCCCCCTTCAAGACTCAAGCCATTTATCCATGTCTTATATGAGCCAGTAATTCAACCTTAAATATCTAACATTTTATTAAGATCCATTCTCAGAGTTATCTAAACATACTTATCGTAAGAAATTTTTAAGGCATTTCATTTTTATGACTCACAGAATGTGAACATAATGATCAAAATTGTGAGTCAAAAATGAATCGATTACATAATTATTTTAATGAGCGCTAAGATATTATAATTTTAAATTTTTTCTCTATGTCAAAATAATTAAATTTGGATTGCTAATTTTAACCTGCCTTAAGATTCATCAGGCAAATTAAACACATGCACTCTATCTCAGCAATGTTCACTAGAATGTCTTAACTCTTTAATCTTTACTGGGCTTCATGGGACAATCCCCAACTTTGGTGAAATCCTGCCACAAGGACTCTCTGTCTTATTCCCCACTCAGAAGTCTTTCCTCAAAGCTGATCTCCAATTCCTACGTGTATGGAAAGGAGAGTAACAATATCATACCTCAGTGTTTTCCAATCACTCTGCTCTAACTTCCTTCGAATATCTTTACTAGTGAGGCATTTGAGAGCCTTAATATTTAACCTGACAAGGTCAATCTGCATCCTCTGTGTTCCATGAAATGCCTTGTAGGTATTGTCTCCAGCATGTGTGCGGAGAGTCAACAAGTCTAATAAGACTTGCTTATGCTTATGAAATACCACCTTCATTTTGTAATCAATAATCAATAATTATATACATATATTTTTTCTCCTTATACTTATGATCACAAGCCCAAAAAGTGACCAACTATTTACTAGAATTTCATGGATACATAAATTTATATTTGCTTACATTAGACCACTATACTTCATCATAATTGAAGTTATTTACCTATCCATTATGCATTTTTTTATTTCTTCTTTCTTTCCTTTCTTCCTGTTCTTACCTTTCCCCTCTTTTTGAAAAAAAATTAATGTTTATTTATTTTTGAAAGAGAGAGATACAGAGCATGAGCAAGGGAGGGGCAGAAAGAGAGAGGAGACACAGAATCTGAAACTGACTCCAGGCTCTAAGCTGTCAGCACAGAGCCACATGTGGGGCTTGAACCCATAAACAGCGAGATCATGACCTGAGCTGAAGTTGGACACTGAACCAACTGAGCCACCCTAGCACCCCTTTCTCATTTTAATTTTGTTTCTCTCTTTCCATCTAAAGAAATTTATTAATACATTTAGAAGTAGAGTGGAATACAGTTTCTTGGCATTCAATCTAAGCTGAGAGCATTTTGACCTTGAATATTGCCAAGACTTTCCCATGTGCCTTGAATCCAGGTGTAGTTGCTAAGTTATGTTATTAATCCTCCAATAAAAAAAGAAAGAGAGAGGTCAGGGTGTGAAGAAGGTTTACTAAAGAGTCTTGTTGATGGATTTTGTTTGAAATTTGGAACACTTCCTGTGATTAGAAAATATTTTAACTTTTTCAATTGTTTATCTTCCCTTTAAAAAATATAATTAAGTGTCTCAATTCAAAGAGGGAAAGTCACACATTCTTTTTTTTAATGTTTTATTTATTTTTGAGAGAGAGAGAGCATGAGCAGGGGAAGGTCAGAGAAAGAGGGAGACACAGAATTCAAAGACAGGTTCCAGGCTCTGAGCTGTCAGCACAGAGCCCAATGCAGGGCTAGAACCCAAGAACTGCAAGATCATGACCTGAGCCAAAGTCAGATGCTTAACAGACTGAGCCTCCCAGGTGCCCCAAGTCACACATTCTTATAAATAGCAGGATAGCAGTTTTTGAATTATAGTTTTTATTCCATAGCCATTTATGCCATGTGGCATATTCCTTTCCCCCAAATTGATATGACTTTTAACAAAAGTTTAATTGCCATAAAGAGTACATTTTTAGAACACACCAGAATAGTACAAAAAAGAACACAGAAATATTAGGCTAATGTAAGTAATGAGACAGATTGTGAATTTGCACCCCTAGCTTTTTGAAATTTGAAACATAATGGTAAACTTCTTAAATTACATAATCCCAATGGTCTCATAAAAGTTATCTTACTGTTTATCAAGAAATGCAGACATTTTTGTGAAAATCAATCTCATCATTTTTGTTTGAGGGAGATATTGACTGTTACAATGGACAACATACCCAAGAATCATGCCGCCAGAACAGGCCACGGCGCATGCACATAGGAGGCACTCCTTACGAGTTTGCCGAGCTGACTTCAACTCCTAATCTCAGTGCCCACCCCCTTGCTCAGCACAATGAACAGACTCTCACCGTCTCTTCTTGGTGTGTTTCCAGCTTATTATAAAGTCTCCAGTCTTACACTGTACTTCATCCTGCTATTGTAAAAAAGAGAGCATTCTCGTAAGTTCATGAGACCAGGATTTGAGTCCTAGAGCTTGGCAAGGTTGTTAAGCATCTGACTTTGGCTCAAGTCATGATCTTATGGTTCACGAGTTTGAGTTCCACATACGTGAGCTTGTGCCTTGCTTTGGGTGAACCCCACTTCTCTCTCTGTCTCTCTCTGCCTCTCCTGGGATTCTTTCTCTCTGTCCTTTGATCACTTGAACCTTCTCTCTCTCTCTCTCTCTCTCTCAAAACAAAACAAAACAACCCACCTCACTTATTCGTTCCTTACTTGGCCAGGGTAGTTATTTTCTTTATTCTTTATTCACCTGTAGACAGAGCCTGAAACAATACAATATGTGTCTCACAGAACATGAACACTACATTTAATGTTTTTATGCATACGAAATACACAGCAGTGTCCGGTTCACAGTGGGCCCTAGGTTGACGTTAAATCCCCATATGTTTGTTTCTAAAATTCAAATCTGAACATGCCACTCCATTATTTAAGTTCCAACAAACTATTGATGGCCCACCGAATGAAATCTCAGTTCCTACACATCACATACAAAGTTGTCTACAAACAACTTTCTACGTACTGCTCAGAGTACTGGCCCCTGCATTTTCTCCACGTCGATCTTTATAAACAAGTTACATCATATGCCCATGTAAGTATATTTTAAAAATTCTTCTAATACATGAACATTTTTATTTCTGAAACACATTTATATCCAACTCCATAAATATATTTGTACTATATAAAATATGCACAGAATAGACATGAGAAAAGATAAGATAAAAATATACCCAGAATTGTGAATATTTTCTCCACTTGTCCATGGTCCTCAATGTTAGACCCTGTTCTAGAGACCACTGGTTCATTTGACTGTAAACTTGTGGAGAATAGAAGCTTTGTTCTTAGTTCCAGTACTAGGCATGGTGCCCAGCTAGATTGCCAGTATTGTTTGTATAGAAATTGAATCAATTTATAACCTTTATTTATATTGGTCATGATAAAGGACAGTGTATTTTAGTGGAGGTAAAAAAAAATAAGCAGCTAACAGTTCATCATTTTATGGATCTCCAAGTTGCTCTAAGATTATAGTTCAGAATATCTATGTAGGTGGACAAATAATAGTAAAATAACAAGAATTAGAGGTGATATTTATTGATCAAGTCTTTTAGACAATTGACTACATAGGCAGCATATCTTTTAGTGTATCTTCTTTGAATAAAAGCTATTTTTCCACTGTGATTTTTTTAGAAACCAAAGAAGTTAATTTAAGTTTGAGTAGTTAAGTTGAGATCTTCAAACAAACAAACCCCAAGAAACAAAAATCAACACCCTAGAATGCAGCTATTATTTCCTCATTGACAGATGATTCAAATACTTTATGTGCAGATTTACAGATGATTACATTCCTATTATTACTATTATCTCCACAACTACTACTACTAATGAAACATCATCACCAAAATTTTCCTGATGAGTGTCTCTTTACCGAGCATGGTTCTGAATCATTTTACAGGTATTAATTATCTTAATCCTCACACTACTCTATGGGTTAATTACTATTTTCTCCTTTTTACAGTTGAGAAAATCAAGGAACAGAGAGTTAGATAATCAGATAGTACAAGATTACAGAGTTAGCAAGTGATGTAGGTGTTCTGGCTATAGAGCCTACAATTTTAATGATTATTTCATGCTGCTTGCACACGTCTTATTCAAATACTTCTAGAATTAACTACTGATATGCAAAAGTAAAATAAGAAGATCATATGTCCATTGTAATCTGTGGTCAATAAGAGAGGTCAGAGTTTTAAGTAATTGAGTGTATGTATATGCTGGATTCCATAACATGTTAGCAGAGCCTTTTATAATTGAACCATACAATTAGTCTTGGGTGTTTTAAAGACTTAGGTGAGTCCATAAAGTGAGTAAAAACATGTATGCATATTCAAAGCACCTTTCTTTTTTTTGTCTACATTTGATAGCTGATAGAATAGTTGACATTGCTGTTAAATTCTCTGTATAATGACTTAATCAAATGAGATATCCTTTTGGTGTGCTAATTATAATTATGACACCTTGGAACCTAATTAATTGGATTTTTTTTTTTTTTTGCTATTTTATTGGCAGTCAGGTAAAGTTCTCTATTACTGGGAATGGTCACATAGTATGATATTACATTACAACTGAAAAGTAATTATCTTTATTGGGCAAAATCAAATATATCAAGTAAAAGGTCGATGGTATATAAACTTTGTTATTGGATTTAAAATGTCCCTTTTTTATTGTACTATGTGTATAAACACCTTAGCTGAGCTTTGCACTTTAGCTAGAGTATGACTTAATAAATAATAATTTGCTATTTAAAAGTATGAGGGATAATAATCATAAAGATCATACATTTCTACTTCTGTTGAAATGTATGTGGAATTTTTCCGGTCAATTGTTATGAAATACTGTAGGCCCTTAACAGTGCTGCGAGTTCACATGTCTGCTGACTCTTATGACTTGTAAGACTTGAGCTCAAAAATCATGTTGGCTTGATTTTCCCAAAGACCATGGATCTACTAGCCTGGTAAGGTATAATGTCTCTAATCCAAATAAAATAGAAGCTAAGCTTCTTAATTTTAATAACTGGTGTGCTGAATTAAGTGAAAACAGATACAAAAAAGCAGATGAGAATTAAGGTGCAGTATAATCTCCCCTTTTATAAATAACAGAATACACTTCAGCTGGTATACACTTTTGTAGCATGTACTTCAGGACTCTTTTGATAATAAATTACAACATCTTCCAACCTCCATGGAAACAAAAACAGAACTCTAGACCTGCATTGTCCAAGAAAGACCCATGTCACATGAACACTTGAAATGTCCACATTGTGATGTGCTCTAGGTATAAAATATATGCTGGGTTTCAAAGATTTAATACAAAAAAAAAGATACAATATTTAATTGGTCGTTTTTATATTGGTTATATGTTGAAATAATGATGGCATTAATATATTGGATGACATAAAATATATTATTAAATTTAATGTCACCTCATCTTTTTTGCTTTTCATGTGGCTATTAGGAATTTTAAAATGATACATGTGGCTCATCTTCTGTTCTGTGTTGGAAAGCTCTGTTCCAGACCTTATGGAGCAGGAGAACCTGGGGCCTCTGGGTCTGCAGACGGAATTCTGAGCACTTCCACTGGCCAACTGCCTAGGGGCCATGACTTGTTTCACAGCTTGTCAATACAAGAGAAGGTCAGAGAAAGTACCATGAGAAACAGTGAGACGGATAACATGCTTCTCTTAGGAAGGATGATTTAACAGAGCAAGGAGAAAAGTAGCAGGTGAACTGCCGGCCTCCCCTTGCTTCTTGGTGCAATGCCTCTTTGTCTTTTTACCACGTGAGCGAGAAGAAAAGAGATGTATGAGAGCTGGCTGTCAAGAGCAGGGCCAGGTATGAAATCTAGGGAAGGGCAGTGCATGAGGCCAAGTTTCCCAGTTTTCAAATAACATTCCCCGGTGGACAGAACGGATATTCTCATTCCACAGCATAAACATGGTAAGTATGTAAATAAGTCTCCTCTCTTCCTACACCACTCCCACCGATGTTCTTCACTTTTAGTGTTCTTAACTCAGCAAGCTTGGAGATCAAGGAATGACTAAGCCACAATCAACCACAGCTCAGCCCACTCCATCAGGGTAGGAGATCTTACTGGGTTCATACAGTCGTTTTCCCCTTGGGGGTGATGCGCTCCCCCAGGAGCAAATGTGACATTTGGTTTATCTCCCTGGGATCAAGGCTCCGTGTCCTACCTATGGCACTGGCATGCATCACAACAGATCATTTAGTTTTGAATAATAATAGAATCTCCTCTATTCTTAAAATCCCAGGGAAAATTAAAACGAAATTTATTTTTTTTCATAAATTTGAATCTGTAAAACTTAAGTTCAAAATTCTTTTATCCCCAGTTCTTGTTCTGCATACCCTTATCAGAGGCCTTTGCCCAGATGCCTGATTTGAATTTAGATTTCTTCTGGAGCAAATGCCACCTAAGCAGTGTTAACATTGGATTATTTTACCCTTCGTCATACTAGAATTACACCTCTCTGCTCACCGTCATGTGACTTGTGCATGCATCCATCACCCTACAGACAAGGGACCCATGCTAGCTTTGTTCACTTTGGGCGAATGAAGGACATGCTACATGACATACTGTGGTCAATCAGTGATCATGGATCACTTCCATGATCAAGTGGAAGCTTCCGGGTGATTGTGTGGTTTGGTTAAATTCTTTTCCATTCTTTGCTTTTATTAAAAATTTTTAAACATTTATTTATTTTTGAGAGAGAGACAGACAGAACATGAATAGGGGAGGGGCAGAAAGAGAGGGAGACCCAGAATCCGAAGCAGGCTCTAGGCTCTGAGCTGTCAGTACAGGGTCCCACACAGGTCTTGAACCCACAAACCTCGAGATCATGATCCGAGCTGAAGTTGGATGCCCAACTGACTGAGCAACCCACGTGCCACAAATTCTTTTCCATTCTTGACCCCTGATATGACAATGGCCTGTCACAGTGGGGAGCTCCTCAGCCTGGCCTCAGATTAAAGTTACACGCATTGCTGAGCCAGCCGGTAGAGTCACAGCGCCTATAACAGGAGAGAGAAACACTTTTTTGCTGTCAACCATTGATTACTTATGTCGTTGCCACAACAGTTTTGCCTGAAGCAACAACTGTAAGCTGGTGTGTTGCTTATACTTTATAATTATGGATTCGATGTTAATTAGGCAAAATTATGATTCTGAAACCCAGAGCACAGTTCAATGCAAAATCACACACTCTTACCAGTCTAAGATCTCACTATAAAGACTATGTGGCATGTGAGGGGGAGGAGGTTTAAAAAACACACACACACAAATAAATGACGGGGAAACTCAGAAAACGTCATTGTCTTATCTCAGTTTGTTAATTGCTTTGTTCAGAATTCTTCCCCAGGAGGATCAGAAGAGTGGAATGTGAAATCTGTAATATCCCGTCTCCCTGCTCCTGGAGATTGGAACAGTAGTACAATTCCCCCTAAGGAAATATGTGGGGCAGGATAATACGTGTCACCCTACCAACTACGAGAAAAGTGAATTTGAGTACATTTTGAAAATCCAAATCAAGATATACTTAACTCTTAAACAGAGATTAGCATTTATTGAAATATAACACATTTTTTCTCTTATATTTGATTGGCAAGTTTTCCATCACATTTTCTCTATTTTGTTTTATGAACATATTTTGTGCCATGACATTAAAAGAAAACACGAAGTTACAAGTAACATTAATAGTATATGACATTTACATAAAACTCCATGATTGCCAGATTGCTTCCACATGCATGATTACATGATTCTGTTTCTCACAATATCCTGGTCACACAGCTTGTCAAAAGAAAAGAAAAGATATAAATACAGGCTCTATGACAAGTGATTCTTAACCTTGACCACACAGCAGAATTGCCTTGGAGAAATTTTTCAAATTACAATCCCATAGACATTCAATTTTAATTAGTCTGGAGTGGGGCCTGGACCTCGGTATTAAAAAAACAAAAGCAAACAAAACCCTGAAATCTAATGCATAGCCAGTATTTACAATCTGAGCTTCTTAAAATTATGTTGTGCCCGTCCCTAATAAGCCCCAAATTTATGGATTTCAGGAAATTGGGTGGATGGCAGCAAATAAAAATCTGGCTACAGCGCTCACTTTCATTCAGAAATTGCCTGGGCCAAGGGAACAAAGAGGAAGGCATTGCCTTGAGGGACAGTCATCCCGCCAGCTACCAGGGGAATCAGGCTCTTATTAAATGTGACTGCCACACAAAACTGTGTGATACAGTGATTCTACCTATCACTGACTCTTCCTCTATTAATTAGTTCCTTCTTCTTTACAGGTAATTAGAATTCCACTCAGTTACACAACCTGGCTTGTTCCCCTCCAGCTCAGGCTTCCGGGCCCTTTCAACCATAATATGGACTGTTGGTTGGGAGATCCTGAGGCAACTGCTGAAACTAAGCTTGATCCAACATGGGACTTCAGAAGATGTATCAGACAGATGCGATGGTCATGTCCAGCCTAACACTGGCTCAGAGAGTATTTTCAGTAAAGGAGAGTCCAGAAGGCACCACATGAAAGTAGTTATGGTGAATAGGAAAGGCGAGAACAGAACAGACATTAAAAAAAGGGAAGAGGGCACCTGGGTGGCTCAGGTGGTTAAGAGCCCGACTTCGGCTCAGGTCAGGATCTCACGGTTTGTGAGTTCCAGCCCCATCTGGCTCTGTGCTGACAGCTCAAATCCTGGAGCCTGCTTCGGAATCTGTCTTCCTTCTCTCTGCCCTTTCTCACTCTCTCTCTCTCTCTCTCTTTCTCTCAAAAATAAACATTAAAATTTTTTTTTCAAGAAAAAGGGAAGAAAAATTCTTTCCATTGACAGTGAAATTTTTAACTAGTAACCTCATCAGGTTATGAAGCAAATGAACCTTTGACACTGGCAAAATTAAGAAAATGTCTATTTTATTTTGTACAGAATGTAATAATTCAAACAGGTAATTATGAAAGTATTTGACCCATCTGAATTCCCAATATACCCACCTTCTGAAAATAAACCATCAGGCTAGGAACAATAGGAATTTGTTAAAGTTAGCAACTAAATACAAGGAAAAGAATATTCAGAGCAAATGGTTCCATTTGAAAGATGCATCTAGCAAGAATGGAGAGAATTAATAATATAAAAAGAAAGCAAGTCACACATGCAATCAGATTCAGCAAACCTAAATCTATGAACAATCTTAAGCAAGAAAGATTATTGCTGAATAAAAAACACAATGATGAGGATAGATAACACATTGATTACTACAAAAAATTATAAAAGCAGATCAAGAAATTTTTCTCACGTTGAAATGAAGGGGATGATAAGGAAGAGATAAGAGACAAGCAAAGCTAGGTGATACAATACGTACCTAACATGAATCCCAGAACTGGAGGAGAGAGGCGACCAAAAGAGAGGCCATAAAAGAAATCAATGAACACACACTTTGCTTTATGCACAGTGACAAAAGAAAGATACACTAAGACATCCTAATCATTTACATTTTTTGTCATTCTTACAGAAGATGGTTATGCATGTGTAGTACTGATATACCTTTTCTCAAGGATTGTCCTGTTCCTCTGTTGTGTTCTCATATATATTTTCTTAGACAAATACAATTTAATTCTACCTGAGAAAAGTAGGTAGAAAACAATTGCCAGTGAATAACAGGCGCTATGAATTTCAGGACCAAGTATACTTAGTCATATGCTGGTGAGATTTTCTGCTTTAAAGTCAAAATAAAAATTCTGTATTTTGCAGGCACAAATAAACAAAAAGACTCATAAGCTTAAAGTAACGAGAGAAAACAAATTGGCATTGAGTTTCCCATCTATAAGTGAAAACTAGATTTACATGGGCATAATTTCTAAAGACTGGAAAGACCATGAATTTAAAAAAAAAACAAACAACACCTATATGCAGGATATATTTTGTAAAAGTGGTGGTGATGGTAGAATCTTTTTGGAATATATGCAAATTTTGCCCATAAAAAAGAAGGCAGAATACCTAGATGTACAGTCACATCCTTAAAAAAAGAGGGGGGACATTCCCCCCTGAATCCCAAAGTATAAATGAATAAGAACAAAACACTGACAGGCACAGCCTCATATGGTCCCACGGAATCTCTGGGCCCCTGGGAAGATGAGAACCCTCACAAGGCCAACAGGACTTCATGGGAAGCACAGTGGGCCAGAAAGAGAAAAGCATCTAACACCAGTTAGTAGTTTTGCATAGTTTAATGAATGCAGGTAAGTGGTTCAGAGTAAAACCTGGAGGGATGAAGTCCTCCAGGTTCTATAAACTCTCAGACCTAACCCGAAATATCTCTCTTCCATTGGAGAGACATTGATGGGAGTAATATAGATTAAGAAGGATACATAAAATAGTAGAAAAGAAAAAAGAAAATGCAGAGCATATAGAATACACTGACAAGACAGGGAGACAGAACCAAGACAGGACAGAAACGACAAGGTAGTGTTTCTGAATTGATCACAGACGCACGAAAGAAGGATTACTAGGGGAGAGCTGGAGAATCTTCTTCTCTCTCAAAATCTTAAACGAAACTAATATAATGTATAAATGAGCCATTTAAAAGGATCATGATTGAATCTCACATAAAGTTATTGTAACAGAAGAGTAGTGAGCAGAATACTGTCCCTACAGACAATGAGATCACACAACAAATTTAGACATATAATCAGATAAAATCTCTAATGTAATATTTCAAAGCAGGCTAAAAGTGACCCAAAATATAAAATAATAACATAAATTAGGACTAGGAAAACTCAAAGATAAAGCCATAGAACTCAAGAAAGAAATAAAAGAAAAATTAATTTCATAAGTAAACAATAAACTGAAAGAAACAGAGGAGTAGATGCCTTACTACAAATGTAGGGTTACGAATGAGGGCAACTTTTAAATCTTTTTCTTTTTTTTAAGTTTATTTATTTTGAAAGAGAGAGAGCAAGTGGGGGAGGGGCGGAGAGAGAGAGAGAGAGTATCTTAGGCAGGTTCCACGCTGACAGCACTGAGCCTGACTTGGGGCTTGATCTCACAAACTGTGGGATCATGAACTGAGCCAAAATCAAGAGTCAGACGTTTAACCAACTCAGCCACCCAGGTGACCCAAGAAGGAAAGCAATTTTAAACACAAAGAAAAAATAAAGAGATAAAAATAGTGGGAAAGTGGGGCACCTGGTTGGCTCAGTCAATTAAGCGACCGACTGCAACTCAGGTCAAGTCCCACATTCGGTTCTGTGCTGTCAGTTCAGAGCCTAGATCCTGCTTTGGATTCTGTGTCTCCCTCTCTCTGCCCCTTCCCCAAACATGCTCTGTCTCTCTCTGTCTTTCAAAAAATGAATAAACATTAAAAAATTTAAAAAGTTTTTCTATAAAATGAACTAAAAGTAATTAATAAGTTCGTGAATAAAATAACAGGTTTTTCCCAATTTATTTTCTTGTCTTCCAAAAAAATCTTCCCTCATTGTTGCAATTAAAGTTGTCGTGATTTGTCAGTATCAATGAAACATGATCTATGCTTTCGGCGTTAAAAGAAAAAAAGTCTATTCAGTCATTTTTGTATTCAACTTGCATGATTTCCATCTCACCTGTCATATATCTTGATGGAGTATGACAAAATATCACTAATTATTTTAAGACATTGTGTTTGGATTTCATATGTAGTTTGGCCAAACATGTACAAATTCAGTATTTTATCAAAAGATAGCACTTTACAACTTTTTTAAATTGCAGTTTCTTTTCGCACACTTTCCACACCATGCAAACTTAAATAGAATTCCAAACACAAATGCCATTAAATGTGTATCTTTATTTTATAACAAGATTGAAGATTCTGACAATGCCTTGATGATTGGTCAATTTTCTCTAGGAATCTTTAATATAATAGCATATTACCTTTTGGATAATACCCAGCTAACTTTAGTTGTATCAGTGAGGAAAAACTGCAAGTTAGAAATACTTTTACCTAAAAGTATTTTCAGAAAATAAAGCTTAATGTTTTCCTTAAAGTTTGAGTTACAATTACCTAATGATAAAGTTTTTAGGAATAGTCTCAAGAAATATTTTAGCCATTTACTGAAGAAATAAATAAATAAGTCAGAAAACAAAATTATGGAAAAATATTTTATCTATAAATAATTAACATAAAAATTAGCAAAACTTAGGGTTTTTTTTGTTTTATTCTCCTCAGATTTATCTCCAACTTCCCTAAGCATGTGCAATTACATAGAAAAAATGAATAAAGTCATAGGAAAGATAGTATGAACAATAGCCAGTCTTATGGCAAGTAAATTTCAGCGCCAATGACACTGTTTTTCCACTTGATTTTGGGGTCTTATTCTCAAAAAAAAAATCCTTATAGAAAACATTCCCAGTAGAAGGAAGCAAACTGAGGATCCGAAGTCTGATATTTGTAGATTCATCATATATTTTTGTATGTTAGCATGGTAAAGGCTCTGAGAAATCTTTCAGTAAAGAAGTCTTTTGCTTCCTGGGCATTTCCAAAACTTTATAAGTAAACACAATTTCCAATTTGTAGATGCTTTATGCCATTGAATAGTTTTTAAAATATTGGTATAAAGTCATCAAAACAAAAATCACACTAAGAATGTTTGTTGTTACTATTTTATGGTCATACCAAGTATCGGTGGTGGGGTAACAAAAGATAATAGTCTCATAAATTGCTAATGGGTAGTACAATTGCACACAATCCTTATGGACAACCACTCAGCAATATGGATGAGAGGCTTCAAAACATTTAAGCCATTGGACCCATGTACTAGCTCTTATGAATTTATCCTAAGGAAATTAGATGAACTTCATAACTTGACAAAGATATTCATCCCAGGATTTGTAAGATGCCTAAAACAGGAGATTGAGCAGATAAATTATAGGATACCATCTAGAGAATGTTAATTTGACGGAATACTTAATGGAATGAGAAATGTTTATACTATATGAATAAGTGTAAAAAATCTATGCACTAGGTGCCTGGGTGGCTCAGTAGGTTGAGCTTCTGACTTCGGCTCAGGTCATGATCTCATGGTTTGTGAGTTCAAGCCCTGTGTTGGGCTCTGCTGACAGCTCAGAGCCTGGACCCTGCTTTGGATTCTGTGTCTTCCTCTCTCCCTCTGCCCCTCCCCCACTAGCAATCTCTCTCTCTCTCTTTCTCTCTCGCTCTCTCTTTCTCAAACATAAAAAAAACATTTAAAAAATTTTAAATCTATGCACCAGTATACCTAGAGAAATGATGGAAAAGTATAAACTAAAATGATAATTATGGTTATTTCTAGGAAGGGCAATTATGTGTATTTTTGTTTCCCTGTTTTGTTTCTCCATATAGTCCATTTTGCTGCAATAAACATACTGTTTTTCATAATAAAATGATATTTGTAAAATAACACATGATTCTATTTTCTCCCATTTCTACCTCCAATAAAAACCTGGAGAAAAGCTGAGACTTTGTAGTGGGTGCTTTGATCTCTTGGATGCTTTTCATTTGAAAGATTGGAAATGTTGAGTCAAATTATGCAACCATATTGTAAGCTATTAATTATCCTCCTTCAAAGCTTGTAGTTTGAGTTATATCATTTTGTAACTCCCAACTTATTAAAATATATATTTTTTCTTTTAAATTAATTTGTGTGGGTTTTTTAAAGAAGTATGTGTTTTAAATGTATTTTCAACAGGCAAAATACAGAAGAAGTATTAGAGTGAATTAGCTAAAGGCTTTCTGGCATAGCGTGTGTTCTCTGCAACCTAAGTGACAGAGCAAAATAATGTCTGCTTCACCCTAGAAAATCCAAAAGGCTAGAAACGGGCTGTCTCACTATTTTGATGGCTGAACAAAGAAGAGGTAGCTGCAGTGGTTAGCTTCCAAGACTTTCTGAGTGCCCCTGTGATACGGATGATAAAGACACACACACGAGTTGTCTTGGATTCTATACAAAAGACTACCAGGAGGGGCAAAGCTAACTCAGCAGAGAAAAACTGAAGGTGGTGCTGTATTTCTATAATCCAAGGAAGGAGTAACTTCCTGCCAGAAACGAGATGCATTCATTCGTATCAAAGAAACTGTAATGGGGATATCCCCAGCCATGGCAAGAGGATTTCTGGAGAAACAATGAATGAAATTTAGTCAGTTCTGATCATGTTCCAACAGGGTCTGTATGTTAGATAACCACAGCACTAAGAGCCAAGTTAGAACTTTCTTCTCTCCTTAACTGTTCTTCCTTCCCAAGCTGCATCACTGGAGGAGTTAGAACCTCTAAGAGTAGGGAGTAGCACTGCTGAGAACACAACAGATTTAAAGAGGCAGTGTGAGACAAAAATGAACTTGTTTATGATTACATTCCCTAGCTTGTGCTTGCTCAGGTGAACATTATGTAGTGGGGAAAAGAGTAAGGTTCTTAGAAAAATATGTGAATCTCCATTAAATTTTGATTTCATATACACAACAAATAATTTTAAGTAGTGCTGCAAATGTTGCATGGGATTTCAGTATATTAAAATATTCACCATTCATCTAAAATTCAAAGTTAACTGAGATTTCAGGACTCTCATTTGGGTGGAGAGATTTTCTTGATGTCAGAAGTATCACCCCTGCCTCGCTTTTATTTTATTTTCCTTGTTTATTTACCTATCCATTTATTTTAGCCACTTCATTTTCAGACGTGCCTCTGCACACAGCAAAGAATTGAATTTGGATTTGCGTTCTCCAATCAAACAAATCTTTTCTTACTGAGTTAAGTCCATTTAGGTTTAATATTATGGTTAATATGTTTGGTCTCAGTTCTGCCATATAATGGCACACATATATTATGTGTCAATGTAAAGTCATTTCACACTGTTAGATTTTTCTTTTCCATTTTTTGTATCCTCCTGGTAAATAGAGAATTATATTTTTATCCAAAAACACCTTGCTATGATTATCGCTTGGTTCTCTCCCTACGGGACTGCTGTAGGCTTTCATCTGCTCTTAACCATTACCCAATAGCAGGTGGCCCATTCCATATGGCAGTCTCTAGCTCCAGGTTTTGGTTAACTGCTGTTTCACTTCAGGCATGAGAGGGGTGGTGGGAAAGAGAAGCAGCACATTGCTATTATTAGTGCCAGAATCATTAACTCTACCTTGTGGTTTTCTTTTATCCAGGCCGACCATGTATCATTAGCACCTATTTAAAACTTTTCCTAAGCATACCAAATTTCCAAATTTGAGAATTTCATACATTTCCTGTCAGCCCTGACTGATACACCAAGTAAATATTTCGTCAGCAAATAATAAAAGTCATTGCAGTGTGTGGCTACAATGAGAAAGAAGAAAAGTTACTGCATACACAAGACAGTTGTGAAATATTTCCCAAAAGGAGAAGGAGATGGAGATAAAAATAAGCAAAGGTGAACTACAATGTATACAGATCATAGGTATGTTGTGTATAAAATCTGTATTCCCAAAGGAAAGAACACAGATGGCAAAGAATCAGTCATGAAGGAAATACCAAAAAAGCTGACTTGAGGGGGAAAATGGCTGCAAATTGAAATATATCACCAAGATTCAGGAAAAATATTGAGGAGATCTTTGCTTGACTTGGCCTGGAAAATACTCAGCAGTCATGGGGTCTATCACAATGACTGATGATTATGAAAGTTTTTTCCCACGAATTCAAAATCAATCTCAGAACATTTCAACACACCCCTAGAGGTCACCATTAACAAAAATCGAGTTTGGAAAATTGGATGAAATATATTTGCCATCCCAGAATTTAACATAAAATTTAATTAAGTTCGAGATAAGGAAATACTATTTCTCCAAAAACGCAGGGTGGAAAAAAGAAGTAGCTGCCTAAAAATGGTAGATTTTACATGACAAAGAAGTCAATAAGAGTAACAACTCTGCCATATTGGTGACTATTTACCAGCACCTAGCCCCCTGTGACTGCTCAGTAGATGTTCACTGGGTGAATGAAAGATGCAAAAATGAGGCTGGCCTCAGAAATCTCAGTGGCATTAAAATGTCAAAAGAAAATTGAGTAACATTTACAGAAGAAAAATAAAAATGACCTAGTCACTGTAGATAAAATATTTCTCAGACATGGCAGGCTCAGAAAGTGCCTTATCTAAATACCCTTCCTAAAGAAAAACAATCATAAAAATATTTTATGCAAACAAAAATGTTTCAGAGTACAAATATATCAGTGTCAGTTCAGAGTATCATGTGTTACAATAGTATAATTTCAAAGTTTATCCTAAGGAAATATTCAATGGTAAGCATGATATTCAAGAAGGCAATATTTAGTTTGTAGAAAAGAACAGAAATAGTAACTAGAGACCTTATTAATAAGCTATGGCTCACTCATATAGTAGACTACTATGAAGTCATTAAACTTATAATTTCAAAAATTATTGGGGTACCTGGGTGGCTCAGTCAGTTAAGCTTCTGACTTCAGCTCAGGTCATAATCTTGCAGTCTGTAGGTTCGAGCCCTGTGCGGGGCTCTGTGCTAACAGTTCAGAGACTGAGGTCTGCTTTGGATTCTGTGTCTCTGTCTCTCTGACTCTGCCTCACCCCTGCTCACTCTCTCTCTCTCTCTCTCTCTCAAAAACAAACAATTAAAACAAAACATTATTTAGTGGCCTATGAAAAGTATTATAGTTTGAGTAAAATGAGATGAGAGGATACCAAATAATTGGGTGAGTTTTGGTTTCAGACTCTGCATTATGTCATATTTATTAATTCCAAAGTACACAGAGTTTTTATATTTTAACATTCTGCAAGACACATCACTTTACAGTTGATGGGATCTTAGAATAGTTTAAATATAGGACTTTATTTATGATGAATTAAAAATAATGGAATTTGTTACCTGAAGTTATTGATCAGATTTTATTGATCTGTGTAACCCTTTCTCCTCATCCAAGAAATGCCATTGAATTTATAGCACTCAGCGTGTAATGATATTGTTGAATGACTTAAACAGTTTTTGAGTGAACACTTCATTAGATTTTTATGATTTGAGAGACAAGAAATGTTTCAGCATCCAAATACATTTTTTCCATAATTAGCAAACAAGATAATTCCACTAAAATTTTACTAAATTTGGGGGGAAATGTGAAAACAAGATACAATGGTTTTCTGAGGAGAGAATTCTGTGAGCAGTGCTTTTAAAAAATATTAGTGAACTGAAAAATGTGTATTTGTCCATTGACTTTAAATTGCACTGATTTTGTATCTTGTTGGAGATACAGACCCAACTCATTCCAGAGACCATCAATATTATTAATTCTCATGTTTCTTTTTAACTGCTGACTTGTCCTGCACTGTGCTAAGTTTACAGCTATTGATTAATAGAACTATGGAGAAGATTAAAAAGAATTTTTAAAACCTAAATCTTGTGCTTTTCTTCTTGATAGAACTTCTTGTGTCTTTGAAGTTTAAAAGAATACTAATGCAAAGTAATGTCTTTTTATACTAAATCACTTTTTTACTATACTTTAAAATCTGGAAGCAGTGTTGCAGTCAAATACTTTCGAATATATTACTTTCTCCCTATTTAATTGGGGGGAGAGCCATAAATATCCTCAGCTGTGAAGTCACATGAATTTTTTATCAATATTCTGTGTAGAGATCTGTGGAGTTACTTAGTTTGCCCTAACTGCCTAGAAAAGTGATTAAAAAAATAAAAGTCAATATTAGCATCTTGACATGTAACCATTGACATGTCAGATTTAAACTGAATTTATACTAAAAGCATGGAGGACTGGTTTAGTTTTAGGTAGAAGGATATTATCATCAATCATCTGCCTAATAAAATGCATGATAGCATATAATTTTTGATGGATAGTGGGTAGTAACTTTTTCATACAGTGTACATTACCTTATTTAACATAAGAGTGTAATGTTAAGGCTACTTCCAACCTTTATAATTGTTTTCATGTTTAAGGCATATAAAGTTCTTCAGATGAAGGACTTCATTCCTTGAGGCCTAGACCTGTCAACATGTTTTGATTATAGAGGACATCTTGGTGAAATAGGGGCAGCACCAGTTTCAGAGTTAATTAGACATGAGCTGTGTAGCCTTGGGAAAATTATGTGATCATTTTCAGTCTTGGTTCCATACCCACAGACTAGCAGTGATTACACCTTCTCATAGATTAGAGTTGAAAAGTAAATAAAACCAGATATGTAAAGCACCTATAACCCTCAGCAAATAAAACATGCTCAAGCACTTTTAGGTCTCTTTTTTGGTGGAGGCAGAGAAATTTAGCTTTGTAATAAAATTTCCTTAAACTGTGGCCTTCCCTTTGGAAACAAGTTGTTCATATTTTGTCTAGATATTTAGAAGAGGACTACAATTTTTTTTTAATGTTTATTTATTTGGGGAGGGGGCAGGGCAGAGAGAAAGGGAGAGAGAATACCCAGCAGGCTCCAGGCTCTGAGCTGTCAGAACAGAGCCTGGCTCAGGGCTCACTCCCACCAACCATGAGATCATGACCTGAGCTGAAGTCAGATGCTTAACCAACTGAGCCACCCAGGTGCCCCGGGAGAGTGCTACAACTTGAGCACAGTGCATTCAAGGAACGTTAACTGCCTAGAATGTGCAGATTTAATCTAACAGGCATTCCTGCAGTTACAAAGTTGTTGCACCACAAAATAGATGACTTCATTTACACAAGTGAATATTTAGAAGTGTTGGGGCACTTGGGTGGCTCAGTCTGTTAAGTGTCCAGCTTTGACTCAGGTCATGATCTCATGGTTTATAAGTTTGAGCCCTGCATCGGGCTCTGTATGGACAGCTCAGGACCTGGAGCTTGTTTCGGATTATGTGTCTCCCTCTCTCTATGCCTTTACCCCACTCATATTCTGTTTTTCTCTCCCTCTCTCTCAAAAGTAAATCAACATTAAAAATAAATTAGTTAATTACAAATGGCCTCTGACAAAATTTTAAAGCTAATTTTTTGTTCTTAGGTTCAACACCTCTGTCAAGACCTAGTTAGTTTGTCTAGATTCTTTGATCCCCATAGTTGGGCCCCCAAGTGATCATCTTTGGTGGAGTCCTAGACCTTCTGCAGCTGTAGGCTGGAAGATGTCACCATTGTTGAACTGCAACCCAGGTCTGCTCTTGTTTCCATGAAAGGTCTTTGGCATAGCGCTCTGTTTCTGATAGCTGGTGGTGCAGCTTCTCTGTTTCTTCAGGCTGTTCTAAGAAATGCAGTGTTGCCTGGCATTTGCCAGTCTTGTCTCTGTACCCCAACTTGATTCATACCGGAGTCTGAATAGCTTTTGACAGAATTCACCAATCTTAGGCAACAAATGGTCTCTATGGTTTTTCTATCATGGAACTCTCCAGATCATCTGTCACAACGGGATGCAAAATTGGGCAGACATCTGATCTTGGGCCTGGATTATCAACTCTTGCTGTGAACAAAATGAAGTTGGTTGTGTTGTTTGGGCGTCAGTGACTGTCTTTCACGTGGCTGTCAGGCATCTACAGTTCATAAAAGAATATAAAAGCCTTCCTGATGTGTTCATATAAACACTAGGAAAATATTCAACAAATCTCACCAAATGAATTGTAAAAAATTATATTTAGAGAGAAAAATTATAAATTAAGGGAAGGCATAGTTTCCAAGAAAGAATGGAAGGCCCTAAAAATTGGCAAACTCTTCAGAAATAAAATTGATTAGTGAAAATTAAAATATGTTTAGCTTAATTTTACATTAAAAAAAGAGAAACAGCCTTAAAAATAAAACTTAGGGTACTTGGGTGGCTCAGTTGGTTAAGGATTTGACTTCGGCTCAGGTCATGACTTCACAGTTCATTAAATTCAAGTCTTACATCAGGCTCTGTGTTGTCAGCACAGAGCACCTGTGGGTTCCTCTCTCTCCCCCCTCTCTTTGTCCCTCCCCTGCTTATGGTCTCTCTCTCTTTCTTTCCCTCAAAAATAAATAAAAATTTAAAATAGAAATAAAATAAAACTTGATTGGAAAATAGTGAACGAGTTGTCAAAATTTGCTAAAGTCCTTCATGTGGTTGAATGAGAGATAGAAATACTGAAACTTTCAAACATTTCTAGAAAAAAGAACAATAAAAATGAGTATTAAATTATAAAGGAAATCTTCTGAAAGAGAAAATCTGAATATTTTGCTTCTAATTTATATTAATGAAAAACAATTTTTAAAAACTATATCAATTGACCAGAGAAGACGGAGGGAAGACTAAAAATAGAGCCTGGAAAAATACATGCATATTTATTAAGTAACTTTCCTACTAGAGCAAAACAAAAGCCTAAATAAATGCTCTTTTAAAAAAACTTTTTACTATTATTAATTTTAGGGAGAGAGAGAGAAAGAGAGAGAGAGAGAGAACATGAGTGGGGTAGTGGGCAGAGAGAGAGGGAGACACAGAATTCTAAGCTGGCTCCAGGCTCTGAGCATTAGTACAGAGACCAATGCAGGGCTCCATCTCCAGAATGACCTGCGCCAAAGTCAGACATTTAACAGACTGAGCCACCCAGGCACTCCCTTGATAAATGGTCTTTAAAAGAAGTACATTTAATGCAAAATGACTCAGAAAAACAGGAAGTGAAGAGATATAATATGTTAATTGGTAATCAAGTTCCATGACCTGAGTGATCTCTTGGTCCAGCTGATTTCACAGGCAGCTTAAATCAAACCTATTCAAATTTCATAGAATAGACCATTCATATTTATACAAGTGTTTCAGAGAAATAGCCCAAGTTATTTCTTGTAAAAAAATATTACAACAAATATATTAATCATGAGATTTCTGAAGTTAGTCTTAAGTCACTACCTGATAAGGGATGCTGTCTTTCATTACTGTTTTTCAGTATTGTATTAGAGGATCTAGTAGCTAAGGTTATAAAGAAACAAAAAATTAAAAATAAAGAAAAAAGAAAATGCAAAGAAAACTAAAAGTTTAAAAAGAAAAATGTTTTTATATATGTATATGCATATATATACGTCTGTACATATATATGTATATATATATATATATACACACACATATATATATATATATATATATATATATATATAATTTACATAGAAAATCAAAGACCAGCAACAGTCAGACCATTAGAATTAATAGGAATTCAGCAAAGTTTCTAGGTACAAAGCAAAAATCCTTATATAAGCACAGGTACATCAAAATAAAAGTTCTTTCTTTTTAAGCTTTTTTTATGGTTTTTATTTATTTTGGAGAGACAGGAACAGTAAGAGCAGGGGAGATTCAGAGAGAAAGGGAGATACAGAATCTGAAGCAGGCTGCAGGTTCTGAGCTAGCTGTCAGCACAGAGCCCGACGTGGGACTTGAACCCATGAACTGTGAGATCATGACCTGAGCCGAAGTCGGATGCTTATCCGACTGAGCCACCCAGGTGCCCTCAAATAAAAATTCCTATAATATAACTAAAATAAACATTTAGAAAATAAAATAATAAAAAATATTCTATTCATATCACCAATGAAATCTACATGAAATGTAGAATTAAATTTAACAAAATGATATCTAAGGAGTAAAAAGAAAATTGACAGACATCAAATAGACCTAAATCTAAACAGAGCTATACCATGTCCATGGTTAGGAGATAATCATACTATTCATACTATAAAGGAGTATCAAAAAAAATTAAGCATTAAACTGAAGAAACTGGACACAGAATGGAATAAACAGAAAAGAAGGAGAAAGAAAAGGCTTATAAAATTAAAAGCTGAAATTATTCCAGCAGATATAACCACTTCCACTTCACAAACACAAACACATTTTACAATTAAAAAATTATCTCTAAAAACTGACTAAGGGAGATATAGAAATCAGATACAAATGTAACTATAGAAGAACCTGAAAATTTAGTACATGATTCATTCTTTCAAAAGTCACCAAATAAATTATTTCATCAGAAACTTGTATCAAATAAGCAATGTCTGTCATCAAGATTCTTTTGAATCCTTAAAAAGATGAACCACTTAACAAATTAGCACAAGGTTAGGGTAAACTTAATGTACAATGCTCACAAAGAGAGCACAAAAAAGAAAATTATAGGACTGTATTTTCCAGTTGTACAATCTACTCAACCAGAGCCATCAGAAGGTTTATTTTTGAAATCATATTCCTAGACCTTAACACTCTCCTACCAAATCAGAATCTGAGATGAGCAAGGGTGAGTAGGTGAGCATGTCTGAGGCTAAAAAACCATGTTCTTAATAGGCTTGCTAGGTGATTCTGACGCATAAGTACTAAGGCTTAGAGCCATGGCCATAAACCAATATAAGTAATAAATATAGCATTATATATTGTATAAAATATAAACAAAACAAATACAGAATAGCAATCAGCTCTGAAAGAAGTAAAATATAAATAATGATAATCCTCAGACAGTACTTTGGGGAATTCCCAAACTACTCTAAAAATTTATCCATGCTTTGCTTGGATACAATATTAACACATCCATATTATTTTTAGACACCCCTAAGTTGATACTTGGAAAATATATTTTTACATTGGAATTGTATTTACTAATATTGATTGTAATTTAATTTGACATTCTTGAATTTCTACAAATTGAGGTTATATAAGGGAAGAAAAAATATCGGCATTGTAGACTTTAAATTATGCCAGATAGGAATTTTTCATTTGCATTTTGTGGAACTAGAATCAATAATGATCTATGTGAATTGAATTAAGTCAATTTTGTAGCAGGGGAATAACCAATATGACAATTAAATGCCTTTTCCAGCTCCAGTTTTAAAGTTTTCCCCTTATACTTGAAGTTTTACCAGCAAATGAGAAATCTGTATATATTATTGATCAGATTGAATTTTTTTCATAATGAAATGGACCATTCTATATTCTCAAGTACTATAAACTACCTTGAAATAGCTATGGTGAATATTTCCCTGATAAATAATTATTTCAAATTCATCTTCATGTGTATCCAATGTAGATTTTATGTATAGAGATTTTAGTATACCTTTATGATTCAAGGCCATGGCTTAAGCTGCTATAAGAAGAATTGATGTTCTCTGAACTGTCTGTGATGTGCCATTTATACCAACTGGACCTAAGTTCACTGCATATACTTTTCTTATTACCCCAGTATTCTCTGTTAATTGTTAAGCATATTTTAGTGAAGTATTTGTATGGTTTGCTAACAGACTTGCATATAGTTTCCCCCAGCCTAGCACATTCTAGTAAATATAATAGTCTGTTTTCCTGATTATAATTATATATTTTATATGAAATTTTTAATTTTTTAAAAGTTTACTTATTTATTTTGAGAGAGACAGAGATAGCATGAGTGGAGGAGGTTCAGAGAGAGAAAGAGAGAAAAAAAATCCCAAGCAGGCTCTGCTGTCAGCACAGAGCTCAATGAGGAGCTCAAACTCATGAAACCTTGAGATCATGACCTGAGCTGAAACCAAGAGTTGGATGCTTAACCAACTGAACCACCCAGGTGCCCCTATATGAAATTTTTAAAAAATAAAATAAAAACTATATATAATCTATTCCCCCAAATAATAATTTCCCATGTGATGATTTCCCCTGAGCATATCTATGTATAATGCTGCTTTATAATATATGTATTATATATGTATATATGTATAATTCTCTTAAAATCACAAAAGATTAAATGATAGGTTTAGATCTCAGAGTCAGTGGAGATGGACCTCAGATTTCTAGTTTAACCAAGAGTGTTGATGGTAGTATTGCTTGCCAGGAAGGGGAAGTCTGAACTGAGTTATGAAAACAGTTCTAAAGTGGAAATTTATATATCAAGTGAGGTGAGAGATAAGTAGTAGGGAACTGGAAAAGAGAAATATGTTGAAGATGTAAGTTTGGTAGGTCTCTGCATTTGGACAACATTAAAATGTAAAAAATGAATGATATCAACTTGGGCAAGAATGTAGAGAAAAGAAGTGAAGTTGGCAAAAAGAAACTGAGAGTTATGTCCTGGTGAAAAAGAAAGAAACAAAAGACAGTATTTTCATAAAAGCAAAGAAAGGAGTATTTCAGGAAGGAAAAAAAGTCTATACTACCCAAATAAATGTATACATTCAGTGCAATCTTTATCAAGATAACACCAGCGTTCTTCCCAGACCTAGAACAAACAAGTCTAAAATTTGTATGGAATCAGAAAAGACCCTGAATAACTAAAGTAATGTTGAAAAAGAAAATCAAAGCTGAAGGCATCACAATTCCAGACTTCAAGCTGTATTACAAAGCTGTACTCATCAAGACAGCAAAGTCAGGCACAAAAGCAGACACATAGATCAATAGAACACAGAACCGAGAAATAGACCCACAGATGTATGACCAACTAATCTTCAACAAAGCAGGAAAGAATATCCAATGGAAAAAAAGACAGTCTCTTCAGCAAATGGTGTTAGGAAAACTGGACAGCAACATGCAGGAAAATGAACTTGGACCACTTTAGTACGCTATACACACAAAAAAATCCGAAATGGATGAAAGACCTAAATGTGAGACAAGAAAATATCAAAATCCTAGAGAACAAAACAGGAAACAACCTCTTTGAGCTCAGCTGCAGTAACTTCTTATTTGACGTGTCTCCAGAGGCAAGGGAAGCAAAAGAAAAAATGAACTATTGGGACCTCACCAAGATAAAAAGTTTCTGCACAGCAAAGGAAATAATCAACAAAACTAAAAGGCAACTGATGGAATGGGAGAAGATACTTGCAAAGGACATATCAGATAAAGGGTTAGTATCCAAACTTTATAAAGAACTTATCAAAGTCAACACTGAAAAAACAAATAATCCAGTGAAGAAATGGGCAGAAGACATGAATAGACACTTTTCCAAAGAAGATATCCAGATGGCCTACAGACACATGAAAAGAAGCTCAACATAACTCATCCTCAGAAAAATACAAAACCACAAGGAGAATCCACATCACTCCTTCAGTATGACTAAAATCAACAACTCAGGCAACAACAGATGTTGGCAAGAATGAAGAGAAAAGGGAACACTTTTCACTGTTAACAGGAATCCAAACTGGTGTAGCCACTCTGGAAAACAATATGGAGGTTCCTCAAAAAAATTAAAAATAGAACTACCCTACAACCTAGGGTTGTACTACTAGGAATTTATCCAAAGGATACAAAAATGCAGATTCAAAGGGGTACATGCACCCCAATGTTTATCAGCACTATCAACAATAGCCAAATTATGGAAAGAGCCCAAATGTCCATTGACTGATGAATGGATAAAGAAGATGTGGTATACTAGTAAGAATAAGGGGCCGTCATTATTTTTTCAAAACTGTTTGATTTCATTTGTCATAATCTTGTGTAGGATATTTATATCTGTGTTCCTGGATTTTTCTGTGATTTTCTTTGTTCTTACTGTTCTTGTCTGATTCTGATATCAAGTTTACACTGACCTCAGGCAACAAGTAAGACAATTTTCTCCCATTTGCTATTAAATAAATTATGTTTAAACTGAAATGATCTGTTTCTTAAAAGTAGGAACTGAGCCTTTGTGGCTCAGTCAGTCAGCTGAGCTTTTGACTCTTAATTTTGGCTTAGTTCATGATCCCAAGACACTGGGAGGGAGCCTGATTTCAGGCTCTTTACAGAGGTTGGAGCTTGCTTTGGGATTCTCATTCTCTCTCACTCTACCCTTCCCCAGCTCACCTTCTCTTTCTCTCTGAAAAGAAAAAAAAATAGAAAAGAAAAAAACTGCCTATAAAATTATGTGGGTCAGATGTTAACTTAGTGAAAATATTTTTAACTTTGTATTTCATTCATTCATTCATTCATTCATTCATTCATTCATTCATTCATTCATTTTGAAGGGGGTAAGGACAGACAGAGCAAGAGAATGAATCCTAAACCCCAAGTCTCAGGGCTCCATCTCACCAACTATGAGATTATGATCTAAGCTAAAATCAAGTCAGATGCTTGAGCGACTGAGCCACCCAGCCTCCCCTAACTTTCTATTTCTTCAGGCTTTATACGAATGCTGTGCTATTTTTTTCTTCTTCATTCAATTTCAGTAAGTGAAATTTTTCTAGACATTCACACATTGGATCTAATTTTTGGAATTTAAGTGTAAAAGTTTTTAGTGGTGGTAATTTCTCTTCCTAATTATTGCCTATTTCTAGTTATGCCCTTTCTCATTATAATTCATTCATTCATTTATGCTTCTCTTCTTTGATTCTTAATGAATTTTGCTACTGTTTCCCTTATTTTGTTAGTGTTTCAAATAATCACTTTTTAACTTTGTGGATTCCATTATAGATCTTTATTTTATGTCTTTTTCAACTTTGTTCTTATCTTTAACATCTCTTTACTTTTTATTTCTTTGGATTTATATTGTATTATCCCTCACATCTCAGTCCAGATATTTAAACTTACTATTTTTTAGGCTGTCTTCTCTTTTAATAGAAACATTTAATGCTATGAATTTTTCTCAATGTTATGCTTAAATGCATATTCTGATTATTTAACTTATCTGAAAATGATAACCATTATTTTTAAAACACAATTTTGGCAGGTACAGAATTCCAGGTACCTGACAGTGACTTTCTCTCAAACTTTGAAGACTGGATTTCATTGTCTACTTGTTTCTTTTTTGCTATCGGGCAAGAAGTCAGTTGTCAGTTTTATTATCATTGCTTTGTTGGTGATCTGATTTTCTGTTATTTATTGATCTTCTTTGGCTTCATGGTTAAGTTTTCATTTTGTCCTTGGTGCTTTGCTGTTTTAATGGAATATTTTTTGGAATGTTTTTTTCCCATTTATTTTGCTTATGTATGCTGTAAGTTTATTATGTGCATTTATCTTTGATAAATATATTAGTTTAAAACAAATAAATTCAACATCTCTTCATATATTGCTTCTCTATTATGTACTTCTGGTACTTTATGATAGTAACTGGACTTTTTATTCTGCATGTTTTTATTTTTTATATTTTGCATTGTTTTGACTCTGATGCATTTTGGATATTAATTATTTGTGGTCTAGTTGACAAGTTCTACTTTTACCTTAACTTTTGTAGTTTTAACCCATCCATCTAGTATTTCATACTAAAGATCATATTTCTTCCAAAAATTATGTTTGATTTTGTTTTCAAATATCTTCAGTCATTCACTGTAGACCCTTTCTGCTTCACCAATTTTGGTATTTCTTCTCATACTTTATCTTGTCCTGAATTCATTTATTTTATATTGTATCTGAAATTAGTTGTATTCTACGTTAGCTTGCGTGTAACTGTAAGTTGGTTTTTTTTGTTTTTCTGCTGAATATCACTCACGTTGGCTTGTTTCCTTGTTTTATTTTCACATTTTTCAGATTTTTAAAAAACTCTTAATGAAAATTTGTTTCCTTGAACTAATGGGAATTCCTGCAGCCTCTTATCCCTTTGCTTCTTCCCAGATCTGCAGTGCTGCTACTAATGTAGGGGCCATTTTCATGACCTTTGTCCCTCACCCCCAGAGAGAAGAACTGGAGAAGAAAGAATTCTAAGTACAGTTCTACCATTTTGCCAGTGATTTACAGCTCAGTCTTCAGATAACAGTAAGCACTATATAAGTATTTTCCCTCAGAATCACCTAACTTTTTGCATGTCAGTACTTGTTTCCTGCTCAGATACCATTCCCCAACCCTTTTTGGAAGGAGAATTGATAATTTCCTTTACTTCCTGCAAACCATAATATGTGATAAAACTCTTCCTCCTATAGGGTCTCATTCCACATGTGAAGTGAAAGAGACTTTCATAAGTGCAATGCTTTTAATTATCCATTTTTTAGAGAATCTATTCTTTGTTAGTATACACAATCAACCCCTGACTATTTAAATCACATCCTTCTTTTCAAAATCTTAAATAAGTTGCAAGATTTTCACTTAAGGTTTAGACATAGAATTTGTTCTAAAAATGTTTTAGTTAGCACTTCAGTTTTGAGAGCAGAGGATTTCACTTTTTTCAGCCTCATTTACTGACACTAAAAGTTTTTTAAGAATTGTGTCTCAATTAATTAGTTTTATATTATCTTTGGCTAGGGAAAACTGATTTTTATTCTTAAGGCAATATATATAGTTGTACCTTTTTGTTCTATATCATGTTAAAATTACTGAAAGAGAAGAAAATTAGACTTTATGGCTGGGTATTATGTGTTAAAGGGCAATGGAGGAGTTAAATTAAATATCATATAAAATATAGGCTGTCTTTTCCTCACTTCAGTGCTCATGGGTTTGCTGGTGTAAAACTTCATGGAGATATATATTTTGTGGATTTTTATACTTCCTTTTAAAAATCCTCTTGCTAAATCTACAAGCATGTGCATTAGCTCCTACAAAGAACAGAATCAATGTGAACCATATAAATTAAAGCATCTGATAATAACTTGATATGTTGGCACTCTATCATTCTTTTATCTAATTCTACCTTTGAGGAAAGTCAATTATCTTGGTGCTGAAATATTTGATCAAAGCTAAATTTGTTTTTCTGGCTCTGTAAAGCATGCAGCCTTTAGACTGTCACAGTGGCTAAATATTTGTGCACTGAAAATATTTTAAAAAGGTATCCAAATACTGAATTAAATAAAATGCCCAGCTTTTTAGAAATTTTAGTCTCATTAAACTCTCAAAATTAGTGTTTTCTTTTTCTTCCCAGGCAGTTTTCAGTCTTAACCCTATTACTGAATACATTTTGAGCCTATAAGCAGATAATACCACATCAGAATGACTTCTATTTGTCTCTTACTGAGATTAGAATTTTGAATCAGGACATAAATTATAGCTGCTTAAAATTTCCCTGTAGATAAAAATAAACAGGTTGAGAATATCTGAGTCACACAGAAACCACACTGATTCATTATTTCTTAATGTAAACATGGGCATGAACTATTTCTAATAACTTGTAGTAGCATTCTGCTTGTCCATATCCAGGATTTTAGGGGGGAAAAAACCAAACACAGAACAAAGTATTTCACACTTAAATACTACTGGAGCTGAAAGCTCTAAAATACTTCTTAATTATTTTTCATCGTAAGAAAGAATCATAAGAATCCCTAACAAATCCATATTAACTGAGACAATGAAATATGAGACATTATTTAAGACAGTTGGTTAATTTTTTCCAAGATTCACAGTTGCTTAAACCACTTACAAATTGCTAAGTTGAGGTCTTGCCTTAGGAATTAGATTTCCATGTGGAATATTTCCTTGTTTACAAATAATTTATATGCTATAATTCCAAACAGCAGTATACAAGAAGTGGACATTCCATATATAAATTGATTGATCCTACTAATTTGCTTGGATAATACTTATTTCTAAAATGAAGGGAGGAGGATATGTATATTGTGTGTGTGTGTGTGTGTGTGTGTGTGTGTGTGTGTGTGTGTATAAAGTTTAGTACAGTCTTGGACAAACAATTATAGATGCTGAAATAATGACAATAATGACAATTTGAATCAAAACATTATGTCATTTATCTGTTGGTATCTTTTCATGATAACCTACCCCAGACTGACTAGAGCTTTTTCTGAATTCATTGCAGTACGATTTGTTATGTTATCTTCCCAGAATGAGAATTTTCAGTCTTATTCCCTTTTGTCTCTTGTACTGATGCTGATTTTATGGAAGACTTTTCAATAGACTCAATTAAGAACTCCCTTAACTTTTTGCCCTAACTTTTTCAATACAATTTTCTTAATCTTTGGTGTTTTTCAGGACCTTCCAGTTTATGAAATTCCTAATCTTGAACCTAACTGCTTAGTTGCTACATTACACTGTATTTCTGTCTCTCCTTCCTTCATGCTCCTCCTCCTTATTGTTATTTTTTAAAAAGAAATATTTTGGGGTGCCTAGCTGACTCAGTCAGAGGAGCAGGTGACTCTTAATATCAAATTAAGCCTTTCAGTTCAGGTCCTACATTGGGTGGAGAGATTATGAAAGACATAAACTTTTTAAAACAAGGAATGCCTTTGTAAATTTGAGGCATGCTCTAGGTCCACTGGTTTTACATCTAAGGAATTTAACTCCTTTATTCATAACATCATAGAATTGAACTAGTTTCTGCTAGAGTTCTACTTGGTTCTGTCCCTTAATCTCTTCAAACAATTTGTCTTAGAATTTATTTTTGCAAGTATGTTGTGTAGTTTGCAATTAAGATATATATGTACATATATATATTTCTTAAAAATATTTTAAAATGTGTTTCTTGCACACAATGTTAAATTAACTTCAGGTACACAAAATAATGATTCCACAGTATATTTTACCTGTGCTCACTGCAAGTGTACTCTCTGTTATCATACAATGCCACTGAAGTACCATTGACTATATTCCCTATGCTGTACTTCTTTCCTTTTTTTCTTTCCTTTTTTTTTGAGGTGGTGGGTAGAGAGGGGCAGAGAGGGAGAGAGAGAGAGAGAGAGAGAGAGAGAGAGAGAGAGAGAGAGAGAGAGAGAATCTTAAGCAAGCTCCACTCTCAGCACAGAGCCCAGTGCAGGGCTTGATCCTATGACCCTGGGATCACGATCCTAGCCAAAATCAAGAGTCAGTCAACTGACTAAGCCCCCCAGGTGCCCCTCTATGCTGCACTTTTTATTCCCGTGACATATTCATTCCACAGCTGGAAGTCTGCCAGTCCTACTCACATTCACCCATGTTGCCCATCCCCCACCTATACCCTTCTGTCAACCATCAGATTGTTCTCTGTATTTATGAGTCTGGTTTTATTATTTTGTTTCTTTATTCATTTGGGGTTTTTTTTGTTTCTTTATTCCACATTTAAATGAAATCATATGATATTTGTGTTTCTCTGTCTTCTCCATCCATGTTTTTGAAATGGCAAGATTTCATTTTCTATAGTTAAATTATATGTATTAATTTACATATGATAATACATAAATATATAAATATGTATTTATATATAAATAGATATAGTTAAATTAGATATATTTATATGTTATCATATATTATATACATATATAATTTCTTTATGCATTCATCTATGCCTGGCCAATTGGGTTGCTTCCATATTTTGGTTGTTGTGAATCATGCTGCACTAAACATAGTAGTGCATACGTCTTTTTGAATTGAGTGTTTTCACTTTCTTTGAGTAAATGCCCAGTAGTGGAACTAATGGATCATAAGGTAGATGTATCTTTTATTTTTTTGAAGAATGTCCATACTGTTTTCCAGAATGGCTGCACCAGTTTGCATTCCCACCAGCAGTGCAGAGGGTTCTTTTTTTTTCCACATCTTTGTCAATCTTTGTCAATATTTGTACCTGTTATTTCTTGTGTTTTTAATTCTAGCCATACTGACAGGAGTGAAGTGACATCTTATTGTGGTTTTAATTTGCATTCCTCTGATGATTAGGGATGTTGAACATCTTTCCATGTGGTTCTTGGCCATCTATATGTCTTCTTTGGCAAAATGTCTATTGAGGTCCTCTGTCCATTTTTTAATTGGATTTTTTGGGGGGTTGGTGTTGAGTTAAAACATATTTTAAGTTTACATTTTTGAGCCTATCTGAGCAATTTCTTTGTAATATAGAATTCATTGAAATAAGCCTTTTAGTAAATGGTCTTGCTTCAAGAAAAACTATATTTTGAAAATAGTTATTTTCTTTAGACTTACATAATTTTAACTTTAAAGAAGCTTTTTGGTGACCTGTTTTCTATTATGTTTAAGTTTTTGAGCCATTGCCCAAATGTGTCTCTTTCCATCAGCACAGTCTGATATGAGGTGCAACATTTAGAGAATTGGGTGCAATATTCATTTCTGAATATGTAAAGATTTTCTCATATCTTGGAGGAAGACAACGTAATAAGAAATGATAAGTGAACTGGGAGTCACTTGGTTTCTAGGTGTGAAGGAAGCTTTTCATGATCCAGTCAGAGAAATATACTTACACTTTTGCTTACAAAGAAGCTTATTTTTTTTTACCTTGATTCCCAGGAAAATAAATTACATCCCAGAATGAGTCTTGCACCATTTCCACTCATTATCTTTTCCTCTAACTCATGTCATTGTTTTATATCAACCATCTTCATGCAAAACCTTATCTCTTATGTCACTTGAACTTAGCTACCTTCTTTCCCTTGTCATTGAGTCATAACAGTTCCAGATCAAGGTCACTTACTTGAATAGGTTCACAATGCTCCTGAAAAGACCAGAGGTAAGACCTTCCAAATATTTAGCAGTTAATTATTTGTGGAAGGCCTTTCACATAATCATATAATACTTTTTCTTTTCAAATTCATTTTCCTGTTATTATAGTCCATACAATTTCCCCAGAGGTCATCTGTTGTAACTTTACTTTAATAGCTATCATCCAACTATGTTACTAGTAAGAAGTTAAAAATTAGTTTAATATAAATGGCATGAAATAAGTCTCCTCCTTATAATGACAGCACTGTAATTATTAGCACATTCTCATTATTCAAAGTTGCTTACTTAAGAACATTAGTCTCTTGTATTTAATCTGTCTGATGATGGTTAAATACAGTATGTTCATTAGCATTTGCACAAAAGCTTTCTAATAACACTTAATATGTTTTCTAAGTAAACCCTAATTACAAATTCTCACAGTGTGTGAGATAGTCTAGTTTTGCTAAAGCAGAGGAGATTTTTATAAAAATGTTTAGCATGATGAAAATCAGGACTCTTTCAAAGCTTACACGGTATTTGATAACCTTAGTTCTTTTATGGCCAGTGAGCTCAGCAGTCTCTCTCTTCATGTAGTATGTTTGTAGACATGTCATCATTTATATATTTTATTAAAATACAGTACAATGCATATCTGAAACCTTCACACAGGATTAAAATACATCAAGTTTATTTTAAGATTAACCTAGCAAGGAGTATTGTCATTGTAAAAGATGAGTGGAACTAAGACCTATTTTAATGTTTTATGAAAACATTATTAAAAAATCCATCATTAGTTGCATTCTCCCTCAAGTCTCTAACCTCAGTTAAAATACATTAAGCTTACTTTAAAATCAATAAAGTATTTCAAAAGTTTTTTTTTTTCTGGCACAAAGCAAAAACGGGATGTATTTATTTTAATCTCCCTTCAACACCAATGTCTAATCCATCATTTGGGCTCATGTACTCCCCCCACAATATTATTTTGTTGAATACATCAACATTTCAAAGTGTACATTTCAATTATTTCCTAGACTGAATAAGAAAATCTTGCTCAGTACTAGTTGGTTTTTTTTATCATTTTGTCTCCCACTGATGGCTATTTGTTTCCCTACCTGTTGTAGTGGTCCATTCCCACCCAAATTGAATCAGACTGAAAAAGCTCACAACTCAAGAAATCTGTAGGGACACAGAAGGCCATATGTCTATGATTTCATTCATATGAAATATCTAAAATAGACAAAATCACAGAAATGGAAAGTAGATTGTTATCAAGGGTGGGCAGAGGAAGGGAGAATTAGCATTTAATAAATACAGAACTTCAGTTTTGCAAACAACGTGAAAAACTTAACATGACTCAATTTAAAAATGGTTAAGATGACAAATTTAATACCATGTGCTGTTTCCCTCAATTAGAGAAGAAAGGAAGGAAGGGCGAAGGGGAGGAGGGAAGGAATGAAGGAGGGAAGTAAGTAAGGAGGGAGGGAAGGAAAGAAGGAAAGGAGGAAGGAAGGAAGGAAGGAAGGAAGTTAGGAAGTTACGAAGGAAGGAAAGGAGGAAGGAATCCACAAGGATTCTTGTGGAGAATCCCAAGCTGTATGGATAAACCACATTCTAACTATGGGAACTCTTTCTCATGTCATTTCTCATATTTTCTGCTTGTTGATTCCATTTACATCTTGTAGTCTACTGATTTATCCACTCCATAGTTTCTATTTCCTTATAGTTCTGCCTTACCAAACTAATTTATAGACCCTCTCCTATCCACTGGAATTTTTAGCTCCTATTCTTAATGTCTTTTTGTTTTGTTGTGTTTTGTTTTGCTTTCTGGTTTGCCCCATACGATTCCAGAGAGAGAATATGGTAGCCTCAGTTCATTCTTTTCCACCAGGGCACATCATATTTAGTTGGCTATCTCATCGACTGAATGTGCTTGGCAAACTCTGAGTCAGTAAACAGTATTCAAGTGAAATGATCTGAGCTGTCATAGTAGCACTGTCTCTTCAGCAGTGGGCAGCAATATCTTAAAACATATTGTAGCTGCAGTGGGCCTTATAATTGACAGATTGAGTTCATTGGCTTTTATGTCCTTAGTCCTTGGCCTTCCCTTCTCAGTCAACTTTGTTTCCATCTTGTTCCCATAATTCTTTAAATAGCTCAAGGTTTCCCACAAATAAATATATTCTTCCTCAACTATCCATTTCTTCTTCTCCCTTTCACACATTTACAGACATTCACAGAAAAGGTGTTCAAGGTTAAAAAAAATTGTGCACTGATCACTTTTAGTATTATTTTTAGGGTCTAACTTGACACAGAGAATTCTAGGTAAATATTTGTTGAATATCCCCATTGCAACAAAATGTGTTCAATGACACAAAAATATATTTGTTAAGGAGGGCTTATATATAGGAGGACCGTGTTTTCTCTTTAATGTCTAACCATCTTTGAGATGATTTCTGGATTTATTTTACTCTTTGTGATGACCAAGAGCTACCTGTAGATACAGAAAATTTGCTGTTTCTTGCACTCATCTGTTAAAATTATAAATCTATCTGTTTACAGCTTTAAGGTCTACTGTTGCCAATTCAGAGAAGTGAGAGATTTTTCTTATTTTTTATCTTTAAGCCAGTTAGCAATCAATGATGGTCCCTTCTCAGCTTCACTAAATTCCTCAAGCAAAACGTAATCATTTTCTACTGAATCTATAAGTCCTACATAAATGTAGCCTTTTTAATTTACACAAGTGTTTTCAAAGTCTACTTGAAAGAGAAAAAAAAAAGAACTGAGTTTCTAGTCCTCCTCTCATAATTAGACATGTAAACTTGAACAAGCCATTTAACCTGTCTGTTCCCATTTATGGATTTGTAAAATGAGTCTCTGAAAGATTTTCACTGTTGATCTATCCAGCAGGTGAAAAGACAAAATCCTCTTGTACTGACTACCCAATACCGGTTTTGCTTGCAAATTATGGAATCCTTATCCCCTTCCTAAAATCATTAACCTTCAATCGGGGCCAGGAGACTGGAGATATGTAACTGCAAAGTATTGAACAAAAATGTTAAACTAAATCCTTTTTCCTGTTATATTTGCATTGAGAAGTATTCTTGAGGTATTATTACTGTACTGAGGTATTATTCAGACCTGTTCAAGAGAGACTCTTGCCCTCTTTGGAATTCAATGTAAAAATGCCTCTACTCGGAGTTAAGACCTCATTCTGCCTTGACACAGTATGACAGGATATGGAGTTGGTTTTCCATCCATTCAGTGAAGGATATAACTGCCTCTCTGAGCTTCATCCCATTAGATAGTAATCCCCACTTCCACCTGGCAGAGACGAGGCTTAACTTGGTTTATTTTTATGAGTGTTTAACACACTTTCCCTTTCGAGAGAATATTTCTACTCGGTCCCCTAGACAAATAATGAAAACACCAAGACGCATAATACAATATGTGCTTTGCTTACTAACAGCTCCTCAAAATTGAGTAAATGCAGCACATCTGGATGAGCTAAATGCATTTTTTAACTTCTATGATGACCTGTCATTCTAAATTTTGTATTTCAGGTGCTTTTATCTGTCATATCCCCTGCTCAGTCTCTCTAAATGAGGTTCACTTTTCACCGTGGTCTCAGAAGCAATTTCCCAGGGTTTCTCATAGACCCCCCAGACTCCAAACATTATTAAGATTTTTCCATATACATTATAAACCTCTCTACAGCCTAACAGTGAATCATCATAATTTTGTTATGCCAAATCCGTAGGTGATAGAAACAATAAAAAGGAAACCCAGAAAAGACTCACACTACATTTTAGCAAATGATTTCTGACCAGTTTGACAGCTCTATAAAGTTTTAGGAAATGTGTCTGTTCTCTTCTCGTCACACCCTTTACCATTGCTCTTTATCTTATATAATGAGTAAATATAGTGAATACACTCCTTGATCCTCTACTCTCTGCCTGTGCTTGGGTGTATTAACCCTATCAATTTGTAAATATGTAACAAGAGTAAAGAGAATTAGATACTAGGGACAGAGGATCCTTCGCGATATCACACCCTAACATAACCATTGTTTGCATTCTTGTATTGGTTCCCTTCCAGACCTTATCTATATGAATAACTATTTTAAGTCTATATGAATACCATGATAATCAATAGGTGGTCATATGTTTACCTCTATATCTCATTTAAATGCACATTTATTTCACTAAAATAAATTTAATAGTTTACAGATATCTTTTTAAGATTTATTATATACTGTTACTGCTGAAAAGATTTTTCTCTTCTTGCTTATTTAAGCATTTATTTCTTAATACTATTCTGCACAATTTTGTCCTTTCCTTTTATGTAATAATTATATTAAACCGCTACATTTCCTGAAATACTTTTTCTAGACTATTTGCTTTTTAAGCTGTGTTATCTTAGAACCATTTTATAAGTAGTTGATCAGGACTTTTTCAATCTTTAGTGACTCTTAGAAACAATAGTTTAATTTTATTTCGCCTGCAACTTAAATCTAAGACACTAAAAGACACATAGCAGAATAGAGGGATATAGGAGTTGCTATATCAAAATATCTTAATATCTAAGAAATATGTTGAAACTAATGGCATAATTGAGTTCTTTTATTTTCCCTCTATTTTGAATTACTACTTAATGATATCACTTCAGATATGGGTAACTGAAGACATTATTACTTCCTTACTGCAATTCAAGAAATCATTTATATAAACTGATATTTGCATAAGCTTATGCTAATTAAAATTATTGCTTTAAGCCAAAGGAGTCCTGCCTAATGAGTGTCATTGTTTGGCAGAACATTAACTTATCTCTCTTTGCAGTAGTCCATATAGAAAAACTATGTCCATGCAAAAAGCCTAAAGAACCTTCTCTAATAGAATACCCCCCATTCCCCAAAGCCAGGTTATGTATCTTAAATATACCCTCTGGCTAATGAAATATATTAACTTTAAAAATAAACTGCCCATTCTTTTGCTATCAAAAAATGGGTTTATTTGAGGATAGCAGAGAATTGCAATTTGGGACATGCAAGCCATGGCAAAACTGTAACAAGTCCTGAAAACAAAGGAGGGGAATTCTCTTTATTATAGAGGAGAGGGGGAAGTTGGGAGAGTCTACCATGAACAAAAACTCCATTGGACTAAATTGTGTGTTTGAAGTGTAGAGGATTTTCATTGGCCAAAAAGGAAACCAGAGACCAAAAATGCAAAATTTATGTTTCCCACATCATCATTGATGACCACCTAAGGTGGGACATATGTCCATAATATCCATATCACAACAATAGTATTACAACATTTCTCCAGGGGTGTCTGGCTGGCTCAGTGGGTTAAATGTTGGACTTTTGGTTTGGGCTCAGGTCATGATGTCATGATTCATGAGTTCAAGCCCCGTGCTGTCAGCACAGAGCCTGCTTGGAGTTCTCTCTCCTCTCTCTCTCTCTCTCTCCCACTCTCTCTGCCTTTCACCCCATTTTTCTAAGTAAATGAATAAATAAACATTAAGACAAATAAAACACTTCTCCATACCCTCAGAATATACCCAGGAGATGTCCTACAGAGTTTCCAGGAACTATTTATAGAATCACCTATAATTTGAATGAGTTTATACAGGAAATATCAGGAATCTACTGGGCAACATTTTAAGAAATCTGGTGATCATATATTTCCTGAGCATTGTTTCTTTCATTTGATTCATTTAATATCATTTTTATCATACAAGTTTCTTTTCATTTTTCTGTCTTTATTATTATTTTTTAATTTTTAGAGAGAGGCAGAGAGAGAGCATGAGCAGGGGAGAGGGACTAAGGGAGGGAGGTGGAGAGAGAGAGGCAGGGAGAGAGAGACAGACAGAAAGAGAGAGAGAGAATCTTGAACAGCTTCCATGCTCAGTGTGGAGCCCGATGGAGGGCTTGATCCCACAACCCTGGGAATGTGACCTGAGCCAATATCAAGAGTCTGGTGGAAAACTGACTGAGTCCAGGCACCCCAAACAAGTTTCTCTTCTAATTGTTTAGAATGGCATTAATTTGTCGGTGGTGGTGACCTGAGAATTTCTCATTTAACTAAAAACCATATCTCTTCCCATCAACACATAAACACATACACATCCTCCCGTGTTTTTTTTAAAAAAGTATCTCTGCTTCTTCATCTTTCCATATCCTGCCTCATCTACTCCTCATATCCATATCCTCCTCATCTACTGCCACTTTCTCCAGTCACAGAATATCCCCAGCCTCTGCATCCACCTGGTCCTTAACCCACTTAGGGAGCTCATCAATTTGTGATTATCATAAACTCATGGACATCTCTGTTTTCTTAGTTAGTTTTGGCTGTGACAACAGAATGCCATACACCGAGTGGCTAAAAAGACAACTATTTCTCATAGTTTTGGAGGTTGGAAGTCTGAGAACAGAGTGTCAGCTGGTAGGTAGGTTCTGGTGAAAGCATTCTTCCTGGTCAACTTCTTGTGGAGTCCACACAAAGCAAAGAGACATCATCTCTCTAGTGTCTCCCTTTATAAGGCTTTCATGACTTAATGATATAAATACTTCCCAGGATGGGTATTCTTATCTCTTGCTTTTAATCTCTCTGGTAAGCTAGCTGAACTCTGGTTGAGCTTTTTTGCTTTTAAGTGCATATCACCAAAATATCGATTGCTACTAAGAACACACTTAGGCATGAAGCCCCCCACCTTCTGTTTCACATAATGTTAGCTCCTAAGGAGAGCTTCAGATATCTGTTTTGTTTGTTTGTTTGTTTGTTTGTTTGTTTTTGCACTGCCTCTCCCCCTTGATCAGAAGGTGTGAGCTCCTGGACTGGAGCTGGGTATGAGGACAGTAGCTTGCTTCCTTGAAGTAATACCCTTGATTTATGACCAGAGCACTGGGATGGGACAGTATTCTCTGGTCTTCTTGGCTTGCTTCCCCTAGTATGGAACCTCTGCTGTATGAGTGAGTTGTGGCAAGGGCAGTAAGAGTCCCAAAACTCTTGGCTTGCCCCTGCTGTGGTCAACGTCTGCCCTATAAATGGGGGATGGCTGAAGAAAGGAACCCTCAATTTTTTGGGCAAACTGAAACTTGGAACTGGGGGTGGGAGATGAAAAATGCTGGCAGACTACCCGTATCAATGAAATAGCCTATGCCTTGCCTGGGGGTAGAGGTAAAGGGGAACCGTTTTTCCTGACCATATTTGGCTAAATTAGAGCTTCTGTTATCATGGAGAGTTGGGGACAGATTAGGGAGAAAACAGGTACCACTGACTCTCAGTCTTCTTACTAAGATACAGATTTTCTTGAATGCATGTCTTTTTCATTTGACATATACCCTCAGAAACATTTCCAGAGACATTATTTAAAAAACAAAACAATTTTTACAATTTTTACATGGACAGCGGGTCCATGGAGTTTCTCATGCCACCATTCTGGAAGTTACCCTTCTTTTCTTCCCCAAGAAGACCAATATCCTGAAGTTGTGTGCCCATTAAGTCTATATGTTATAGTGTATCACATAGGCTAGAAGTGGGGGATATCTGGTCTGTAATTCAGTTATGCTGCTGGAATCAGTTTGTGTCTTCAGGTATGTCAGGCTGTGGAAGCTGGGTTAGTGCCAGCAACTTTGAATTACCTAACTTTCTTGGGAAGTCCTTAGAATATTAGAGCTGGGAAAGATATTAAACATTAATTAATTTGATTGATTGGCTCTTAAAGCAATAAAGTATGAGGGTTTTAGTGACTTAGGATTAAAAGTTAGATCTCTAAATTTCCATTCCATCTTGAGCCCTGTCTCCTATATTTTCCATTAAGATTTTTCTCATCTTTTCAATAATATTACAAAGCTGAGGATAAAACTATGCCTTAAACAAATAATTCCTTACTCATTACTCTCCATCAAACATCTAACATGTATTTTTAATTCAATAGGTTCTCAATCCATCTTGGTCAATTTGCTAAAACTCCAAAAGTCGCCAGGATAAGTATTGCATGCTGATTCCCAACTTTCACATAGATATTTATCATATGCGTGTAGTTTTCGTTTTATAGGATTAAATGCAACAGATAGAACTAGATAATAATAATTTTATCTAATTTAAAGCAGATATAAATATGAGAGGCATCAAAGATGGTGGAGTAGGAGGACCTTAGGCTTGTCTTGTCCTATGAATACAATTAGATAATTATCAAATAACCCTAAATACCCCAGAAATTGGCCGGAAGACTGATAGAACAAATTCCACATCTAAAGGAAGAGAAATGCCACACTGAAGGTATGAAAGGTGGAGATGTAGTTTATAGGAGAAATGGATTGCGATGTTGTGGAAGGGAGGGAGACATAGTTGCAGAGAGGGGCAATAAAGAGAAGAGCACACGGGGGAACACATCAGGAGAACATTTCCTAAATCTATTAGCTTGGAAAACAAGAGAGGCTGAATTTTATGAGTTTTTGCAATTAATGGGGTTTAACTCCCGGAGTTTTGAAGGTTGGCAGCCTTGGCTGAAGTGGATCCCAGAGAGTACTGGAGAAAGGGCGGGCAGGCAGGCAGCCTGGGGATAGACGGCATGGACGTGGTGATACATCATCTGGGACATATTGAGGTGAGATGGTTCTCTCGTCTCAAAGAGCACCTCTGGGAGCCAGTGTTCACAGCTGCACCTCTCCAAGAACAAAGGGGCTGGCGGGTGCTAGTTCCCTCCCCTGCCCCTTAGTATAAATGCATAGCCACTGGTGGGAAGCAGTGCAGTGCAGACACTGGCTGACTAGCTTGCTTACACCAAGGTTCACCCCACTCTTCTCTGCTAGGACTGCCCTTCTCAGTCTGGTGGCCCCTCCCTCAGGAGACCAGCACAGCGCCCAGCCCACACAATGTCTATAAAGCCTGGAGTTTTAAAAGTCAGCAGACATGGCTGGGAGAGAGTAAAGAAAACACTGCGATGCTCCTGAAGAAAAGGCAGACAAATTACCCAGGGGGGCAGACAGCATGGAAACAATGATCTGAAAAACATCTGAGGAACAGGTGGAAGGGATAGATTATTCACTATTCTAGGAGCACTTCTCTAATGGGCAATGTTCATGGAGACACCTCCCTGGGAACAAAACTGCTGGTTGGCACCATTTTCTTCACCTACCCCTCAGCATAAACACAGAGCCACCTGAAGGAAGCAGTTCAGTTTAGCCACTAGCTGCCTAACTTGTTTATACAAAACCTCAACCTTCTGGTGCTCTGATGACTCCCCTTCTTGGTTAAACTTGCCCAGCCCCAGTGTGGAGGGCTCCTCCCCGACAAGACCAGCAAAATCCCTGCCCACACCACATCTCTTGATCAGAGAGTCTGCAGGGTCTCAGTTCTGGTGGAGTTGGTGTCAGGTCTCATTTCACAAGTAGACCAGAGCACAGTGAGTTAAAACTTACCACATTCAGGCCAGGGACCAAACACTGTACACAGCAGGCAAGGAGAGCCTTTGCAGATGACTGGCCTGAAGGATAGAACAGACAAATACAGCAGCAGAGTGCACACACCAGAGATACCCCTGAAGCACCAGGCCTGGGGCATGACATCCTCTTCATAAGGACATTACTTTCAGGAGCAGGAGACATAACTGCCTTTCCTAACACAGAGAAGAAGGCAGAGACTTAGACAAAATGCCAAGACAGAGTAATTTATTCCAAATGAAAGAACAAGATAAGGTCTCAGCTAGAGATCTAAGCAAAACAGATCAAAGTAACAGGCCTGATGGACAATTTAAAGCAACAATGAAAAGGATACTCACTGGGCTTCAGAAAAGAATAGAAGACATCAGTGAGACGCTTATCACAGAGATAAAGGAGTTAAAAAAGAGTCAGTCAGAAATAAAGAATACAATAAATGAGATTGGAAACAAAGTTGGCGTAATGAACAGCAGGCTGGAAGAAACAAAGGAATGAATTGGTGACCTAGATGACAATATACGGAAATATAATGAATCTGAACAAAATAGGGAAAGAAAAATTACATAGCACAAGAATGGACTTAGGGAACTCAATGACCCCATGAAATGTAATAACATTTGTATTATAGGAATCCCAGAAGATGAGAGAGAAAAGGGAGCAGAGAATTTATTTTAATAAATAATAGCAGAAAACTTTAATCTGGGAAAGGAAACAGACATCCAGAGGGAGGAGGCACAGATAACTCTCTTCCAAATCAACAAAAGCAGGTGAACACCAAGACATATTGTAATTAAATTTGAAAAATATAGTGATAAAAGAAAAAGCTTAAAAACAAGAGGAAAGAAGTCCTTAACTAACAAGGGGAAACCCCATTAGGCTAGCTGGAGATTTCTCAATAGAAACTTGGCAAGCCAGAAGGGAGTGGCATGATGTACTCAACAAGCTGAATGGGAGGCATCTGCAGCCAAGAACACTCTATCCAGTATGACTATCATTCAGAATAGAAGGAGAGATAAAAAGTTTACCGGACAAACAACAAAAACCAAACCAAACCAAAACAAAACAAAAACTAAAGGAACCATGACCACAAAACCAGCCCTGAAAGAAATATTAAATGGGACTCTTTGAGACCAAAGGAGAGACCACACGTAACAAGGCAAGAAAGGATCAGAGAAAATTTCCAGAATCAATGACAAAACAAGTCATAAAACGGCACTAAATACATACCTATCAATGATTAAATGTAAATTCCCCAATTAAAAGAGATACGGTGTCAGAATGAGTTAAAACAAAACAAAGCAGAACAAAACAAAACAAAACAAAACAAACAAACAAAACCCAAGACCAATCTATATGCTACCTAAAGGAGACTCATTTTAGACCCAGAACACTTGGAGATTGAAAGTGAGGTAGTGGAGAAACATTTATCACACAAATGATTATCAAAAGGAAGTCAGAGGAGCAATGCTTATATTGGACAAATTAGACATTTTTATTTTTGTGTTGTTTTTATCCCTCTCTGGTATCAGGATAGTATTGGCTTCATAGAATCATTCTGAATGAGTTCCTTCTATATATTTAAAATTTTAATAAAGATTGTCATTAATTATTATTTTTTAAGTGTTTGGTAAAATTCCCCAATGAAACTCTGTGGTCTTAGTCTTTTCTGTGCTGGGAGATTTTTGATTCCTAATTCAACTTTCATTCTTGTTATTGATCTAAGAAGATGTCCTATTTCTTGGATTCCAGATTCATGAATCAGTTGTGGCAATTTGTGCATTTTTAGGAACTATCTTTTTTATCTCTCAGTTATCTGATTTGTTAGTATATGATTATATAGTTATATATTACATAGTATATATTTATAGTAATTGTTATTACAGTATGTATTTCTGTGGTTATCTGATGTATTATGTTTCTTCTTTTTTTCTGAGTTAATGTAGTTTTTTTTAATGTTTATTTATTTTTGAGAGAGACAGAGACAGATAGAGTGCAAGTGGGGGAGGGGCATAGAGAGAGGGAGACACAGAATCAGAAGCAGGCTCGAGGCTCTGAGCTGTCAGCACAGAAACCAATGCAAGGCTCAAACTCACAGACTGCAGTATCATGACCTGAGCTCATGTTGGATGCTTAGCCAACTGAGTCACCCAGAGCCCCTTAATGTAGTTAAAGCAAATTTTGCTTTAAAACAAAGCCAATACTGTTAATTTATTTATATATATATTTTTGAAAAACTGGTCATTACCTTCAATGTTATGTTACTGTTTATTCTGGTGTCTATTTTACTTATTTCTGATTTATCATTGTTATTTCTTTTCTCTACCAAGTTACAGCTAAGTTTGTTCTTTTTCTAGTTTCTTGTGATGTAATGTTGTTTATTTGAATTTTTCTTAATATCAGAATTTATAGCATAAAATTTACTCCACTATCTGATTTTGCTGCATCCCATAGGCTTTGGAATATTGTGTGTTTTGTTTGTTTGTTTGTTTGTTTGTTTTGAGACATATTTTGATTTGCTGTTTGATTTCTTATTGGCCCATTGTTTTGCAGTAGTGTGCTGTTTAATACATATATATTAAATATTTAATATTTACTTTGTAGTTTTTCCAGCTTTGTTTTATTGTTGATCTTTAGTTTTGTACCATTGTGGTTGGAAAATGTACTTAGAACGATTCCAGTCTTCTTAAATTTGTAATATTTGTTATATCTCTTTATATGTGATTTAACCAGGGGATTCTTCTGTGTGTACTCGAAGAAAATGTGCATTCTACTTTTCCTGGGAGGAATGTTTTATGTATATCTTTTAGAACTATTTATAAATAGTAACTTTAACTGAGGATACTTGTTTAAAATAAAACATATCAACAGTGCAGGAGGGTGCCCATCTCTCGACACCCTCGCCAGCATCTATAGTCTCTGGATTTGTTCATTTTAGCCACTCTGACTGGTGTGAGGTGGTATCTCAGTGTGGTTTTGATTTGTGTTTCCCTAATGATGAGTGATGTTGAGCATCGTTTCATGTGCCTGTAGGCCATCTGGATGTCCTCTTTGGAGAAGTGCCTGTTTATGTCTTCTGCCCATTTCTTCACTGGGTTATTTGTTTTTTGGGTGTGGAGTTTGGTGAGTTCCTTGTAGATTTTGGATACTAGCCCTTTATCTGATATGTCATTTGCAACTATCTTTTCCCATTCTGTTGGTTGCCTATTAGTTTTCTCGATTATTTCCTTTGCAGTGCAGAAGCTTTTCCTACACTGTTGGTGGGAATGTAAACTGGTGCAGCCGCTCTGGAAAACAGTGTGGAGACTCCTCAAAAAACTATCCATAGAACTCCTTTATGACCCAGCAACAGCACTGCTAGGGATTTACCCAAGGGATACAGAAATGCTGATGCATAGGAACACATGTACCCCAATGTTCATAGCAGCACTGTCAACAATAGCCAAAACATGGAAAGAGCCTAAATGTCCATCGCCTGATGAATGGATCAAGAAGATGTGGTATATATACACAATGGAGTATTACATGGCAATGAGAAAGAATGAAATATGGCCATTTGTAGGAAAGTGGATGGACCTCGAGGGTGTCAGGCTAAGCGAAATTAGTCAGGCAGAGAAGGACAGAAACCATATGTTTACACTCATAGGTCTAATAGGAGAATAGGAGAAACCTAATGGAGGACCAGGGAGGAGGAGAAGAGGGAAGGAGAGTTGGGGAGAGAGAGGGGTGCAAAACTTGAGATACTATTGAATACTGAAGACAAACTGAGGGTTGAAGGGGAAGGGGGAAAAGAGGTGGAGATGATGGAGGAGGGCACTTGTTGGGAAGAGTACTGGGTGTTGTATGGAAACCAATTTGACAATAAACTCTTTTTAAAAAATAAAAAATAAAATAAAAATAAAATAAAGCATATCAGAGGGGAGATGAGAGAGGGATATGTGAAAGAGGTAAAGTGGATTAAGAGTATACCCATCATGATGAGTACTGAGTGATGATATATAGAATTGCTGAGTCACTATATTATACACCTGAAACTAATGTAACACTGTATGTTAACTTTACTGAAGTTAAAATTAAAAATCTAATTTAAAAAAGCAGATATAAACTATACATTTTTATTTTTCTTACATGTAGTCAAAGCAGTGATAGATTGGGGAAGTTGCTACTCAACTTCATGGACACAAAATATATATGCAATGAAAAGACAAAACTTTTTGTCAAACAAGGTGAAGGGGTAGTAATTTTCTAACCAAAATTTAAGAAGCAACCATATAGACTTGGTAAATTTTTCAGCAGATTTCTAAGAACAGTTACTCCCATACTCTGGGCATATATTGTGTGTAAACCTAATTTATGTTTTCCAAGGGGCATGGGAAGTAATATCAAACTGACATTTAACTATTATAAAATGAAATAAAAATATTTCCTGTTACTACAGAAGGAATTATATGAATTCAAAAGGAACTGAGAAAGAAATGTTTTATAATCTTTTGTGTCTGACAGTCAGTATGGATATAGTGAAGCTTTTCAGTAGGTAGGATGAAGCAACACTCTAAAAGTGTTAACTAACTCTTTGGTATATCTTATAAAATTCCATATCCATTATTTTTAGTGTGTATATATGAGAAAAATAGCTGCAAGTTAGTTGCCTTGAAGTTGAAAAATGCTAACTATCACTTAAAATTTTAAATCATTTGTATTTTGGTTCAAATCTGTAAGAGAATATTATTAAGCATCCCTACCCTTCCTTCAATTTATGAATCCTGGAAACAATGTTAATAATATGCTGCAGATGTCAGACATCTGGACTGAGATTACTCTGGTGTGGTAAGATGATACTCACAGGTATTAAATTTTTGCCTAAAAGCAATTCCTGCTATTGTTATTTAGGGGAAACAAAAAGTATTGGCACATAAATGATTCTTATTAAAAGTGGACCCTTTGAGTAATGTCACTCCTCTCTTTGTCATATCTGAAATAAAGGCAAAGTCTTTTTCCATCATTTTAAAATTCTATGTTATGAACTGGTTTCTACATAACTCGACTTTCTCTAGTGCCTGTATCCCTGATCCAAAACCACAGAGCTCTATTACACTATGCTATCTTTATGCTATCTGGAATATTCTTCCCCCAATCTTTGCAGAGCTAACATATTATCACTCAGAACTGTCAAAATGAAGAATTCACCACTATAACATCTTTAACCCACTGGCAATTGTTCTTATTACTTATTTGATTGTTTAGTTTATTGTCTGCCTCTGCTCCCATTGACCTGTCCACTAGAATATAAACTTCTTGAGAATAGGAACTTTTTTTCATTCATATTCCTTCTCTAATATCACAAAAATATGCCTGTCATATAATAGACTTAATAAATGTTTATTGTAACAATGTATCATTACAACTTGATGCTAGAAAGCATACAGATGAAGTCCAACAGAAAATCTCAGAGACTATAAGGCATAACACTTTAGAGCTGAAAGCATTCTTAGAGACCACAGTCTTGGTCCTACAAATGAGTCTGACAGTTTAGACTCATACTTGATGTCACACACCCAAAGATATGAGTTTGCAAAACCTTGTTGATTTTAAAAACATAATTACTAAAGAATTAAAATAAAATAAAAACATAAACCATAATTAGAGAATCAGAGAACCAAATATACTGTCATACCAAACTTCTTCCTTGCTCATCCTCCAAAGTCTAGAGACTACTGATTCCTGCTTGTAGAAATAATATACTGAGTTCCACTGACCAGAAGTTTAGAAGGTCATTGGACTGATTATTTTGTTTTGCAAATAATTTTACTACAAGAAAAAAGTAAGGAGTTAGAAATTAATAAAAGGGAAAAGTTAATATTGTGTTAAGGGAAACATTTAAAAAAGTTATAAAATTATGGTGGCTGTGCTTTACAAAGGGTGGGGAGCAGGATAAGAGTCCTTGGAAGTGAAGTAGGATAAATTCCTTGGAGCTGGTAGAAGACTTCAGGAAGCTGTGTTAACTGAACCTGATGTAGGCATTTTGGGTAAAGGTTGAATTTGGACAGGTTGTTTTTAATCTGATGATGGAAGACTGTTGAGCAGAGATAACATGCTTAACATGTATTCAGATGATAATATGATTGGGGAAAAAATCATGGTAATGGAAAATAATGTAATGTGATTCATTTAAAAAGAAAAGAGTTAGCTCTCATCATTGACTCCCTCTTATTTCAATACATTTCAAAGTGGTTGCGGGGCTGTGGTTATGGGTGTTTTACCAATAAATGCCCATCTCTGCCACTGGTGGGCATGGGAATATTTCTTTTTAAGTTCCCAGGCAGATTCTAATAACTCTTGCTTTTCCTTCCTAATGAAAATGTCTGCTCTTTCAAACCAACTTTCATTAGAGAGAATGATGTAACATTTTATGAACTGGGTTTATATTCACAGAATGACTCTTACACTAAAGCTATTTGATTACTAGCAAGGGTAGGATATTATAAATAAAATATTTAACTAATAAATTAACCCAAAAATATGAGTTTGCAAAACCTTGTTGATTTTAAAAACATAATTACTAAAGAATTAAAATAAAATAAAAACATAAACCATAATTAGTAACATCAATATCTAAGAATTCATATGTAATTTAAAAATACTAAAGGTCATTTACCTATTGTACATCTAGAGGAAAAACAAATCTGCTTCACAATTAGCATTTGTATAGGTGTAATGAATAATATTTAAAGAGTGAAAATAGCATAGATTAAAAAATTCTACTTCTTGTCCTTAACTCTTTCTATTGGTCCTACAGTTTGTAGTTATTTCTCTAGAGATAGATGTTGGTAATTTATTTTAAAACATAGGATATTATTCATAGACATTGTGATTTATACACATATTTCATGAAAATCCATGTATTATAACTGATTTTCTCTTGAATGCTGAAGGCCTGATGCTTATAAGTTTCTCATAGAGATGTTATTTTATTGTATCTTCATAGTCGGCTTCCGAGATTATAGGAAGAAATTTGCAGCAGGCTCTTTGCTGACAGCAGAGAGCCCAATGTGGGGCTCAAACTCATGAACTGTGAGATCATGACCTGCTGTGTAACCAGCAGAACCCTCTTCACCCCCGGCACCCCATATCTTTTTCTTTATTTCTAACTTCTGCCTTCGACGTAGTAAACATTACTATTCTTGCATGGCTAGGCCTAAAAATAAATCTTCTTTCTAAATTTTCACCCTTGCCTTTCTATAGAGCATTGTTTTCTCCCACTCTTTCTAACTCCTGGAAGTTGCTGTCTCTTATTGAAGCACACCTCCTAGCCTGACAACCCCATTCCTCTACCAACCCACTCCTATAAAACCTCGGACACTTCAGAATTCTATTTCGTAGCACCATTGTTCCCTTCTGGTTTACACAGCATAATCCCACAGACTATTCCCACAATAAAGCCTGTTAGCCAACCAAGAACACCCTCATCTTTTTCCCCCCAACCTTTTCATTTTGAAAATCCTCAACTTCCAAAAAAAGGTTTGCTGAACTATTTAAAAATGTAATATTTTAATGTACTATTAAAACAGTAGCTATGTATGTTAATAATACTTCAATAAACCTGACTTAGACATACACACACATATACACACACAGAGAAGATTCTCTATGCCTTTCTTTCCATTGCAGTAGTTGAACAACTTTTCCTGATGGCTGAGGACACCAAGAAAGCACAAGTGAAAGCAATTGCACCTCTTAAGTGTATTATCATATCTGCCACACTCTATAGGTCAAAGCAGGTCATGAAGCTAGCTCAGGGCAGAAAAGGAATAAATAGATTTTATTTTTCCATAGCAGAAGCAATATAAATGTTCAGGGATGCAAGGCCCCATATTTGCCTATCTTTGCAAACCATCTGCAAGAGAAGATAAAGACAAACAAAACCAAACCTTATAAAAATGTTGCTTCTCCCGCAATGTCATCGTAATTAATATCTCCTCTATCCACTAAGTTATGCAGTCCTGGAGTCCAATTACTTCTGCCTCTCTCTCTTTCCTATTATACAAAATCTTCAGTATGCCTCCATAATTCTGTAACATGCTCCCCTTCCCTACCTTCTCTACTCTAAGCATGGTCCAGCCACCATCCTTCTTCTGAATTCTTGAATTAATTTTTATGTCCCTCGTCCTTCCTTCACTACATCCTTCACACTATTAGAGTCATCTTTTTTGAAACACAAAGAGTCATGTTAGTTCCCTCCTTTAAAGTCTTGAATAGTTCCATATTGCATAAATTGTGAAATCTAAATGTCCTATCATTTCATATAAAGTAATCTCTAATTTGTCTCTTGGCTGCTATCAGTCTTTGGTCCTAGCTATTACCGTACAAATATACAACTTACACTCTTATCATCCTGATCTAGTCACAGTTCCCCAGATGCACCATATTCATGTTTTATCTCTTTTTACACACATTCCCCTCTCCCTGGAAAGTTATTCCCCTTCATTTATTTGAAAATACCTCACTTTGTAAGATTCAGCCCAAGGATTTCCTGTTCTCCAGAGCTTTCTCTGACATACTCAAGCACGGCTGATGGGCCCTCCATCTGAACTTTTTCTGTACCAGGTATTTCTATACTTAACCTATTGATTTATACATGGTAGGCCTCAGTTAATATTCAACAAATTAATAAATGTGAACTGAGAAATCTAACACTGTATGATATGAATGACTACACATTGTATTCTTTCCAAAAAGAACAGGTTCACACTGCAAAGGAAACCCAAGATCTGAGACCAGACTGGTCCATATATGGAAGTTAAAATTGGGAAGAAACTGTGTTTGCAGAACCCATGATATACACTCAGTGAGGGCTTTTATGATACAGCTATAAAATGGTGCTGTAGTTGAATGACTTTTATCACATATTCAGAATCTTCTGGAGGTAACAAAGCAAGATGACAGCAGAAACTGGTCACAGCAAAAGCTAATAATAAATCAAGAGGACAGGGTTTAATGGTTGTCCTGTTAGCCACTATTGGGAAATCGGCAAAACCTATTACATGTATAAGGTGTTTGTGAGAATAATGATGGAATTCCTATTGCAATGTCATATCCATTCTGAATGCATGCATTTAAAAAAGATGATGTGGGGCACCTGGGTGGCTCAGTTGGTTAAGTGTCTGACTTTGGCTCTGCGCTGACAATGCAGAGCCTGCTTGAGATTCTCTCTCTCTCTCTCTCTCTCTCTCTCTCTCCCCCCACCACCTCTCTCTGCCTCTCCCCAGCTTGAGCACCCACTCTCAAAATAATTAAAGAAACTTTAAATTGATTAATTAATTAATTAGATGATGATGCAAAGTAGCAATCAAGTATTTGATTGTAAAAATGTATTTAATAAAAACAAGGAGTTTTCCCATATCAAAGCACATAAACCTCACTTAATCTTGAAATGCTAATGACAAGAACCAACATGGATATGTAAAAATAAGTTCAAGGGGCGCCTGGATGGCTCAGTCAGTTAAGCATCTGACTTCAGCTCAGGTCATGATCTCTGGGTCCGTGGGTTGGAGTCTGTCATCAGGCTCTGTGCTGACAGCTCAGAGCCTGGAACCTGCTTCAAATTCTGCCTCTGCCTCTCTCTGCCTATCCTCCTCCAAATATTAAAAAAAAAAATAAAAAAAATAAAAAAAAATTTTTTATTAAAAAATAACTTCTGGCCACCAAGCAATATGCTGGCATAAATTAGTGGAATCTGCATTTTCTGGCAGTCACAGTGGCTTTATTTCTAATCTAAGATGAACTTTTTATGCTGCCTGGGGTCAATTGAATCTAGATGTGCTCTGGGTATGAAAAGACCTGGACCCTGTGGTTCCTGAAAATTTTAGGGTTTTGCTGAAATAAATGTTCTACGTAAAACATTTTCTGTTGGTGCTCTAGGAGTTGCTGCTTTATACTAGACACATAAAGACAACATATGTTTTTGTGGGATAGGAAGTGAGGAACTTCTCAAACGACTAGTCTCTGTCAGGAACTATGCTTAGTATTTCTGCTAATAGTATTTTTTAAGAACTTGCAATAATTGCATGAAAGTACTGACACTAACTCTGGTTTATAGTTAAAGAAAAAAGTCCTATGCAAGGTCACATATGACTTAGATGCAGACAGAGGTGGGAATTAAAGTCATCCCTTTATGCTGTTTAAGCTGGGTCACCTAAGAAGTCCATCTAAGAATCAATCACATCACTGTAGCTTTTGCAGAGTAACAGCCCAGACTTTTGAAGTACAGAAAGTGAGAGTTGCATGGTTGTTTCTTAATAGTCATGTGAAGATAATGTTTCAAAGAAATAATGATCAATTATTAAGACAACAAATTATCAGTTTCAGTTGCTTGGCATCAAAAATCCTAATGGACAAATTATTATTTTTGTCTCCTGGATGACTAAAATGAAGCTATGGAGATTAAGTTTTGAATCAATTAGGATGAGCAAGCAGAGGCAACAAAAGCAAATTCCTCAATGATACTGCTTCCTTTCTTCTGCTTTGCCTCATCTTCATTCCAGGACCTGGGCTGACACTGGGCTCACGATCTGAGAGAGAGGAAATGAGGAGACACTGGGCCAGCAAGCATGAGTGGGCCAATGAGGCTTTTGCCCCAAAGTGACCCATAGGACTCACATTTCCTTAGCCAAATCTAATTGGCTAAACCCAGACTCAGTGGGGATGGGGGTTGTAGCCCTCCCTCTCTACACAAAGACAGACGTGGAAATGAGTGACCAGAAATACAGTCTGCCATACATATCATTATCTGATTTCACATCATGTCAACGAGTGAGCTGGATTTAAACAGAGGCCATTCAACTCCAGAGCTAATGCTTTTTAACATCTACATTTTCTCTCATATAGTAATAGCTAGCACTCTATTTGTCAAACACTCGGCCAAATACAGCAGGACCACTTTTTTAATGAATACCAAAATGAAAAGCAGATAATAGATTAATATCTGGATCTTACAGTCAAATATTCTAATTCTAAAAGCAACATGGAGCAATGCTATGCCAGTATAGAAGTTCGGCTACACACTCAGAAAGATAATATATAAAAATTGTAAGAAGAGCTTTTGCTGTCTTTAAAATCGATCTACTTGAAGGTCCACATCGTCCGATTGCCTTACTGAAAGTGCCAGTTTAAGCCCAGAGCCCCAGTTCGGCTCTCAGTCATCCCCCAAAACTCAGCTCTCACAACACGGCAATTTTTTCATGTAATTAACATTGGCTTTACATCTTGAGTTCTTTCTGTCTTTGAGCTTATTAGTTTGCATCTTGCTAAATACTTTTAACACAATGTACTCAGCCCCAAGCCTTGTACAGCTTATCCTTCTTTTTGGGTACCTAGTATTTGCTAGTTATAATTTTATTTTACTAAAAATTATGCCAATTTATAAGTATTTATAAAAATTATAATTTTCAAAAGCCACAGTTATTATATATTATATAATAATATAATAACCACAACAGTCAATGAATAGTTATATATTGCTTTTTGTGTATCAAGTACTATTTTATTTACTTTTAATTAATTAATTTATTTAAAAATATTTTAATGTTTATTTATTTTTGAGACAGAGACAGAAAGACAGAGCATGAGTAGGTGAGGAACAGAGAGAGAGAGGGAGACACAGAATCCAAAGCAGGCTCCAGGCTCTGAGCTGTCTTCAGAGCCCGATGTGGGGCTCGAAATCATGATCCATGAAATCATGACCTGAGCAGAAGTCAGATGCTCAACCAACTGAGCCACCCAGGTGACTGCAAGTACTGTTTTAAACACAGTATAAAGTACCTCATTTCATTCTTCCAAAGACCTGTTAAAATATGTATCATTCTAGCCCCCAGGTCATAGATGAGAGAATAAAGGCACAGAGTCACGTGTTTGGCAAATGATGAAGTCTGGCATCAGAAGTGGTCTCCCTTTGAAGTTTGCAAATTTGACTCCTATGCTGAACTGCTTGTAAAATTCGGTAAAGCCTCTTCCTTATCTTGAGGATGACCATCCTCATGCTAATAAATCAATTGTCATACATCAAGGAGACAATGTAGAAAAAAAAAAAGAGAACATGGAAAAAATCTATATGCATCATAGTGTTACTTAACATATTAATTAGTTGTGTTATGTGTGAAAAGACTGTCAAATAAATGGAAAAGTTAAAGTAACTAATGATGTCTGGTCTATGTAATCATACTACATTTGGGGCGCCGGGGTGGCTCAGTGGGTTGAGCATCCGACTTCAGCTCAGGTCATGATCTCACAGTTTGTGGGTTCAAGCCCCACGTCAGGCTTTGCACTGATTGTGCCGATCCTGCTTCGGATTCTATATCTCTCTGTCTCTCTGTCTCTCTCAAAAAAAGAAATAAACATTAAAAAATTTTAAAAAGAAATCACACTACCTTTAAAGAGGTTAAGTATCAAAACTGTATTCACTAAAAATACACTTCATTATTCAATGTATATTTTATTAATAGCCAACTGTGCCAAGTATTGGTAATAAATAGAGCAAGACAGAGAAGATCCATGGACTCTTGTACTGTCATTCTTGTTAGAAAGACAGAAAAAAGACACTACAGAGAAGTAATTAATCAAATTAGGTAATCACAGATCATTACTATTATAGTTAAAGAGCAGGGTCCAAACTCATATTACCACATTAAATAAATACTTATAAAATATACATATATGCATTGAACTGAAAGCAATTCATAATAAAAAATTTAGCTTCTGCTTTTGGATTGTGGCATTGTGCTGGATTTATTTTGCCTTTAAATTTTCTGTAATGTGGTTAATTAAGGAAAGGAAAACAGCCCAATTGAAAAATAGACAAAGGAAATGAAAAGCTAGCTCACAAAAGAATAAATTTAAATCACCAATTAACAAGAATAAATATTACTTCTTCAGGGAAAATTTCACTCACTTCCTGATTAGGTTAACTTACTAACCTATACATTTTCCTAACACTGTGCAACACTTATTATTATTTGTAATTATAAAACCATTTTTCTGCCATTTAAATTTTGTTGTCATTATTTTTTTCTATTTTATATGATAAGAGTCTGGAGAGCAAGAACTATACCAGTTCATTCCCCATTTTATCTTAAGTTCCTGTACAATAACAGGGACATAGTAGGCAATCTGTAAATAAATCAATAAAGTATTAGCATGTAAATTAAGTTAATGAATTCAAAGAAATACAATATATCACTTTTTCTCATCAGTCAAGAGGAGTTAAAAAGTTATAATAATCAGTATTGATTTCTCATGAGAATAAATTGGTGGCATAAGAAATCAATAAATTGATGAGAACAAATTGCTTGAGAATAAATTGATAAAATGTTTTCTGAAGGTAAATTAGCTAAATGTTTCAGGGGCCTTCAAAAAAGTTATCTATCAATTCTGCAATCTCTTCCATATGAAAACTTGCCAAAGAAAACAATAAAATTTGTGCACAAAGTTCAGATGTAAGACTTTAATACAGAATGCTTATAATAGATAGACATTTCTTTGTAAATTTGCATATGACATTTGTTTTATTTCTTCATGCCTGTTATGGACTGATTGTATCTCCTCAAAATTCATATGTTGAAATCCAAATTCCCAGGGTACCTTACAAAGTGACTATATTTGGAGATTGGTCCTTTAAAGATATAATTAATTTTGACTGAGGTCATTAGAGTGAGGTCCTAATCCAGTAGGATCGGTGCCTTTATAAGGAAAGGATGAGACACTAGGGAATGCATGCACAGAGAAAAGGCCAGGTGGGGACACAGTGAGAAGATGGTCATCTGTAGGCCAAGGATAGAGGCGCAGAGAAACCAGACCTGTCAACACATGGATTTAGACTTCTAGCCTCTAGAGCTATAAGAAAATAGGTTTCTATTGTTCAAGTCACTTTGTCTAAGGTACTTTGTTTTGATAGCCCTAGCAAACTCATACCATGAATTTTGACCAGATATATTTAATATTTTTGTGATTTGTTATTTTAGCATCATAATATGTATTTGAAGTCTAGTATAGAAAATAAGATAGAGAATAAACACCAGGTAGCCAGTATAAATCCTCTCAGAGAAGTACAGGTAAGCTACCATGGGAATGAAGAACGATGAGAATTCAGAGTGAGTAGGTCAGGAAGACTACACAGAGAACAATTTAGGTGGGATCTTGAAGATTGGGTGGAATAAGGATCTATGACTGATGGGGAGATAGACATGGAGATAGTGGGAATAATTCTTTAAGCAGTAAGACCAAATGACTATATATGCTATGGCAGGAAAGCATGGGCACAGAGTAGAAACAATGAAATTTCAGACTGGTTGGATAAGAGGATGAGAAAATTTCCTTTGGAAAGGAAATTTGAGGACATGGTTTGGGCTTGGCCCAGTGGAGACAAGATCAATAGAAAAAAAGTAACCTACTATGATAAAATCTGACCTTCATACTATATTTTGGTAGAGGATTCTAAGTTTGGAAGGGAAAAAGAGACTCAAGTCAAAATAACAAGTTGATAGCTAATAAAATATTCCTGCGCTCAAATTAATCAGCAACTAAGTTAATGTTGTAGCAGATTGATAGGAAACCTGCTAGGGGATGGTGTGTGTGTGTGTGTGTGTGTGTGTGTGTGTGTGTGTGTGTGTGTGAGAGAGAGAGAGAGAGAGAGAGAGAGAGAGAGAGAGAGAGAGAGAGAGACTCTTTGTCTTTGAGTGTGAGCAGATAGAGAAAGTGAAGCCAGGATTTCTAGTCTGTGCTTTGATGAGGGCTGGTTCAGGTTGGTTTAAGCAAATCCAAAATATTTTCATGAATTTAGGATCCAATTCTAGAAATAGATCCAAAAGAAAAAATAGATCCATTTCAGAAATTCCCAAGAATGTTTACACTCTGATTACCGTGTGCAAGGCTGCAATAAGTCAACGATCCCACTGAAACAGTTTGGAAAATATCTGGTTCACTTAAAAAAATCTTAGTCTTTAAAAAAATTTTTTTAATGTTTATTTATTTTTGAGAGAGAGAGAGAGACAAAGCATGAGCGGGGGAAGGGCAGAGAGAGAGACATAGAATCTGAAGCAGGCTCCAGACTCTGAGCTGTCAGCACAGGGCCTCGAACCCACAAACCACGAGATCATGACCTGAGCCGAAGTTGGCTGCTTAACTGACTAAGCCACCCAGGCGCTGCCCAAAAATCTTAGTCTTAAGCGTCAAGAATTTGTCATAGATACAAATGAGTAATAGATGAAGGATGATGAGTTATTTTCTTAGGGTACTGGCCAATATTGGACACAGACTCATAGTGGTCTTACTCAGACAAAGATCCTGTGCTTGGGGGAAAGAAATCAACAGCACTTTTAGTGGTTGCCAGTGGCCAATGTGACTAATTTAAAACAGGGAGAGTCACATATATCTCTTGTTTACCCTAGAGGACATTGACTACATGCCAGACTCCTGTAGGACACTGTAAACCTCTAAAAATCAGAGTAAAATCTCTATCTCCCAGTGCTTAGACAAACAAAAAACAAACAAAAGACCTATTTCAAGCACACTGCTGGTTTCCACCTCTGGACATTTCAAGTTCTTAAAGCTATTTGGAGCACAAGACTTCAGAAATACAGAAAACACATCGGGAAGGCAGAATGAGATGCTCAGCTTTATAGTCACATCCCGGCAGACTCTAAGCCAAGGTTGGTGCTGGCCCAATGAGACTGAAGAAATGACCCAGAGAGAGTAAGCAGGGCATAGGTCTATTGGGGGCAGTCTGGGAGTGGCAGACTAGACAAAGCATCCAAGAAGCTTTTATAGTGTAACTACTAGCCTAGCAACTACCTGTAACCTTTTCCTTCCTTGCACGGCCAGCATTTCAAGATCAAGGGCTGTCATCCAAACATTCTTCATTATATAGGAGAGGCTCTCTGTTCATAACCCCTCGAACCCCTGGCATTGGATGCTAAACAAATGTGTTTTTCTACATGTCCTGCTTGGTGGGGATACAGAGGGAGGATGAGATATGGACATTCTCAAGACAACGATTAACAGAGGCATTCAGGGCGGGCTTGTAAGAAGTAACCATCCCACATGTACCATACATCTGCAAACTTGGGGTAATTAATTCATTTAGACCTTTTTTGAGAAAACTGCTGGCCCACTTATCAACATTGTATTTAACAATTCTGAAGCTATATAGTGAGAATTTCTGGATAGCTGGATGACATCTATGAAAGAAAGAGCTAAATCCCCCACAAATTTTAAGGATGAATAAGGAGATGATTAGGTTCTCGAAGATGTGGAATGATTATGCCGTAGAGGCAAATCAGAGATTATCTGAACTTTTATTGAAACTTCATCCAATTCCTGGTCCAGATCAATTATTTTAATTACTTAAATTAATTATTTATAGTAGAGAAAAAAAGAAAACCAGTACAGTTTTGTTTTACATGCAATATCTGGCATATGATGCTAAAAATCACTAGACATGTGAAAGGTAAGAATATATAACCAATAATATATAACCAAAAAAGGCAAAGAGATCTATAAATGATTCAGATATTGAAGTTAGTGGGTACATAATGTAAAATGACTACATTTAATAAATGTAGAGCAAAGTTGAACAATAAATATACATACAGAGAATTTCATGAAAGAATTGGAATATATTTTTAAAAGGAATCAAATAGACAATATAGAAACAAAAGTGCCCACTTGAGGGGAAGAACACTGGGTGTTGTATGGAAAACAATTTGACAATAAAATATTATGAAAAAAAAAAAGAAACAAAAGTGCCCAGGGTATCTGATACTAGGAAGCCAATGCATGTGTTCTAATAGCAGATCAAACAAAGGAAAAACACAGGGTCAGTGAACTTGGAGATAGGTCAATCTTCACAATCAAGCAAAGAGAGGAAAGCAGAATGACCAAAACAACAGAGAATTTAAGACATGTGGAACACTTTCAAATAAGCTAACAGACACGCAGCTAAGGTTCCAGAAGGAGAGGGGAAGGAATGGATTTCCAGAAACAATATTTAAGGAGGTAATAATTGAAGAGTTTTCCAAACCTAGTAAAAGAGATTAACTCAACAATCCAAAAAACTCAGCAAAACCCATAGGAATATAACACTAAATTACTGAGAACTAAAGACAAAAACCAAAAACTTAAAAACAGAGGAAATAAAATATCGTACCTTCAAAGGGACAACAATAAAAGTGATGATTAACTTCTCAAAAGAAAAACAAAAATGATTCTTTAAAGGCAAAGGAATGTCATCTATTGTTAGTCAGCTAGGGCCTCCATAACAAAATACCATAGACTTGATGGTTTAAACAACAGAATTTATTTTCTTGCATACCTGGAGGCTGGATGTCCACATCGAAATATTGGGAAGTTTGGTTTCTCTGAGGCCTCTCTCCTTGGCTTTAAGGAAACAAAAAGAAACAAAACTAAGGAACCAAAAGAAATTGATAAAGTCAACTCTATGATAATTATGTTAAATATAAATGAACAAAATATTTTAAATGAAATATTAAAATTGCCATAATGGATATTCTTAGATAGATGATAGATAGATAGATAGATAGATGATAGACATAGGCAGATAAAACTTAAAAACTGAAGGTTAAAGAATAAAAAAATTATTATGCAAACTCAACCTGAATGGAAAGTGGTATAACCAGACTAAGTCACACAAAGGAAACTATAAAGGAAAAGTATTACTAGAGATAAAAAGGAATAGTCTAAAATAATGGCCATCAATCCAACAATTCTAAATTTGTATACATTCAAAATATAAGTTCAAATACATAAATCAACTATCAACATAATAAAAAAGGAAAACACAGAACTCTATGGCCATAAAGGGTATATTAACATGCTTTTCTCCATAAATAGAATAGAAGCAGCAGACAGATTGTCAGTCAAGATATAGAATATCTGAACAGTACAACTAACCAGCTTCACCTGAGTGGTATACAAAGAATCAGATCCTGGAAACATACATAATACTGGGGAAGCAGAAAGGGAAATTGGGCTTTTTACATGTTATTAAAATATAATATTACATATTATATTTCCTAATCTGGAGTCTGGTCACAAGGATTCTCTGAACTTCATGTATGCATATATTAATTCAGTATTGGGAAAAAATTCACAAGGATTTCTGAGTGTGATCTACTTTTAAAATATTCCTAGCCAGTATTCTTCAGTAGACCAAAATCTCTCTGGTACACTTTTAGTGCCTTTTCCTATGCTTTATAATTCTTTAATTTAACTCTCCAAAGGCACTTAATGCTTGTATAATTATCCTAATGTACAACAATTCCTCATCTCACTGGTGGTAGAATTCCATTAATGCATACATTCATTACACTACTTTCTCATCAAAATGTCCTTTTTAAATATCTATTCCCTCACACTTAAGTGAAAGAGGAGGGCTAGGAAAAAAATCCAGTATTCTATGAAAGAGTCACGTATTTTGTCTAATCACAGAAAAATTTTTTTAGAAAAATAACAACAGAATTTGAGATGGGTGTATAATTCAAATTTTATGTAAGAAAACAGTCAGAAGACTCAATGAGGTTAGAAAAGCCATATTTGAACCCAAATACTTACTACAAAGTTTATATTCTTTTCACTTTCCTTTTTTGATATAATAATGTAGTCATGCTTCTGAATTAATGATTAATAATGGCTTAATAGATATTAATATCTGAGTAGATATTGAGTAAAGTTTCTATTTCAAACAGAATATTTGGTAATAGACTGCAGAAATAGGTGACATGATAATTATAGAAACTGATTTGAGACCCATAGGTGAGATTTTAAACCAAGAAATCCTCCTTCATTATTACTTCCAGATATTTAGGTATCTTACTCAACTATATTAAAAGTTACCCTGGTCTCGTATGAATGTGAATATTTTTAAAAGTAGTTCACACACAGAAATCCTTGTGAATTTTTTCCCAATACTGAATTAATATATGCATACATGAAGTTCAAATTTTTTTAATGTTTTTTATTTTTGAGAGACAGAGAGAGAGAGCTTGAGTGGGGGAGGGTCAGAGAGAGAAGGAGACACAGAATCCTATGATGGGCTGCAGGCTCTGAGCTAGCTGTCAGCACAGAGCCGGATGCTGGGCTCGATCAATCGAACCCACGAACCACGAGATTATGACTTGAGCTGAAGTTGGACGCTTAACTGACTGAGCCACTCAGGCACCTGTCGTATGAATGTGTTCTATGCATTGCCTTTGAAGCCTGGTATATGGCTTCGTTTTGAGTCTCAGATTTATTTTAAAAAGTTAACACCCTAGCTTTTTCATAGATTAAATTCATACAATTTCATAGACTCATTTTAATGACAATCAAGAGCTACTTATAAATAAACTACTCAGTTATTAACACATAATACAATTTGCTACTCATAAATTAAATTTGGAATGTTATTAAAGATTCATGCAAATTATAATTCTGCATTCTACTATGAAATTGGGCTTTTAAAAATGCAGATTATTTTGCAAGGCTTCTGTAGATAATTAGGATTTCCACATTTCTTTTGGTAAGAATTTTATTACCTATTCATTATCAGAGTTGGTTCTGAGTTTGAGCCCTTCTTGATATAAATTAAATATTATTGGTTTTTCTTCATCATTATCAAACTAACCTGTTGTGGGTATTTTGGTTAACAATATACATGATGTCATATTCTCATACATGTTTTACAGTTGGGAATGTGAATTGTCTAAAAAGCTATTAAAGAGATAATACCTAGTCACTAGAACATTTATCTGTAGACATTTCATTGTTGATGGATTGGCAGTGAATTTATTTTATTTAATCTACTGCAATATACTATCAAAGTTATGTTAAAACTGTAAGGATAAATACAAATTAAGATTAAGAGGCTTAATTCTCCTTGTTGAAAATAAGATATTTTCCTCCTTTTTCTTAGAGCATTTACTTTCTCCCTTTTTGAAATGAATATACATTCTTTTGAAAACAGGCTTTTTGCCATCTTTATTACCCAAGATAATTCTTATGAAGGACCCGAGAGCCAGTATCACATGGCACTTAAAAGGTAAATGCCAAGGAAGTTAGTATACCTTTCATCCAGTTTCTGGAATCCTAGGAGTGTAACTTTGGTGGATGCCTTGCTCCATATTGCAAAACTACTTCCTGTCATGAAGATATGAAAATATTTGCGTTTCCTTTGAGTCAAGTCAAACCACTAACACAGACAGTCACCCCAATTACCAGGTGAATTTTGGATGACCGTGAGTGACAAAAGGCACTGAACTCTAGTTACTGCTTGTTGTGAGATCATCTATGCAGTGGGTTCTATCTGCGTGGCAAAATTGAAGGGTGAGATTTCTTTTTGTCTTTGCAATCTCTTAGTGAATTACCTGTGAGATACTCACTCTATAATAAAAATGTTCTCTTTCTCTACTACCTTTGTGGAGAGGTTTTCTGGGTTGGAAGATCTTAATTATATTTTCCCAGTTTAACTCTCTAGGTTATGTTTAAATGTATAGAATTTAGCAGTAACTGGTAGGATGGATGGGATGCAAGGTCTTTTCCCGTAACTGTAGGATCATTCAATTTGAGGACTAAAGTCCTTGTCTCACCAATGGATCTGTGGACTTCTCTTTTCTATCTTTGTAGGTACCCTATTCCTTTCAACATTACCTACAGAATATTTGTAGGGACTGAGAGTTCTGCTAAAAATACTATCAAGAGTAGGGGGGTTCCTGGCTCACTTACTCAGTAGAGAATGCAACTCTTGATCTCAGAGTTGTAAATTCAAGCCCCATGTTGAGTGTAGACATTACTTAAAAATAAAATCTTTAAAAAATAAAAATAAAAATACCACCAAGAATAATAAAAAGACTTTCCAATCTACTATGTTCTATTTAGTTATGACAGATTCAATGCTTTTCCATTGGACTTTAAGTTATTGAACAAAACTCATATAAACTTGGAGCACTTTGATTGCAATCTATAATTTATACATAAAGGTTCAATATTAACACTTTCTAAAAATTTGTAGAGATTAATTTTGTTCATAGGTAGATAAGGGGGCATTTTCTTTAAAAGCCATTTCAAATGATTTAGTGAAAGTCAAATGAAAACTAGGTTTAAGCATTCAATTTTTTATTGCTTAACAAACCTCTTAGTAATGAATCTATTTTAAAAAATGAGTTCTGTGACCATTATGTGCCACCATCATTATTGTTGTAGTAGATTGAGTCTAAGTTAAACTATGGTTTAAAATTTTTTTAATGTTTATTTATTTGTGTGAGAGAGAGAGAGAGCGTGCAAGAGCATGAGCAGCAGCAGGGGTTAGAGCAGCAACAGAGAGAGGGAGATGCAAAATCCCAAGCAGGATCCAGGCTCTGAGCTGTCAGCACAGAGCCCGATACAGGATTCAAACCCACAAACTGTGAGATCATGACCTGAGCCAAAGTCAGAAGCATTGCTGACTGAGCCACCCAGGCGCCCCTAAACTATGTCTATTTTAATGCAGAGTTCTCTCTTGACCCATATGACCAATACAGTTGATATTTTTGGCAAAAGTACTTTACTTCTTAGATATTTCTTCTTCCTCATTTAAGAAAGGGTTCTTCATCATCTATGGTATCCTTGAGTTAATTTTTTTTAAGTAGTTTTCCTTCACAATGAAGCATCGTACTTCATCTAACTCAATTAGTTTCATGATGCTCATCATGTGTCAGATATCATGTTAGACACTGAATGAACAGTGTGACATAAAACAGACAAAAGCTACTGGGGGAACAATCAAACTGTTTGCAGTAAATTTTTACTATTGTAGAGAAAATCCCCAGGAGTGAACTGTTCTAACAGATGAACAATTGGCAAAGAAGCTACTAAGGGGAATGATGAAAGACTTTCACTCCACTTGGGAACTCAACCTACTGGAGAGGCTTGTGAACCTAGAGCTGGAGAGATACTGTGCTTGGTTTGTATTCCATTCATCCATTCTACCCATCCCCCACAAGTGTTAAAAGCAGTGTAGGTGCTTTGCCTGAAGAGGAGAATTAATTGAAGAGTTTCTCAGTACACGTAAACTTATTAGAGGGGCGCCTGAGTGGCTCAGTTGGTTAAGCCTCCGACTTCAGCCCAGGTCATGATCTCACATTCTTAGGTCTGAACCCCGCGTTGGGCTCTGTGCTGACAGCTCAGAGCCTGGAGCCTGCTTTGGATTCTGTGTCTCCCTCTTTCTCTGCCCCTCTCTGCTCATGCTCTGTCTCTCTCTGTCTCAAAAATAAATAAAACATTTAAAAAAATTTAATAAACTTATTGGAAGGGATAAGGTTTCCCAATAAAGTGGAAAGGTGTGTGCCTGTGTAGCATTATATATGTGAGGGAGAGCCACATTATCTATGTGAAAGTAGGGCAGCACAGAGTAGTGCCTTCTTCTATAAAAAATAATTGTTTTCTAAAAATGTTATGTTAACGTGTAATACTAACATTAGGACTTTCAAGTAAAATAATTAAAGACATTCTTCCACTTTTCAGTCTTAATATGGTAAATATCAATAGACATATACCATATAACAAAAGCTCTTTGAGATCCTCAATAATTTTTTTTTATTTATTTTTTGTTTATTTATTATTGAGACAGAGAGAAACAGAGCATGAGTGGAGGAGGGGCAGAGAGTGAAAGAGAGAGAGACAGAGACAGAGACAGAGACAGAATCTGAAGCAGGCTCCAGGCTCTGAGCTTTCAGCACAGAGCCCACAAACCATGAGATCATGACCTGAGCTGGTTGAACACTTAACGAAATGAGCCACCCAGGTTCCCCAAGAGATCCTCAATAATTTTTAAAAATGTCTATTTATTTTATTTTGAGATAGAGAAGGAGAGAGAAGGTGGGTAGGGGCAGAGTGACAGAGAGAGAGAGAGAGAGAGAGAGAGACAGACAGACAGACAGACAGACAGACAGATTCTGAAGCAGGCTCCAGGCTCCAAACTGTCAGCACAGAGCCTGACATGGGACTTGATCTTACAAATTGTAAGATGATGACTTGAACTGAAATCAGGAGTCAGACACTTAACTGACTGAGCCACTCAGATGACCCAATCCTCAGTAATTTTTAAGGATGTAAAGAGGTACCAAAACTACCAGGTTTGAGAATTCCATTTCTAAATGTGTCCTTTGTCTGAATCTAAGGATCAGAGGCTACAATAAATGAAATGAATCAGTAACAAGAGGCTGTAATTTCTGGGACATTTTGGAACTAAGGTATCTGTACTTGGACCTAGGTAGTATCACTAGCCGTGGCATCCAAGTGGTAATGGCAGCAGCAACATAGAGCAAGAACACACAGCAAATGGGGATGGGCAAAGAGACAGAACCCAGAACTAACATATTTACAAAGCTTCATTGAAACTGCCTATGAACTCACCAAAATCATTCTAAGTATGAAGAATTCTATGTCACAGAAGTTCTTTAATAAAGATGGAAGTACCCACTGAAACTGTGCCCCATATAGGGTTAATGAGGATGAAACTAGCCAACAATTTGAAGTGTCTTTTGTTGTTGGGGTGGAGGGCACCTGGGTGGCCCAGTCGGTTAAGTCTGACTTCGGCTCATGTCTTGATCTCAAGGTTCGTGGGTTCAAGCCCCCTGTCAGGCTTTGTGCTGACAGATCAGAGCCTGGAGCCCGCTTCAGATTCTCAATCTCTCTCTCTCTCCCTCCCTCTCTCTCTCAGAAATAAATAAACATTAAAATAAATTTGAAAAAATAAAGGTTTTTTTTTCTAGAGAACTGTTTCTCTCTAATCAGCTATATGTGTCTTTTTAGATATCACTAACGGATCTACCAGCTGTCCTTGCAGAAGTCTAGATTCAAGGCTAATCTATATGGTTCTAGCCTATGAACCTATGGGGCACTGAATTCCTGACCGAGATAAGGAGCCCTGGCCAATTTCTACTGCCTCTCTGTGCCTGAAGCCCCTCGTCCCTGTCTTAAAATAACCTCCTGATGTCAAAGACGGAATTTTACCTCGTTCTGCTATTAAGTCTCCACCAACAGCGACTGAACAGGACATGTAAGTGACATATATGTTTGCTCGATGCGCATGCTCCATCTTTCTTCATGCATAGTCAAGCGTTTTCTCACCCTTTTCGTCAATGTGTATGCAATCACAACCTCATGATTCTTAGAAAAACAAACAAAACTTGTTCTCTAGCCCTTTGGGGAGGCAGATTTGAGGCTTTCCCTCCATTCTTCTTGTTAGGCTCTCTCTTGAATAAACCATACCCTTGCTCTGTACCTGATATGTCAGGGATCGGCTTTGCTGCTTGAGTTTGCTTACACCACTAGAATAGTATGGTTAACTCCACGTACCAGCACTTGCTTTTTTTTGTTGTTCATTATTATTTCAGATGTGTTGATTATAAGCAACACACATGCATTGAATTTTGAAGACATTGCTTAGGGTTTCTGATTTTCACCTCTTCATCTGCAAAACAAGAGAAATAATTGTAACTATTGTACAAGAATGTCGTAAATGTTCCTTAAGATAATGCAAGGAAAGTTGATGAAGATCATAACAGACACTATGTGAAAATCTTAATTGTGGTTATACTTGGATAGATTGTGGGCAATGGTTTTTTTTTTTTTAATAGATCCTTTTCTAAAATTTCCACAGAACACATGTTGACTTTTGTTTTAATCCAATTTATGTAAACTAAAAAAAAGTAATTTACTAATTTTCCCCATAGACTAACCCATCTCCAGCAACTACCAGTCTGCTCTTTGTATCTCTGACTTATTTATTGTTTTGTTTTTTTGTTATTGCTTTTAGATTGCACACATAAGAGAAAGCATACAGTATTTGACTTTATTTGACTTAGCATAAATTAGCAAGTGGCAAGTTGTCATTCTTTTTTATGGATGAATAATATCCCATCATATATGAAGAAATTGTGGCATCTTTCATATATATTCATCCATTCAGCCACTGATGGACACTTGGGTTGCTTCCATATCTTGGCTATTGTAAATAATTCTGCAGTGAATATGGGGATGCATGTATTTTTTCGAGTTGGTGTTTTTTGCATTCTTCAGATATATACTCAGAATTGGAATCGCTGAATCAAATGGTAGTACTAGTTCTAATTTCTTTGAGGAACCTCCATGCTGTTTTCCACAGTGCCTGCACCAACTTGTATTCCCACCAACAATGCACTTGTGTTCCCTTTTCTCCATATCCTCATGAAACACTTGTTATTTTTTGTCTTTTTTAAAAGCTATTATAATAGCTATTGAAAGACAAAATAGAAATTATTTTTGTGAAATTATAATATATTAACAGCCACATATATTTATCATTTAGCACACATAAGACTCAGTGCTGAGTGCTTTACAGGGATTATTTTACTTCATATTAAATAATCTTCAGAGTTTGTTTTTATTATTTTCTCTATGTTTACAGATACTCATAGAGGTTGTTATTTGCCAGAGAGGCCACAGAGCTGGTTAAGCGGTAGAGCCAAGATTGGAATTCAAGCATACTGATTTCAAAATCTAACTTGCAGATTTTTCCTTCCTTCTTTCCATCCTTCCTCCTGTCTTCTCTTCCCTTCCTTCTATTTTCTTTCTTTCTTGCTTGCTTTCTAGCTTTTCTTCTTCCTTCCTTCCTTTCTCCCCTCTTTCTTTTCTTTTCTTTTCTTTTCTTTTCTTTTCTTTTCTTTTCTTTTCTTTTCTTTTTTCTTTTTCTTTCTTTCTTTCTTTCTCTTTCTTTCTTTCTTTCTTTCTTTCTTTCTTTCTTTCTTTCTTTTCTTTTCTTTTTCTCTTTCTCTCTCTCTTTCCTTCTGTCTTTCTTTCCTTCTTCCTTTTTCTTTTCTTTTCCTTTTTTTTCCTTTTCTTTCCTTCTTTCGTCTTTGAAACCACTGCCATACAACCTCTGAAAAAAGCATCAGTAGAGCAGAAGACTAATGCCTCTGGAAATTCCTTACTATGCAGTAAAATTATGATAACATGAAGGAGAACCTCATATTCATATTTATAAAGTATTTTATATCTCCCCTGGTGAATCCATTAAAATACTGATTCTGATTATAAAATACCAAGTCTTTTTGCTGTGACAGATTTAATTACTCAGTAAAAATGGGCAAAAAGTGACAGCAGTATGTCAAGAAACTGTCCAAACATCACATATTATCTTCCTGTAGAAAATAGCGAGGGATTGCTAATACTTCTCTTGGCATGCATGGGGACCTACCTCTGGGGATATGTCCCTTTCCCCTTTAATATTATTATGTGTTATAATCTGTTAAAATAGAAGTCATTCAAAGAATCCTTGGGGGGGAAGCATTTACAAAAGAGAGACTTGGAATGAGATTTGGAGTATAAAGAGAGGTAGGGCAACCCCATTCTTGCTTGGATAATAGAGGTGATTTGGAGACTCACTCCATGTACCTGGACTGATTGTAGTGCCATCTGGCAGACCCTCTCACAGATTACAGGCTGAATTCCTGGCTTAGTGCCCCTTCTCCTCTTCTGCCACCTCTTAGGGCCCCCGTTTGTTGACTTCTTCATATCTCATGAAATATTTGTTTTAGAAACAGAGTGTTTGTTAGTATGTTTGGACAGCCATAACAAAATACCACGGAAGGTGTGACTTTAGCAATAGAAATTTATTTTCTCACAGTTCAGGAGGCCAGAAGTCTAATTTCAAGGTGTTGACAGGTGTTGGTTTGGATTCTTCTGAGGCCTCTCTCCTTTTGCAGATGGCTGCTTTCTTGCTCTGTTCTTCCATGGTCTTTCTTCACGTGGTCCTTACTGGTGTCTTCTCAGCATGTCCTAATTTCCTCTTCTTATAAGGACTCACATGAGATTGGATTAGATCTGGCTCATTTTAATCTAATTAACTCTGTAAAGATCTTATCTTCTGAAGTATTCACCTTCTGAGGTACTAAGGATTAGGATTTCAACATATGAATTTTAGGGCAACACAATCCAGCCTGCAAATACCTACAACCCACTAATTTTCCATAGGCATATCATGTATTTTTTAAGAATCATTTATAATAGGGAAATCAGTATAGATTTTTAAAACTCTTGCTTAAATCTCATCTGTGTTATTTGTATGTGTATCTATGTATCCTTAATATACATTTAATAAGCATTTGTATCTTTACTATACATCTATCATTAATATATATTTTATCTTTAATATTTATCTTTAATATGTATTTGTATAGTGAATGTATATGTATATATTTAATATGTATTTAAAATATAAGAACTCATATTATATATCAAAACACAAATAAATTCTGTGACCTGTCAGACCAGGAGAATGCTAAAAGCATCACATTTTCAGAGTATTATATAAGTAATTTAAGACAAAAATAACTCTTTTACATGGTGCTAATAACTGAAATAAATAATAATTTAAAAATTTCAAAAACTCAGTTTATCATCAATCCAGTTCTGTTTTCTCTAGGGAGGGAACTCTGCAGAGTTACATTTTTGCCAGCTTATGCTCTGGTGTGATCTTTGTAGTTCTGAAATTCTTCTGTGCAAGCCTCATGGGAAATGCCCTAGCGGGAAGCAGGTTATGCTAAATCCTCATGTGTTGTATGCACTTTGGCTTTCAAGGTTCCAAGGGGTGGAGTTTGCCTTCGAAAGAGATTCTACTCTAACCTGGCATGTCCCAGAATTATACATTACTTCCCTGTTGTTCAGCCTTTAGCCCAACTTGAGATGGTGCTGGATGTGCAATGCTGCTGTTTGCTTCAACAGAGTGTCAGGTGCATCATGTAAATAAATTACAAGTGGGAACTTAATGTTCGTACTGATTTTCCATTGCCTACTATCTGAGGGAAATAATAGAAACATATGTTCCCAAGCCTATTGCTCAATATATTCACATAGTGATGTTAAAATGTTTGGCTAGGAAATCAATATTGTTATACTAAGCATCAAGTATAGTAAACTAGAAGAATTGCAAGGAGCTGTGAACTCGCTTAAAATCAATGTGTATTCAAACTAGGGAGTAACTAAATAGATAAAACTACAACTTTCAATGGTAACCCAGGGAGAGTTAACCAGCTTCCTAGCTTTTGCCACTGCCGGGAGGATCGATGAAACATACAAACAAATAATAAAGCAATTCGATATTTGAGGTAGCATTAAGATTCATCTATAGTAAATTTGAGGACGATGACTACCATACCGTATTGGCAACTGTATTAAGAAACCTCTGTGCAGTGAATACAATACCATGAACAGAAAATAAATGAGAATGAGAGATTTAGAACTTTACTTGGCAAGAATAACAGGATTAGAATAAAAGATGGAAACATCCTATACTACTGTATTCTATGGTGATTTTACTTAAAATATTGGAAATAAGACCTATGAGATTGCCCTCCAAAATTTAAACTTTAAAATAAGCCTACCATGGGTTGTAGCAGATGTATACTGAATTGCTTGGGTCTAAGACTAGACTCTTAATCTAATAGAATGCATAACATATTTATTGTAGAAATGTGTTGTTCAAAATAGAAGTTACAGAGCTCATCCAAAAGTCATTGCTTAGACAATGGTCCCTGACCGGTCAATGGTCCATGACCCACTGGAATAATGAGGCGAAATGGCTTCAGCATGCCCACTTTGAACCACATCATCTGGGCTCATGTGATGATTTGACTGCCACTTACTGTTCTGTGACATTAAGAAAGTATTCATCCTCCTTGGCCCTTACTATCTTCTTCTATCATAAAGATTTTATAAAAATTGAAAGGACTTACCCATCTGGTTAATAAAGATTGCCACATTGCAAGGCATTACAACTGTTGATATTATTATTAGAAAGATGTCTCTAATTGGTGACTGGTGTAAAATTTTACCTTGACTGTCACTTCCTTAAAGAGGCTCTACTTATCCATGCTATCCAAAGACTTCCACCCTTGTTATTATCTTTTTCAGTCTATTACTCAATTTATTCTCAATATTTGTAAACATATCTTTATTTGTTTTTTGGGGTAAGGTTTTTTTCTGTTTTAGAAAACTAGCCTTTCATTGAAAAATAAAGCATCTTTTTAAAAATATTTTTAAGTTTATTTATTATTTATTTTTGAGAGAGAGAGAGAGAGAGAAAGAGAATGCAAGTCAGGGAGGGGCAGAGAGAGGAGGGAGAGAGAATCCCAAGCAAGCTCTGTGCTGTCAGGCAGAGCCCAATGAGGGGCTCAATCTCATGAACCATAAGATCGATACCTGAACCAAAATCAAGAATCAGATGCTAAACTAACTGAGTTGCTCAGGTGCACTGAAAAATAAAGCATCTTAAAGGCACACATTGTTTCCTTCCCCTAACGTAAAGCCTGCCACACGATGAGCACTCAATAAACACTAGTTGAATGGATGTATAAATGCAAGATGTTAATAACCAATATACCGTATGCATTTATATGTATTGACTCAAGATTATCTCTGTTTTGAAAATGATGTAACAGATTTTTTTAGCCTAACATCAGCACATGTTTCCCAGGTGATAGCCGTTTTAATTTCATTGCAAAGTGATTAAGTAAGAGGGCTTGTTTTTATTTCCAATTCCTCACAAAGAAATAGATCTTTAGCAATTTGAGATATGTACTATTTGTGTTTCAGATTTGTTTTTTATAACTCTATGAAGAAAAGTGAATAATTTGTAATTTTTAAATTTGTAATTTTGTCAAATTTGTTAATGTATGTCTAATGGATAGTGGGTGAACCTAGCTGGCCAGCTTTGAGCATTTCTTCCAACAGTCACAAAAACTGACCTGTAGATATGTACATGAAGAGTGCAGAGATTATCAACAAGTGAGAGTTAAAACTTTAAAACATATTGAAGTTTGGTCTAAACAGGATATGGACCAAATCCATCCTGCCACCTGTTTTAGTATGGGTCATAAGCTAAATATAGTGTTTACATTTTTGAATGGTTAAAAAAAGAAAACTAATATTACATGACACTTAAAATTATATGAAATACAAATTTCATTATCCATAAATAAAGTTTTATTGAAACACAGCCACATCAACTTGTTTATGTACTGCCTATGGCTAATTTTGTGTTACAATGACAGAATTGAACAGTGGCAACAGACATGCCATGGACCACAAAGCCTAACATATTTAACGTCTATTTATTTATTTATTTATTTATTTATTTATTTATTTATTTATTTATTTTTAGTGTTTTGTTTTTGAGAGAGAGAGAGAGAGAGAGAGAGAGAGAGAGAGAGAGAGAGTGAGCATGAGCATGGGAGGGTCAGAGAGAGAGGAAGACATAAAATTTGAAGACAGGCCCCAGGCTCTGAGCTAGCTGTCAGCACAGAGCCCCACGGGGGGCTCAAACTCAGGACCTGTGAGATCATGACCTGAGCCCAAGTCGGTTGCTTAACCAACTGCGCCACCCAGGTGCCCCTTTAACATCTTAAGTAAATATTTATAGAATATTTGCAGAACAACTGTGCTAATAACCTCAGTGTATAATAATACAGAAATAATACACATGATGGGCACCTGGGTGTCTCAGTCGGTTAAGCATCCGACTTCGACTCAGGTCATGGTCTCATGGTCCGTGGGTTCCAACCCCACCTCAGGCCAACAGTTAGCTCAGAGCCTGGAGCCTGTCTTCAGATCTTGGGACTCCTGACCCTCCCCTACTCACTCTCTCTCTCTCTCTCTCTCTCTCTCTCTCTCTTTCAAAAATAAAGACATTAAAAAAAACATTAAAAAAAAGAAGACACATGACTACTGTTGGAAATGAAACTTTAGAGAAGGTCGGAATTATTTAGGGCCTTGCAAATGTCTCAGACAGTCTAGGATATGTAGCAATAATAAGGCAGAAACAGTGGTAGAGACATTAGCCCATCTGTGTGTTGATGACAAAAAAATTGGAGACTATATCCTTCTAAATGACATTTATATGCGCTCACCTCACTACTTCAATACTTTGTTTATATTTATCTGCATGCCTTAGAGGGCTGAATTTTTATTTTCTATCCTATGTACATGTTACATTCAGCAGACGGCAAATCTATTGTTGAAAGATAAGCAATCATAATGGCTACAATTTGAGAAAACACTCAGGATTTGATTTCCTAAAAACTCATTTAGCATTGAGTTCAGAGCAGTTTTTTTGAGGCATTTAGATTTAAAAAAAAGTAATATCTGATGATACTGAAGTTTAAAAGAGCAGCAACATTGTGTCAAAGTTGAGTCTTTACAAAGTAAGATTAAACAGGAATGTATAGTCATTTTGACAGTGAATAATTGTAAATGGTTAAGACTCATGATTCTTTCGTAGAGATCAATAAAATTTTTTAGAGAGAACAGGTACATATGTGTACTTATTTTACCAAATAAGATCACTTGTCTATTATTTTCTAATATTTGAAAAAATATTTAAGCTCCAGGTTCTTAAAAGCACGATGTCTGAAACAACAACAACAACAAAAAGAAAACCTATGAAATTGGAAATTCAACTATTTTTCTTATAAGATAAACTTTAGTACCCTAGCCTATGTCCTGACCTACAAGAGTCATCTCTTCTTCCCTTAGAATGCACTCTTGCTGTCTCTCTATGTCTCTGTTTCTCTGGGTTTTTAGTCTTGCTGTTGTTGTTGTTTTTTCCTCCCTGGCTAAAGCTTAGTGCAAGTATTGTTTTTGGAATAATCAATGACATTTGTCATGTATCTAATTATTGAATTGCAATAACTGAATTTATAATTAGTGAGAACAGCCTCTACTTTATTCATTTTATGAAGACTCACAAGTCATGTAGCATAAGCACCAATTTAAATCTTTGATCTAAACACTCTTTTCTACAAAGTGATGATATATAGATTACTATCTATTTTGAAAATGATTTGCGGGGTCTCAGAAGAGTAATAATGTAAAAACAAGGATGTGGCGATTATGAATTCAGTTCTTGTAATCCTGTAATTAAAGATACATTTTATGGAATTAATGATAAAAATTAAACAAAGACATTATCTTCTTAATCTTTTTTTAAGCAAAAATAACTTTCTGTGCAAATGAAATTTTATACACAATCTGATATACAAGACTGATCAAAGTGAGACCGTTTTGCTTGAACTATAGCAGGGTTACAAGAAGAGCCTTCAGCAAGCTGTTGACTTAAGACAATCTGTAGAACCAAAGTGGTCAGCATTACGTTGTATAAAATCATCAAACTAAAGTAATCCTCTGTAATCCCATTTGCCATGTGGAAAATAATATACACAACATTAAACAAAGTCAGCATTTTTCTGGCTGATTCTTTTTATTATCTGTTCCCAAAACTTTGTATCCTTTTAACTAGAGACCACTCCCACTGCTGTGAGGGAAGGTACGTATATCCGGACTCCTTCAGCGTAGTGCAGAGGTGACCCAACATTTTCTATAAAGAGCCAGGTAGTAAGTATTTTAAGCTTTGCAGTCCATGCAGTATCTATTGCAAATACTCAACTCTGCACTATAGCTCAGAAGCAGCTATAGACTTCATGGGGGAGGGGGCAGAAAGAGTGCAGCTGTGTCCAATAAAAATCTATGTACAAGAATACTCAGTGAGGCATAATAACATCGACAAAAATGGCAGAGTAGGTAATTCCAAAGGCTTGTCCCTCCATAGAAACACCAAAAAAAAACCAAAAAAAAAAAAACCAAAAAAAAAAAACAACACCCAAGAAAAAACTGTCAAAATAAACTTTGTCAGAACACTGGCAAATATTCAAAGGTTACAGCAACCAACTGAATGCTGAATCAAGGAAGACGCAATTTAAAAATGATAGGAAATCTTTCAGACATTTTTACTTTACTGTATTCCACCCACCTCTAGCTCAGGACAGACTTGAAGATAACAGCCCGTATCTGTGTGTGGCACTCTGGCCCTAGGTTATGAAGGGAGCAAAACAGACATTATTCTCAAGGAATTCTGGTTGTCTGGTTGGCCCATCTGAGACTACCTGAAGGGATGACACAAGAGAGCTGCCCTTGTTTTACCTAATTCAAAATTCTCCGAGCAGAAAAACAACCACATAGAGAACATTCCTTGAAAACACTGCAAAACAAATGAACAATCCAGCATCCCCTGCAGATTACAGTTGAGGCAAACAATAGACATGCAGAAGCCTGAGAGGAAAAGCTAAGAAGAGAATAAAGAAGCCAAAGAAGGCAAATCAGGGAATTGAAAACCACCATTTTAGGGAATTTAGAAAGCTACATGCAAGCCCAAAGCAAGACACATGCTCAGAAAAGACATGAGAAAATCCTAAACTTTCACCTCAGGCTGATCCCTAGGCTCAGAGCAACAGGAAGTGAAAGCAGGCAGAATTGTAAATGGCCTGGCCAACCAGTGAAGTAATGCTCCAATACAGAGCAAATATGCCAAGATCAGGAGAATGTTTTTCTCTCTTCTTTTTTTTTATCTTTATTTATTTTTTTGGCTTTAGTTGTTCAAAGAAAAAATATCTGTAAAAACACTAGCTGACCACTAGCTAAATCAGAGAATTCATAGAGCACATGTGACAAAGAACATAGACTTTATGAAAACAGTTTGCAAAATGCACATAGCAAAGAAATTACTATAACGCACAGAAGGCAATAAAAGCAAACCCTGGGGAAGGGCAAGAATCTAATTTCCACAGTTTCCACATTATAATATTTAAAATGTCCAGTTTGCAACAACAATATGAAAAGAACAAGAAAGTCCGACCAATCACAGGAGAAATTAACAGAAACTGTCCCCAAGGAAACACAGACGGTGGACTTACTGGACATAGGCTTTAAACCCATGATCTCAAATATGCTCAAAGAACTATGGAAAATCATGTGCCACAAGCTAAAGAAAACCAGTAGAGCAATACATTGACAAATAGAAACTATCAGTAAGGAATAGAAATTACTAAGTGGTTCAAGTAGCAATTCTGGAACCAAAGAATTCAATACCTGAAATTAAAAAATTATTAAAGAATTTCAATAGCAGATTTGAGAAGGCAGAAGGGAAAAAATCTGCAAACTTGAAGATAGGTTAATTGAAGTTATCCAGTCTGAGTTACAGAAGGATCAAAAAATGAAGAAAAATAAACAGAACTAAGACATATGTAGGACACCATGAAAAATGCCAACTTAGACATACTGGACGTTCCATGACTTGAGGAATAAAAAACACCAGAAATAATTTTTGGGAAATAATGAGTAAAAACTTCCCAAATTTGATAGAATACATAAATCTACAAATCAAAGACTCTCAGTTCTCTCCAAGAAAAATAAACCCAATGATACACATTGAAATAGATAATGAAATTGTCAAAAGACAAAGAATATTGAAGGATCAAGAAAGAAGCAATCCATCGCCTACAAAGGATCCTCAATTAGATTAAGAGAATTTCTCAGTGAAAACCACTGGGATCAGAAGACGATTGCTTAATAAGGGCAGCATTTTCTTGTGGGATAAAGAAATTTGTTTTAAACATGACCAAGGTGGTGGCACACACACCTTAAATTACTACATGCCATTAGATTGTACACTTTAAAATGCTACATTTTATGTTATGTGAATTTCATCTTACTAAGAAAAATAGTAAGGTATATTTGGCTTGTAGACATGGCGTGAGGACCCTTGACCCCAATTCTATACATATATATGTGTATATATATGGAATTATGTATCTTTATCTATATAGAGATTCCCTGAATATGAATGTTTTGGAACTATATTTTAATTTTTAATTTATTCTTCTTCTGTTCTAGCAATCCTAATAAGTTAAATTTTAATGATCAAATATTCAGTATGAATTCTGAAAGATAAAGGGTTGATATGGTTTAACAAAACAATGGCTATGACCATTATGCTCCCACTTTATATTAATGCTCAAGTTACTGTAGGTGTTACTGTAGTCTAATTAATGTGGTATTATGTAAATTATTATGGTGTAATTAATGTGTTTAGAATTTTCTTTCTGTGAAAGAACATAAAACATGCTAATATTGGGATAGGTTATAAAAATAAGTCTGTACTTGTCTTTAAAACTTATGACTCTATGTCTGTAAATTTCTAAATGCTTACAGCATCTCATCTTTTCTATTTTCTAAGAAGCATACATCAAGTTCTAGAAAATTCAAGTTTCCTAGGAGCTCAACAAATAACAATTTTCTTCCCTTAACCCTGTTTGGAATGAACAGTTAAATCAGGAAGAAACTGTAATAATTCATCTAGATATAACAGTATTTGAGAAGTAGATTTAGAGGAAATAAAATCTGAATAGTTCTTAAAGATTTTTTTCTAGGTATTTTGTACAAAATAGAAAGAAGCACAGATTTGGAGTTAACAGAATTTATATATAAGAATATAGCTCCTCTCTTTCGTTAAACATAAATAGCATTTTAGCTACATAAAATCTTTGAGAACATAAAATTATAGAAACATCTGAACACCTACCCATAACATATATTTATATTTCTTAAAGCAAAAATTATATGAGTGCAAAAAAAAAACCAAATAAATCATAACACAGATGCCATTGCCAACAATGAATATTTAGGATTTCATACTCCTGCTATTAAAGAAATATATCATTATATTCTTTAGAAGTTTTTATTCTGATTCACAGGTTTTTATTTTTATTTTGAGTATATTCAGTGAAATAGAAAGTAATTATGCAATGGCTTTATTGAGTATATTCAAGCCTCTTGTGAGATGATTTTAACAATTTAGCAAGCAATTTCAAAACTGTGGTTTAATAACATATTTGCATATTCTACTTTGTGTTTCAATTCTCTTCATATCTTCACAAATTAAAAACTGATGTATTGATTAGAAATTGATTGGTAGTAAGATATTGCTTGGCCATAAGTCAAAGAGATGAGGGGTGCCTGTGTGGCCTAGTTGGTTAAGCCTCCGACTTTGACTTAGGTCATGATCTCACGTTCGTGGGTTCAGGCCCCGCATCGGGCTTTGTGCTGACAGCTCAGAGCCTGGAGCATGTTTCCAATTCTGTGTGTGTCTCTCTCTCTGCCCCTCCCTCTCTCATGCTCTGTCTCTCTGTATCAAGAATAAATAAAACATTAAAAAAATTAAAAATAAACTGATTTAAAAATAAGTCAAAGAGATGATATTCTAGCAACTCCAAATACTTTATTTTTTGCTCTATTACTTACTATTTACTATTTGTACAATTCTTGAAACATTGGAAGTATGTTCAGTGGTTCTCAGGTTTCTCCCCATCTCCCTGTCCTTAACAACTGGATAAATCTTCACAGGATGTTTAGCACTCTAGTACCTTCCTGCATGGAACAGTACAGGACTTCGTATTAAGATGGACAAATGCACTTGAGCTTCTCAGCCTTGTTCCCAGGTTCTCATGATTATGATATGAAGTATAAAAGTGAGGGTTTACTTATTTATTTATTTATTGGTCCAAATGAAAACCAGGGAGAGTGTACTCTACTTGTTAGAAATTTGAGAAACATTGACAACAAATGATAGCAATAAGGAAGAATTAAATGTTGAACTGCTCAAAGCCCCAGCTACATAGTAAGAACAGACAGCAACTTTCTGTAAAATTTCATGAGCCCTTCACAATTATTCATTGTATGGATTCATCTCATGTTATGATCACTAAATGAATACAAAAGTCATGACTATGAAACTACTCTTCAAAGTAGCAGTCAAAGCAAATGAAGAATCCAGGGATTGGTGCTGTCTCCTGGTTGAAAATTTTGTTAATCAAGAGGCTGCAAAAGAAGTCAGGAGTCAGGAATTGCAACAAATAGAAGATTTGGTGGCAGTAGCTTCAACAGGCTACCTAGCAACAAAACCCAGGATTTCAATGTTATTTTGCCTATGGAATCAATTATTCCATCAGCTGTTAACGAGTAGGAGGTATCCAGTGAATGAATAATATATACATAAATGTGTTCTTTTAATCTTTTACTTATGAAAAAATCTATTGAAAATCAACCAATACAACTCCACTTAACTAGGATAATTACAAGGAAGGAAATAAAGAGCAGGAATAAAATACAAATTATATTTTAGAATGGTTAAATATTCAACAGTTATATTTTTATAATTGTCCTAGAAGTCAGAGAAAAATTCATAATAAACAAAGAGATACCAAACAACATGGAAAATAATACCTGGTAATCCAGTGAGATTGCAAAATATTGAGGAAAAATATACCAAAGGTACTGAGGAAAAATAGAAGTCTATTTGACTAAGAATTATTTAGTACCTCCAGGGGAGCCTGGATGGCTCAGTCGGTTAGGTGTCCAACTTTGGCTCAGGTCATGATCTCAGGGTTTGTGAGTTCCAGCCCCATGTCAGGCTCTGTGCTGACAGCTCAGAGCCTAGAGCCTTCTTTGGATTCTGTGTCTTCCTCTCTCTCTGCCCCTCCCCTGCTTATGCTCATGCTCTGTCTCTCTCTCTTTCTCTTTCAAAAATAAATAAAACATTAAAAAATTTTTTAATGTATATCCAGACATGGCTTGAAGAAAGTTTAGAGTTTTAAGCTAAAGAATCCTATTATTGTCTTCATAAGAAAAATATCAGTCATGGAATAGAAAGATGATTAAAAAACATCTTAAGATTTTTCTTAAGTAATATTAAAAAGAAGAGGACCATGGAGAAATCATATAAATAACTTTGAGCTGAAAACATATTGGGGCTTGTATTTAGTCATGTAAATCCTGTTGCTCAAAGTGTGGATCACAGGGTGGATATCATTTGGGAACATGTTAGAGATGCAGAATCCAGGCCCCGATCCCGACACACTGAACCAGAATCTGCATTTAATGAGATCCCCAGGTGATTCATGTGTACATTCATTTCAAGAAACACAGCACTAGAGTATGTTTGTGTGTGTGTTACGTATTTGTATATTGATTCTATGCTTAGTCAATTGATTTAGAATTCATTCTCAAAGGTAAACAACTCCATTGGAAATTTTCAAAGTAGTAATATTATAGAAATATTCTGTTGGGATAATGTTCAACATAGGTTATTAAAAACAAAACAAAACATATTGAAACAAACAAGACCTTGCATGATTGCCTATTCATTTCCTTTATATTACAGACTTAAGTTCTTTATTTTTGCTCTGAAAATATTTTTCCTATAAAGAAGCATTCAGCTACCTGTATTTTAGATTGTATTTGAAAAGCCATGTGGATTTTGGAATTAGAAGAAGCTGTATGTAAGATTTATCACATTCGACTTTTAGAACCAGGAGAAACTATTCCAAGAGAATAAAAATAGGCATTTCAAGGATTGCACGACAGATCATGAAACTGCAGTCCTTCATTTTGGAGGTCTTCAATACTTTAGTATACAAAGACATGCTAGTCTTGCTCCTGGTTTCTTATCATAGAAGGATGATGACTTATTTACAAATATTTTATGTTAAAATATAAATGCAATTTCTATTTGAAAGAAATACTTTTAAAGATGACCAGAGATGAATTGTGACACCTCTGAAAATATACCAAGACATCAACATCCTTGACTCTCAGACACACCTTTAGTGTTGGCTTTATTTTTAATAGATTTTACAGTTTGTTTGCATTAATGTAACATTAAACCACAAGAGTATACAAATTTATATATTTATGTATTGATTTATTAAATCATTCACTGACTCACTCAAAACTGCTAAATACCATTATTGTGTAAATTTGGAATTACATTAGCCTATAGTCTGGTATAATTTCATTGAGGCTATAATCAAGATCATGCTGCAAAACTCCTCCAGTAATTTTCTGAGGCTCTAAATATCACCGTATCATCTAAGTGTCGTCATTTAAAGTGTACATATGTAAGACATGCTACTCAAGAGAAGACCTCTGTAGATAAAGTTACAGCGGTAATACCAAAAAAGCCATCTTTTCACCCTAAAAGTGACACAGGAGTGGCATGCTCATGTAATTATCCAGATGGCTCATCATTTCTGCCGTGCCTGTGTGTGCATATGAACAACAGAAGTCAGCCCTCTTCTCACACCACACTTACCACTAAGCCCAGTAAGACAGTAGGTAAAAGCTTTTCTTGAATAAAGCATACTATACTCTCGTTTACTCCTAATCATGTACTTCTTTCCTTTGCACACTCCACACTGAGTT
>NC_043716.1:30761823-30764108 GCF_006229205.1 Suricata suricatta
ACAGTTATTGTAAATCAATTCCTTTAGGTATTAATAAGCATTGCAAGAATGTGGCAATTTGCAAATATTACTCTGACACTTAAAAATCTGGAATATCAAATATTTTAGGCAGCTCTAATAAAACTGGAATCTAGATAGTAAAACAGGACCCTGATAAAACTTCTCCACAGTTCTAGCTCTTCTTTAGATTTAATATACTTTCTTCAGTTCTGTAGTGCTTCATATGTCATTGGTACTCTTTGTATATTCAATTCCTGTGCTAGAATATCTTATGGAGATTAAAATCCAAATGTAATATGTTTTAGGAGATATTTATAACCAAGATCCCACAGCTGCATAAGTTAAAGCTCACAAACCATGCCATACATCTTTTATATATAAGCTATCTTTTTCTCAATACAATTAAACCTATTAACCCAATGAATAAATTGTGTTTGATTTTGTCATTTGGACTATAAACAAATACATACACACATTTACACACACACACACACACACACACATATATATGTGTATATGTATATATATATATATATATATATATATATATATATAACTAGGCATTAATTTAGTTATGCATTTTTCTTATCCATTTCTTTGTTTATTATCTTTTTTATTGGCAAAATGACGATTAAAAAGTGCATTCAAAGGCTTATTGATATACTGTCACATTTGAACGTGCTGTCAAGGGAATATTTAAAACAGTAGTAGTGTGAAGTCTACATTCGTTGTTGGTCCTGACTAGTTTCCTTTCCTTTTACTTTAAGAAATAACCATTTGAGGAGTGCCAGGGTGGCTCAGTTCGTTAAGTGTTCAACTCTTGATTTTTGCTCTGGTCATGATCTCAAGGTTTTTTGTGAGTGTGAGCTCCCTGCTAACAGCATGGAGCCTGCCTGGGATTCTCTCTCTCCTCTCTCTGCCACCTCCCTCCTCATGCTCTCTCTCTGTCCTTTTCTCTCTTCAAAATAAATAAATAAACTTAAAAAAAATAAAACAGAAATAGTCACTTGATTTTTTGTGGTGGACTCACCTACCTCTGCTGTGGGTTTCACAGTGTGCAGCGGGTGAGTCTCACCCTCTGGCCACAAGGAGAATGAGCCAGTTGAAGAGCTAGCATCCTTGTTCTGTGATAGATCCTAAGGTTAGCACTTGATTCAAGATGAGCCAATAAAAGCCATTCACCTACTTTTGCTAGCAATATCTGGAAGAGGAAATTATGTTTCCACTCAGATTATTAATATAATAAGAGGTAGTTTTGTTGTTGTCAATGGCAATGTTTGCAGAAATCTACCTGAGAATAAACGCAACACAAATGCAAACAGAATCAAGAGATGGAGAAATACTAATAGCTTCCCTTTCTCTCTGATTCACCTATACTGCCCTAATTTCTATTCCTCTAACATTCAAGACATGGTCCCTCTTCAGGGCCGCAGGGTCTTTGCACTTACCAGTACTCTGTCTATAATGCTATTCCACTAGATATCCATATGGCTATTCTCTCACTCCTGTCAGGTCTTTATTGTTATTATTATTATTATAATAATTATTATTATTTTATGTGTTTATTCATTTATTTTGAGAGAGGGGGAGGGTGTGTGCAGCAGAAGTGAGAGAAAGAATCCCAAGCAGACTCTGAGCTGCCAGTGCAGAACCTGATGCAGAGCTTGATCTCACAAACTTCAGATCATGACCTGAACTGAAATCAAGAGTTGGCTGCATAACTGATTGAGCCACCCAGGTACGTTTGTCAGGTTTTTATTTATATATAATCTTATCAATAAAGCCTTTTGCAACTGTCACAGGTTCTCTGTTTTCCTGCCCCTTGTACCCCCATAGCATTTATGTAACAAATCATGGTTGTTGTTGTTGTTATTATTGTTATTTGTTTTGTTTTTATCCTGTTAATGATCTGTTTCACTCAGTAGAACGAACACTACTTGAAAGAAAACCTATCTATCTTTAATGAACCAAATAAAATCCTTAAGTTATGTTTAAAAGGAATAGATTATACAATTTGCAAAAAAAAAAGTAAGTCGATTATGCCTTATTCATAAGGGATATGCAAATTAGGGTTATTGATATAGATAACTCAGTGTGGAGTGTGCAAAGGAAAGAAGTACATGATTAGGAGTAAACGAGAGTATAGTATGCTTTATTCAAGAAAAGCTTTTACCTACTGTCTTACTGGGCTTAGTGGTAAGTGTGGTGTGAGAAGAGGGCTGACTTCTGTTGTTCATATGCACACACAGGCACGGCAGAAATGATGAGCCATCTGGATAATTACA
>NC_043716.1:30764208-30765620 GCF_006229205.1 Suricata suricatta
TAAACGGGGTCTTTTGTGGTTCCATACGAATTTGAGGATAGTTTGTTCTAGTTTTGAGAAGAATATTGGTGCAATTTTGATGGGGATTGCATTGAATGTGTAGATTGCTTTGGGTAGTAATGACATTTTCACAATGTTTATTCTTCCTATCCATGAACAGGGAATATTTTTCCATTTCTTGGTGTCTTCTTTGATCTCTTTCATAAGTTTTCTATAGTTTTCATCATATAGGTCTTTTACATCCTTGGTTAGGTTTATTCCTAGGTATTTGATGGTTTTTCGTGCAATCATGAATGGGATCATCTTGAATCAAGTGCTAACCTTAGAATCTATCACAGAACAAGGATGCTAGCTCTTCAACTGGCTCATTCTCCTTGTGGCCAGAGGGTGAGACTCACCCACTGCACACTGTGAAACCCACAGCAGAGGTAGGTGAGTCCACCACAAAAAATCAAGTGGCTATTTCTGTTTCTTTTAAGTTTATTTATTTATTTTGAAGAGAGAAAAGGACAGAGAGAGAGCATGAGGAGGGAGGTGGCAGAGAGAGGAGAGAGAGAATCCCAGGCAGGCTCCATGCTGTTAGCAGGGAGCTCATACTCACAAAACACCTTGAGATCATGACCAGAGCAAAAATCAAGAGTTGAACACTTAACGAACTGAGCCACCCTGGCACTCCTCAAAAGGTTATTTCTTAAAGTAAAAGGAAAGGAAACTAGTCAGGACCAACAACAAATGTAGACTTCACACTACTACTGTTTTAAATATTCCCTTGACAGCATGTTCAAATGCGACAGTATATCAATAAGCCTTTGAATGCACTTTTTAATCGTCATTTTGCCAATAAAAAAGATAATAAACAAAGAAATGGGTAAGAAAAATGCATAACTAAATTAATGCCTAGTTATATATGTGTGTGTGTGTGTGTGTGTGTGTGTAAATGTGAGTATGTATTTGTTTATAGTCCAAATGACAAAATCAAACACAATTTATTCATTGAGTTAATAGGTTTAATTGTATTGAGAAAAAGATAGCTTATATATAAAAGATGTATGACATGGTTTGTGAGCTTTAACTTATGCAGTTGTGGGATCTTGGTTATAAATATCTTCTAAAACATATTACATTTGAATTTTAATCTCCATAAGATATTCTAGCACAGGAATTGAATATACAAAGAGTACCAATGACATATGAAGCACTACAGAACTGAAGAAAGTATATGAAATCTAAAGAAGAGCTAGAACTAGGAGAAGTTTTATCAGGGTCCTGTTTTACTATCTAGATTCCAGTTTTATTAGAGCTGCCTAAAATATTTGATATCCCAGATTTTTAAGTGTCAGAGTAATATTTGCAAATTGCCACATTCTTGCAATGCTTATTAATACCTAAAGGAATTGATTTACAATAACTGT
>NC_043716.1:30765720-30767711 GCF_006229205.1 Suricata suricatta
GTCGAACCCACATTGGACTCTGCACTGACAGCACAGAGTCTGCTTGAGATTCTCTCTCTCTCTCTCTCTCTCTCTCTCTCTTTCTCTCTCTCTCAATTTCTGTCCCTCTCCCCAGCTGGTACTCTCTATCTCAAATTAAATAAATAAATAAATAAATAAATAAATAAATAAATAAAATTGAGCGTTTTTTCAATTCCTTTTTTTTCTGCCACAGGATGTAAAGAATATACACTTTATTTCTCTTTCAAAGTTAGCTTTAAAAATCTAGTAAGCATAATTAAAAGTTTATTCATTCTTTCCTCTAGCACAATTGAAGGAATTTGAAATATTTTTATCTCTGATACATACTCAATCTTGCCTGATTTCTGTCTGGTGTTTTCCCTCTACCTTGGTTTTCCTCCAGTCAACAAAATATGCATTATTACAATATTTATATCTTTAGTTGTTTTTTTTTAGATTTATCTGTAAATTTGGCAGTGTCTTTGCCCACCATACCTCCTCATAGCGCAGCTATGGTCTCTTGTTCGTTTCCTCAAAGAATCCCGTTTGAAATTTGTTTGAAAAACAATGGTAAAATTTAGAGCTCATTTTTGTTTGAAAATATCTTTATTTCAAAATATTTTTGTATAATGGATAAAGTTTTTCACCATTGTGGCCTAACAGTTATTTTAGTATATTTGGAAGATAGCATTACACTCTTTTCTAGCTTCCTAAAAAAAAACCATTGAGCAACCACATGGTCTTCTTGGCAGGTAGTCTTTCTTTTTTTTCCCTAACACTCTGGGATCTTATATTTGTCTTTGCCGTTATTCTTAACTATGATATGCCTACATATGGATTTATTTATCCTGCTTAAGTGATCTGTATTTCCTAAATGAAAGGATTCATTTCATTTTTTTAATTATAGAAAATTCTCAGAAATAGCCTCCGAAAATATTGAATCTTTCCAATTTTTTCTATTATCTTTTAGAATTATGAATGGAGTTCTAATTTATCATGTACCTCTTTTTAATTGTTCTTTAATATTTTCTTTGATTCCCTGTGAGCTTCATCCCTGATAATTTTTTAATATCCATCTTGCAGTTCAGCAATTCTTTCAGCAGATCCAAACCTGATCTTTCAATCATATATTGTGCTTCCTGATTCCAGTGAGTATAACTTCCATTTGTAGCATTTCTATTTTTTTATATTTGTTTTTTTTCTAATCTATTCTCATTTTACATAGCATTTTCCTTTTGTTAAGTTTTTGTATCTTTTTTATGTCTTTAGTTAATTAAAAAACATTTTATATTATCTACCTAATTCTATTATTAACTGCTTCTGACAAAGCATTATGTATTTTTCAAATGTTTTATTGTGAGCTCACATTTGGAAGGACTTCGTCTGGGAATGTTCCTCATTCTTCATTGGTAGTATGTCCTAGAGGATAGTTGTGTTTGCCTCTGCAATACTGCTACTGCTACGATATGGCCATTTACTGGTGTGAAGTTTCCCATATCTTCCAGAGAGAAAATTTAAACACAAATTCCAGGTATGATGAGCCAAGTGATTTTCGATTTCCCGTGGAGATATTAGTTTTTGACTGACAGTCTGATTGACAGTCATGCTGAGATAGTCAAGTTTCCTGTGTCTTTGTAGTATTGGGTGGATATTTCCAATATACACCTTCACAGAATTCCTGAGTCCTATCTTCATACATGGTCATTGGTTCCATTCCACATCTTGTGCAGTTGCATGGGTTTATCTCTTGACACCTCTGTAACCACGATAATCAATCATTTTGTTTGTCAATATGGTGGGATGCTGAATGATATTCTGTTGCATGCCATTTTTTCTTTATCCATACTTTATCCATTCATTCATCTGTTGATAGAGTTGAATATGATTATTGTCTTGATTGTGGTGTTGGCATATCTCCAAACTCATCAAATTGTACATATTAAATATGTATAATTCTTTGTATACCAAGTATACCTCAAAAAAGCTGTTAA
>NC_043716.1:30767811-30770569 GCF_006229205.1 Suricata suricatta
GACCTCAAGTATACTGTAGTATAGAGGTGGAATTTAAGGAAAGGTATTAAGCAGGCTGTGTTTTAGTTTATGGGCAAGTAATAAATTATATCATGTATCTTGAATGTATCATAGATAAGCTGCTATATTACAATTGCCACTTCAGATAGCTGTGAAATTAGGTGATTAACTAGTTGGTACCTAACCTTCTAGTTTCTGTATAAGTCTAATTACATGAAATAGAAGTGGGGGTTTTGATTTTTTTACTTTGCTTTTCTGTTTGGAGTATCATTGAAACTACTGTATTGTAAATGATGGAAAATAATTGCATATGTTAAAAAAATAAATTGTATTAAAAAACGTTATTCTTTTGAGTAGTTGAAGTCTGCACCCTCTTTGGGGTGGGGGTGATCTATTTTAAAAATACTTTCTATTTCTGTGTGGTTTAGAATATGTCTTATATAGTGTATAGTGTTGGTTATATTTTTAATCCATATGTTCACTCTTAGCCAAAGAGATGAGTTTATTCAAAGTTATCACTTACTAATATATTAGTTCTGTAATTCATTAAGCCTGATTTTTCTCTATGTAATTTTTTTTTTACTCTAGTCTTTTCTGTTTTTAAAAATTGAGTGTTTTGGGGAGCCTGGGTGCCTCAGTCAGTTGAGCATCCAACTCTTGATTTTGGCTCAGGTCCTGGTTCTAGCATCATGAGATCAAATCCTACATTGGACTTCATGCTGAGTGTGAAGCCTGCTTAAGATTCTCTCTGTCTCTCCCTCTCTCTCCCTCTCTCTCCCTCTCTCTCCCTCTCTCTGTCTCTCTCTGTCTCTCTCTGTCTCCCTCTCTCTCCCTCCCTCTCTCTCTCTCTCTCTCTTTCTGTCCCTCTCCCCAGCTGGTACTCTCTATCTCAAATTAAATAAATAAATAAATAAATAAATAAATAAATAAATAAATAAATAAAATTGAGCGTTTCTTCAATTCCTTTTTTTTTCTGCCACAGGATGTAAAGAATATACACTTTATTTCTCTTTCAAAGTTAGCTTTAAAAATCTAGTAAGCATAATTAAAAGTTTATTCATTCTTTCCTCTAGCACAATTGAAGGAATTTGAAATATTTTTATCTCTGATACATACTCAATCTTGCCTGATTTCTGTCTGGTGTTTTCCCTCTACCTTGGTTTTCCTCCAGTCAACAAAATATGCATTATTACAATATTTATATCTTTAGTTGTTTTTTTTTAGATTTATCTGTAAATTTGGCAGTGTCTTTGCCCACCATACCTCCTCATAGCTCAGCTATGGTCTCTTGTTTGTTTCCTCAAAGAATCCCGTTTGAAATTTGTTTGAAAAACAATGGTAAAATTTAGAGCTCATTTTTGTTTGAAAATATCTTTATTTCAAAATATTTTTGTATAATGGATCAAGTTTTTCACCATTGTGGCCTAACAGTTATTTTAGTATATTTGGAAGATTGCATTACACTCTCTTCTAGCTTCCTAAAAAAAAACATTGAGCAACCACATGGTCTTCTTGGCAGGTAGTCTTTCTTTTTTTTCCCTAACACTCTGGGATCTTATATTTGTCTTTGCCATTATTCTTAACTATGATATGCCTACATATGGATTTACTTATCCTGCTTAAGTTATCTGTATTTCCTAAATGAAAGGATTCATTTCATTTTTTTAATTATAGAAAATTCTCAGAAATAGCCTCCAAAAATATTGAATCTTTCCAATTTTTTCTATTATCCCTTAGAATTATGAATGGAGTTCTAATTTATCATGTACCTCTTTTTAATTGTTCTTTAATATTTTCTTTGATTTCCTGTGAGCTGCATCCCTGATAATTTTTTTAATATCCATCTTGCAGTTCAGCAATTCTTTCAGCAGATCCAACCTGATCTTTCAATCATATATTGTGCTTCCTGATTCCAGTGAGTATAAATTCCATTTGTAGCATTTCTATTTTTTTATATTTGTTTTTTTTCTAATCTATTCTTATTTTACATAGCATTTTGCTTTTGTTAAGTTTTTGTATCTTTTTTATTTCTTTAGTTATTTAAAAAACATTTTATATTATCTACCTAATTCTATTATTAACTGCTTCTGACAAAGCATTATGTATTTTTCAAATGTTTTATTGTGAGCTCACATTTGGAAGGACTTCGTCTGGGAATGTTCCTCATTCTTCATTGGTAGTATGTCCTAGAGGATAGTTGTGTTTGCCTCTGCAATACTGCTACTGCTACGATATGGCCATTTACTGGTGTGAAGTTTCCCATATCTTCCAGAGAGAAAATTTAAACACAAATTCCAGGTATGATGAGCCAAGTGATTTTCGATTTCCCGTGGAGATATTAGTTTTTGACTGACAGTCTGATTGACAGTCATGCTGAGATAGTCAAGTTTCCTGTGTCTTTGTAGTATTAGGTGGATATTTCCAATATACACCTTCACAGAATTCCTGAGTCCTATCTTCATACATGGTCATTGGTTCCATTCTACATCTTGTGCAGTTGCATGGGTTTATCTCTTGACACCTCTGTAACCACGATAATCAATCATTTTGTTTGTCAATATGATGGGATGCTGAATGATATTCTGTTGCATACCATTTTTTCTTTATCCATTCTTTATCCATTCATTCATCTGTTGATAGAGTTGAATATGATTATTGTCTTGATTGTGGTGTTGGCATATCTCCAAACTCATCAAATTGTACATATTAAATATGTATAATTCTTTGTATACCAAGTATACCTCAAAAAAGCTGTTAA
>NC_043716.1:30770669-30810036 GCF_006229205.1 Suricata suricatta
GAGAGAGAGAGAGAGAGAGAGAGAGAGAGAGAGAGAGAGAGAGATGGTGAAATGCTCCCAGGGAAGCTACAGTATCTCCATCAGCTTATCTCTGGATATATTTTTGTTTCTTCTTTCTTTTCTTTATTCTGCATTCCTTTTTCTTTCAAGCCTAAGCATGCAATTAAAAAATATTTGTTATGTTTCAGGAACCAATTCTAGGTATTTTGCAACAGAACAAATTTCAGGGTTTAAAAAATTTCTTCCACATTGCCATAATGACAATACACATTGTCACATAAAATAATCTTCTACGACATGTTAGGAATCAGGTAGATGTCAGGAAATATCTGGAATACTGTGCCTGAGAGTTAATCACCCAAATTTCAGTTTAAACATATAATCACTCAATTGAAAAAATATTTTATAAACCCCAAACACATTGGTCCCAATGAAAAAACAAAGAGAGGAAAGATAGTCATGGCTCTTGTCCTCTTTGGTACCTTAGTATATTAACTGAATAATCATGTAATCACATATGTAACTAGAACTGTTATAAATGGTATGATAATAAGGAATTTCCTGTAGTAGGGGGGTTATTAGCAGGTGTTAATAGAGAGCTAATATTTAGTTTTGTTTTTCAGTTTAACATGTCTGTAAAATAGGAGCTGGTGTTGCTATTACTATTTTGATGTTAGTACCACCCACTATTTCAAAGATTAAATGGGTTACTACATGGAGAGTACTTGGAGTAGTGCCATGTAAATACTGAGTTAGTACTGATTATTATTATTATTATTATTATTATTATTATTATTATTTAACTGTCTAGTAACTCAGGGAAGGCTTCATTGATTAAGTTTCACCATGAGAGACAAGTATGAGTTAACTAGGTAAATCCTAGATATTGCTGTTTTGTAACAACTATACGTTTCCCCTTGGTCCCCAATCAAAACACATCTTAGTGGCTTACAAAATAGTTGTTTTTTGTGTGTAGAGATCTTTTGTTCTCCATGGTATTTATTGAAGACAACCAATTAATGTCTCCAATAAATAGGCTATATTTGGTTGGCATCTAGATTGAGATAAATGGTCTAAGAAATCTTCACTCCCTAGTCAGTTACATCAGTACCTCTTCATGTCACCTCTTTCTTATTCTCTAATTGATGTCTTATAATTCAATAGCCTAGTCTAAGCTTCTTTATACCATGATGGCTATCCTCCCCAGAGAATGTCCTAAGAGGACCACCACTAATACACAAGAACTTATTAGGGCTTAGCTTGCTACTGTCTATTTGGTCAAAGCAAGTCAGTTGGCTAATCCAGAGTCAGTGCGGGAAAGGCTGCAATGGATGCCAATTCCAGCTGCCTGGTTTATGGGTGACCTCCATGTAGGCATCTGCCACAGTGAAGAAAGTAGAAGGTTTCATGCACTTAGAAGTGCATGCATAAAGGTTTGTAGACAGAATAAAGATCAAAATACATGAAAGAAGGCCAACACGGTGAAAAGTAGAATTCAGTGAGCATATGGGTTATGGAGTGATGCAATGAGGTAACGTAGAACCCACACTCTGCAAGGCTTGTTAAGCACATTAAAGAACTTTGTCTTTATGCTAAAAGCAATAGGAAATCATTGATGTATGTTAAAAAGGGAATGATAACATTTTCAATAAAAATATCACTTTTTGTGATTTATTATATATATCTGAAGAAAGTAGAAAAATGGTTTATAGGATATTTCATCATTTCACTCAAGAAATATTGTTAATTACCTTGGTATAAAGACAAAAAAAATAGATAAAGTCAAGGCAAGTTTTGAAATAATATTAGAAGATGTGGTAAGAAAAATGAAGATCTTACTAATTATGTCTAGGCTTCCATGTCCAATGATTAGATGGATAATACTACTATGTCAGTGAGACAGGAAATATTGAGAATATTTCTGGTTATAAAAATATGAGTTTGCTTTTGGGTATGTTAAGTTTAAGGGGTCATTAAGTCATCTTTGAGGAGATGTTAAATAGGAATTTTCAAATAGCAGTCTAGATCTCAAAAGAGAAGACCGGCTGGCTCAGTGGTTTGACAGTCTGACTTTGGCTCAGGTAGTAAGTTCTGCGAGATCTGTGGTTCATGAGTTCCGGGAGATCGAGCCTCACATCAGGCTTGCTGCCCTACAGCTGCTGTCAGCGCAGAGCTTGCTTCATATTCTCTGCCCCTCCCCAGCTTGCTCTCTCTCTCTCCCCCTCTTTCTCTCAAAAATAGGCTAAATTTTGGGGGAAAAAGAAGACTGGATAAAGAGCAGACTTGTGTTATTTTTTCATATATAAATATGACCTGAAAGTGGACATAGATAACATTTATTTCAAGGAGCAGTTAGAGCAGAACAAATTTCCATGGACTGAGTCCTGCCTGAAGCAGTCCAACATTTAATTGCCAGGTTGATCAGTTCAAAGCAGTCAGAGAAGAAGGGTCTTGAGGGATAGGAGGAAAACTAAGAGTTTTAGGTTATAGAAGCAGGGAAGAGAAAGTTTCATCATTCTTGTTAAGAAACCATATTAGCAAAAAGCAAGAAAGATGCAGATAGAAAAACTCTCCATTTATTTCAATGCCATGGAAGTCATTGATGACTTAAGCTGAGCTGTTCGGGTGACAGCCTTGTTGGAGAGCACTGAGATTGGAGAAGTAAAAGATCGTTCCTTAAACCCCTTAAACTCCTTTGAGATGTTTTGCTGTGGGTGAAAATAAATAAAGCAAAATCTGAAGGAAGTATGGATTTAAATGAAGATTTTATTTTATTTTTTATGAGAGGAAAATGAGAACATTTAAAAGCTAATTGTGTTGAGAGAGTGTGTATAACTTTATGAGAGATCATATAAGTTTCCTTAAAAAAAGTGAGAAGAATCTGGCACACTGTGAGTGACAAATAAACTGTATTTATCAACATGGCCATCATTGTTGTAAAAAAGAAGAAAAAAAAACATGGGTGGACACTTACTCTTAATGAAATGAAAAAATGAGGATGGATGTAGATGTAGATACTATTCAGATGAAAAGTTCCAATCAGATGGCTTCTATTTTCTGTGTAAATTTGGATGCAAGTTCATTGACTAATAAATAATTCAGAGCAGAAGATGTAAATATTTAGGAAAACATGAGAACATTGCTATCATGCATCCATTCACTAAACATTCATTGGGCACCTGCCATATATCAAACATTAGTCACTGGAGATGTCACAATGTGTAAAACCAGGTCTCTGATAAAGTTTGATAAACACTCATCAGATCAAATTAATTCTAATTGTGATCCATGCTCCCAAGGGAGGGGCCTGCACTGTTATGAGCTCATCTGACCAAACACCTAACACAGTAAGGGAAGTGGTAAAGGTTTCCTAAGTGTGTAACATTTAGGTTGAGATAAAAATAAGAGTTAGCAACATGAAAGTGTTATTTAATATCAAACTGTTTTTATTAAGGCAATTCCATTTAAAACACCTAATATGTGCCAGACACGATGATGGGCTTTGGAGACAGAGGGGAGAGCAAAACATACCACATTGTTCTCACCTGTCCTGGAATGTTTTTCTATCGCAATGTAGGCAGATTTTGGTCTTCCATTTCCTCTCCTCAAAATGTTTCTCTCCTGACTATCCACATGGCTTATTCTCTCACTTCTTTCAGCTTTTAATCTAAGTGACACATTTTTTTCTTTTTTGTAAGCCTTTTCTAAATACTCCATTACCTTTATCCCCCACCTTCCCTGTATTTACCCACGTTTAACATTCAATGTATTTTGTGTGTTTGTTTTGTATACTATGTGCCTCTTATTTAAAAATTTTTTTAATGTTGTATTTATTTTTGATACAGAGAGAGACAGAACATGAGAGGGGAAGGGGCAGAGAGAGAAGGAGATACAGAACCAGAAGCAGGCTCCAGGCTCTGAGCTGTCAGCACAGAGCCCGACGCGGGGCTCGAACCCACGAACATGAGATCTGACCTGAGCTGAAGTCAGAGGCTCAACCAACTGAGCCACCCAGGCGCCCCTGTGCCTATTATTTTAGAATCAAAGACTCACGAAGTGGGATTTTTTTTTTCTATTTTCCTCACAGCTATATCCCTAAATTCCACAACAGAGGTGGATGTAGAGTTGGTACTCAATAAATATTGATTGGATAAATAATTATGAATACAATGGGCATTATGAAGGAAATTCTAGCAATAAGTGGTAGACACAATTTATCACAAAAATATCTTAACATGTAATCCTCATTTTAACTATCTCTGCCATGATACTATATTAGAATATCTCTATTACTCATAAAGATATCTACTGTAGTGAAACTTTGCCTTATCCTTTCCTGCGCTTCTTCCCCTCATTTTATGGGCAGTTTAAATGTAAAGGCGGCAGTTTAATTAAACAGAAAAAATGCATAATGAACATGACATCCACAGAGTATATGTCAAGGCTTAGTCGTAGGTTCCCATTATCATTCTATCTGTGCATCTTCATAAACACACAGCCAATGAAAAGAAAAAGAACAGATAGATTGCTTATTCTAGGAGCCCTCATATTGATCCCTAGTGAATTATCACTTGTAATCCTTTATAAATTACAGCATATTGCCCAAACACTGCTTTCTTAGCAGAAAAACATCTGAATTTTCCAATGCAGAATCTCCCTGCTTTGCTCTATGGTGGCTATACTTGGTGTGCCCTGTGAACTTCAGCCCTGTGCTTCTTTTAGGGAATGCTAGAACCCGATTTCCAGTATGTGTGTGGGAGGAAGGTTTCCCCCCCTCACCACCAAGCTGAGTGTCCTACAGTTCAACTCAATAATGATGTTGTCTGCCCATGGAGAGCCAGATAGCTGCAGCTCCCACAAGCTAAGGGCTCAGTCCTACAAGACTTCTCCACCCCACATCAGATGCCAGCATGAAGTCCAAATTGTCACCTGTCTGAGCTTCAGATTGACTGTAAATCAGAGGTTCCCATGACCTACTCCTTGAGTTTGATTAATTTGCCAGAGGAGCTCACAGAACTCAGAAAACTCATTTACTCACTAGACTACTGGTTTATTACAAAAGGCTATAACTCAAGAACAGCCAGATGGAAGAGATGAATCGGGCATGGTGTGGGGAAAAAGATGTCAAACTTCCATGTTCTCTCCAAGTGTGCCATTTTCCCCAGATCCCCATGTGTTCGGTCACCAATCCAGAAACTCCCTCAGCCCCATCATTTTGGGTTATTATGAAAGCTTCATTACATAGGCATGGTTGATTGAACCACTGACCATTGGCAACAAAATGAAATCTTCAGCCCCTTTACCCTCCGCAGAAGTTAAACTCTACTAACACAGTTGGCCTCACTGGTAACCAGCCCCCATACCTAGGTGGGGTCCAGAAGTCATTCTGTTAGCATAACCAAAGACCCTGTTATATATTATGTATATCATATTATACTATACATATTATATGTTAATAACATATATACTATATGTTAATAATATATAATATAGTGTCTCAACACTTAGGAAATTCCAAGGGTTTTGATTAAATTAAATAATTTGGACAGAACTTTGTATTCTTATAAATCACATTATTGTAGCTTCTTTTGCCTACTTCATGGAGTTTATTTTGTTTTTAATTAAAATAGTAAAGTTAAAAAATAGGTTAAAGAAGCCTCCTTTCACTAAGTCCATTATTCCCCCCAAATTTTAGTTACTCTAAGATTTAGCTGCAATACTGGTATTATTTGCACCTCATTAGCCTGCACTAGATCTGGGTGAAATGATCCAATAACCATTTTGCTGGGTTTTTTTTTCTCTCTTTATGTCCAATTATATGTGTTTCGAATGTATTTTCATCAGTGTACTATGGATCATATTATCTTATTCAAACCCTATTGTAAAATTAAAAATACTTTAATGCAGTTTATAATAGGAAATGTTTGTTGTGCTTTTTTTTATTAGTCCATGACAGCAAGTTGATTCCTGATCATTTTCTTCTGACCTTGGTCTTCAGGAATCTCAGAGATAAATTTCACTCAAACACCAACGAGATCTCTTTGCTTTGGAACCAAAATATGACACAAAGACAGTTAGGGATAGAGAGGAACAACAGCTTTATTGCTGTGCAGTGCCAGGGAGGCTGCCACAGGCTATGCCTTCAAAACCTGCCAGCCCGTCCAGAGGAAGGATCTAGGGGGTTTTATACAGGATCAAGCCGGCTTCCACCCTAATTGTGCCTATGCTGCCAACCTCCTTACTTGTTTTCATGGTGGTGCTGGTTCCCGAAACTAAAAGCCAAGAAGGGAGCAGAAGAGGTTTGCAGAAGAGAGGAAAAACGTTACTTAGTTTAAAATCCAGCCTCGCTGAAGCTTTAAAGGAGCCATTTTGATTTTGGTCAAATTATACTTTTAAGCAGTTTCAAAAGACAGTAATATTGCCACATTTGCTGTAACTCAGAAATGTTCTCCTGCGTGGTGTTCAAATCCCCTCTTGATCTTTCTTCACAGGCATGTCTTGCCAATTCACATGTGTTCTACTCGGCATTTTACATGTATGATGTCATTTTAATCCTCAAAAGCAGCATGTAAGAAAGTTTATTTTATAAATACGAACATTTATGTATAAATATTAATAAGTACACATATAAGTAAAACTGCATGTACATATATATGTGCATTTGAGTACCTAGACATATTTGGGGGGTTTTATACATGTAAGGACGCAGGTCCCATCCAGCCTTCCCCTGTACTTAAAGGGGAAGGCGCCGGCTTCTCCTGAAAGGGAGCGCATTAAGGAGGGACAACTCCTGCAGCGCCCAATCGGGAGAGGCTGGCCAATACCTTTGACCTTTCTAGAGGCGGGCCTAGTCACGCCCCACGTGGGGCATCCTGGGCCCACTCTGATTGGTCAATACTCCAACTATTATGACTGGCTCCCACAACTGCCAGTATTGATGGGGGGCAGGGATTGGATCACTGTACACCTGTCATCATTTCCTGTAACTCCCCCTCCCAAAGGCATAAAAGGCCCTGCCCTGCCTTTGTTCGGGGCTCTCTCCAGGGGGCCAGCTGGTCGGTTGGAGACTGTGAGCCTGAGCTTAAGCTTGTAATAAAGGCCCTTTGCTTTTGCAGGTGTGACTCGGTCTCCCTAGCAGTCTCTGGTGTTTGTTTTGGGGTGATTTTACAAACTTGGGTACAACATACACACACATTTACACACACATACACACCTTCCCAATGTGGCAATGATGTCTTATACGTTTTGGGAGATGTAAATGAAAAATAAGTTCATAGAGAATATTTACTTTTCAATTTTGCATGGGCTGACCCATTAGTTTGATAAAGCATTATTATCCACCTTCAATTAAGCTATTGTTTGTGATGCTAATGTATAAAAATGTCTCTTGAAAAATGACTTAAAATGTGTCCCAATTTTCATTTCTAGATGCTTCTGTGTTAGCCCAGTAAATTCAAGTGGACTTTCCATTTTTCATCCAAGGCAATCCAAGCTTTTTCATTCATAACATCTTTTGTGCAATTGCACACCAAAATATTTACAGCATTAGCAATTTTATCCTTTCCCTTTCTCTCTTTTGTTCTCTTCATGTATTCATATTATTAAAAAGCAGTCATCCACTATCAGACTCATTCTACCATCCTGAATATACAAGCTTCAATCATTCTGGCATTTTCATTTATTCAAATTAGATACCCAAGTGTAATTGATTCCCAGTCCCCTTCATTTACTCTGAGTTAGAGATTTCTTTAAAATACAGATTTTATGATACATTTCCACTTCCTTGTTACATTTCTTAATACACCAAGGCCTGGAGATACAATTAAATAATTTGGACAGAACTTGAATAGTCCCCACGTGTAAGTCTTACTTGGAGTTTTGTGAAGCATTTTAAGTCAGGAGATTTCTTAAATGCATCTCTCTGCTTTAATTTCAATGGTATTACTAAGAAAGGAAGAGGAAGAATTAATTATTTGTGTTGCTGTTTTTTTATATTTCATAATCTTCTGTGGAGAGGGAAATGGTAGTGATTATTAGCTCTTCTATTAGATGCCTTTAATAGTAATGTGTAAAAAAATAAAAGTCATGATTGTGACCTTTTTTTAGGTAATATATAATTTAGTGTTTCAGAGGAAGAGGCAATGGGTTGAGATGAGATAGTTTTAGATATTAGCAGAGCTGCATCTGAATATCAATATCACTGCGTGATTCTGTTTGACTCCTTGGCTGTCTGTGACATGAAGTGTTACAGTAAACTAAGACCTGGCCATAGAGTTTCTTTTCAATCATATTTCCGTTTCAAAATCCATGCAACATGCCCTTTCCCCAAATATATTTCTCATTTGTCTCTTTTGGCAACAATTCTGGTTTGGATTTCTGATTTGAGTGTCCTTCAAATGCCTCTTTTGTTAGCCTTTCCTTCCTCTTACACATTCATCTGCTCATGCTTTGTCTTAGATTATCTACAAAGTACTTGTTATAATACATCAAACGCTGTGTAAGCCTTAGATGTGACCTATATCTGAGATAGGTCCACTCACATAAAATGCTGTCTCATTACAGAAGAGGTACAGAAAACAAAGAAGCAAACAGAAAACAAAAACGAAAGCTGTCATTTGAACATTATTATCTATGTTCCAGGTTCTGAAGTAGGTATTTTATATATGGTATCTTATTAATTCCTGGACAAACATTAACTGTCTTTATTCCTTTCATTAAAAAAATACTGAGGTTAGGCTCAGTCAATTAAGTGTTTGATCTTGGCTCAGGTCATGATCTCACAGTCTGTGGGTTTGAGCCCTTCATCAGGCTCTGTGCTGACAGCTCAGAGCCTGGAGCCTGTTTTGGATTCTGTGTCTCCCTCTCTCTGCTCGACTCACACTCTGTCTGTCTGTCTCTCTCAAAATAAGCAATAAAAAATAAAAAATTCCTGAAGATACAAGATAAAAAGAGATCTAAAGATTAGATGAACAACAATGTGGACGTAATCAACATTACTGACCTGTACACTTAAACATTTTAAGATGGTAAATTTTATGTCATGTATATTTTACCACAATTAGAAATTTAAAAAAAATAAATAATGGGGCACCTGAGTGTCTTAGTCAGTTAAGCATTGGACTCTTGGTTTCAGCCCAGGTTGTGATCCCATGGTTTATGAATTCAAGCCCTGTGTCAGGCTCCGCACTGGCAGCATGGAGTCTGCTTGGGATTCTCTAGCTCTCTCCCCCTCTCTGTGCCCCTCCCCTGCTTGAGTTCTCCTTCTCTCAAAACAAATTAAAAAAATTAAACAAAACAAACATTAAATAAATAAATAAATAAATACTAAGTGAACTATTTAAGTATTTGGCTCATGTCACCACAAGTAAGTGAAAAATCTTGGATTGAAATTCAGTTTAATTAAGCTTCTCTTTGCACTGTATTTTATTACTGAATAAGATTATTGTCAAAAGAGAGACATCAGTAACCTGCTTTGGAGGTTCACATAAGTAATGAATAATGTGTTCACAACACGTCCACCACTAGACTCACCTCCTTATATTGAATGATCTCTGGGGGAGTCCCCCCCACTACACTGCATGTTTCCTGAAGGATAGCACCTTTTCTGGGCATCTTGCTATTTCACACCTTGACATTGTACCTGCAACACTACATACACTCAACTGTACAATGTGAGCAAGACCTTGAAGGACCTGATGCTATAAATTGACCTTGAAAGATGCACAGAACTTCATGAGGTGATGGTGGGGGAAGAAAAGGCAGAAATGCAGTGGAAAAGAAGTCCTTGACAAACAAAGCTGTGAATTAAAGGTGCACAGAGAATGTTAAGAGTACAAATCTGTTTCATTTCTTCAAGTGGGGCATGGGACAGGATTAGAATGAGCACTGTGGTCTGCATTATTCCAAAAACAATACCTTTTATTTTTATTTACTTTTTAATTTTAATTTTTTAATTTTTAGTTTAGAGACAGAGAGATAGAATGTGAGTGAGCAAGAGGAGCAGAAAAAGAGAGAGAATCCCAAGCAGACTCCATGCTTAATGCAGAGCCTGATGTGGGGCTCGGTCCCACGACCCTGTGATCATGATCTGAGTGTAAATCAAGAGGCAGAAGCTCAGCTGGCTGAGCCACCCTGGTGCCCCCAAAACAATACCTTTTATTAACAGGAGTTGTCTGTTACTCAGCATTTATCTACATCTTCAGAATGGTGATGACCACTGTTTATTGTGTGGATTCTGTGCCATCCCTAAGTGTCTTCTGAATCATCAAAGAAACATTATATTATTTCTATTATCTAGATGAAACTTATATTCAATCTTATCCTAATTCTTTAAAAAATCATATTTCACATCAAATACCAATGGTAGACATATTAATTGGAATACTTCTTCATTCAGAGCACTTCATTCTTCAAAGCTGCTGAATATTAAAACTTTTATTGTGCTCTTTCCTTGTTAATCTCTGAGATACTGAACCTAGGCAACAAATTTAGTCATCTTCCTGCTCTCGGCAATATTATCATGAACATCTTTCTCTTTCTGGTAAGATTTGTTTCCCAGATTCCGAATGGTATGTAAATCTGATCTGTATTCCTCTACATCATGTTCATGACCATAATATATGTCATAAATATTAATTATGTATGGATTGTAGAGGTGGTTATATCTTTAATATTTTACTTGTGTTTTTAGGTGGCAGGCAAAAGTTTAAAACTTTTAAAAAGACATTGTAATCTATTATTAACTTGAACATCAGCCACCATTTTCGATATGCATTTCCTTTTGTTCATATTTCAAAGAGTATGCTATATTCCAGCTGTTGTCATTTCTGAATTTCAAGGGCTTAGAAACTATTGTTCCATTTTTTTACCTGCATATATCTAACATTTTGTCTTTTATCAGTTATTTTCATATAACTATAGATATCAAAACATTTTTAAAATTACTAGACTGATGAGGTTTTGACTTTAATCAATGAGAGAAAGTTAATCTCCACTGGATATAAGAGGCTTATAAGGAAGTTTGAAAATTCAGACAGAATTGTATTGAAATATTGAAGGAGCTATAATCACCCAATGAAAACTAGGGAGGTCAAAGGAAATATATGAAAAAGTTACAAAGGCATTGGTCAACGTATTTTAGTTAGAGTCTGGCAGGTGTTTGCTACTCAATGAACAGGCCTGGATAGCCCAGCCCTCCTTCAGTTACACAGGGCCAAACGGCTAGTCCCGACCACTGGATCATGAGCAGAAGAGACACGCGTCATTTTATGGGCTGAGGCACAGAAAAGCAGAGTCAATTCCCTACACTCTGTGTGCTGCTGAGAATCCTAAAGCAGCTAACGTTTCAGATGGTGCCCCAGTTGTGACATGGCAGAGCTTGGCTTTCCCCGAATAACCAAGTGACCTTGCGTAGCAGAGCCCTGTACCAACCTGTTTGGACATGGAGTAGCATGGAGCAAGACACATAAAGCAATTTTAATGCTTTGAGCTGCAGAATCTTCCTGAGTTTTTATCTCTGCATCGCCTAATCTAACGTGATAAGAAGAAAAATTGGTACTGGAAGTGGAGGGCAGAAATAAAATCTGAAATATACAACATGGGACTGGTGAAACATTAATTAGCACCGGAGACTGGAAAGATAATGATTCATGTGGTAGAGTAGTGACATATTTGGTAAAACCTTTGCTTGTGGTAGATTGGAAGGCAGATCCTGCTCCTCTTTATTCAACAGCACTCACTGCAGAAGTCAAAAAGGAAATAGTGTGGATCTGTTGCTATTGCAAGTACCTAGCAAAGTATTATGTATTATATATATGCTGGGGGAGGACTGGAAAGGGTCATGCAGAAGCGAAAGGTCATAGGGGCGCCTGGGTGGTTCAGTCTGTCAAGTGCTCCACTTTGGCTCAGGTCATGATCTCAAGATTTGGGAGTTTGAACCCCGTATTGGGCTCACTACTGTCAGAACAATGCCTGCTTCAGATCCTCTCTCCCCCCTCCCCTGCTCACTTGCTTCTGGTCTTTCTCTCTCTCTTTCAAAAATAAATAAATAAACATTAAAAAAGAAGCGAAAGGTCATAGACATTCTGTAAATTCAGGAGGCTGAAATAATGGAGAAACCAACTGTTTTGAGGCTTCAAATTATTTAAAAAATTCTGACTAAGAAGCTTTGTTTTAGGGACACGATCAGATTCAGAGTATAGCTTTCCCATCTAAATCTAAAACCTCAAAGTGGCCACCCATTGCATTGAGAGAGGCTTGAGAGTGGGAAAGCAAGCCTGTATAGCAAATCTTTGAACTCCATCTTAAAAAGAACATGGCATGCGATTATTGCTACACAGCACTGACTGAATAAAGCAAACTAGAAGGTCACTAAGTTTTGAAAAGAGTGAATTGATATCTAAATAAAGCCATTCTCAAGAAGGATAGAAGTGATGATGAATAGATTTGAAAGGTTTCTATCCATGAAACAGCACTAGCTAAACATTTTTGTCCTCAAGTCCCTTCCTCCTAATTGCCACATTCAGTGACAATGAAGGGAAGACTTCAAATGCCTAAAAGCAGGCTATTGATCTAAAGCTCATATGAGTATGGCTATTAAAGGTCAAGAGCCTCATGGGGGAGGGTTTCATCTAATTAGTCAGGAGCGCATGTCATCAATTTGTTACTTGTCATTTAAATCTCAAACATGCTTTTTTTTTTTGAAGACTAATAGTATGGTGGGATAGAAAATGAATGGAAATGTGCTTATTACTCATGTTCTTTATGTCAAATACATAGCCATTCAATGATCCTCACGATTGAAGCCACTGAATATTAAATTCAATCGTTCTTAGCTCATCTTTGCAAACCATCAAGGAGGTAGGATGAGATTGGAGCAACAAGTAGAAAAATCTTTCATGGGATGACAAGCAGGAAGCAATGTTCGGGCTTATGCTGAGCTTGATTTATCCACTTACCTTCATTTTCTCCTTACATAATTATGCAAAGCAAGCCAAAGTCCGCAAAGGTATTGATAAACTGATGTTTAGTGGGCTTTTCTAAATCTTTGCCTTGTTAGAAACTGATATTATCTTCGATGGCTTAAAATGTTAGGGAAAGTTGACAGCATTTTGATTAATCTCTGCATTTTCCCAAAGGGATAGGATTTTCCCTTCCTCTCTCCCCTTCAAAGAAGGATGACTTAGCACATTGATCTTTGCTAGTGCACCTCATATCTTGAAGCTACCAGTGACACAAAAATTGCAATTACATGTAATCACATATATTTATGGCATTCAAAAAAGCACTGACTTGACAAATGTCCCCAACCAACACTGTTCTTTGTACCCTTCAACACTACTTCCAGACTCGCAAAGTTTGAAGCATGTGCCTCAAGAACCCAGTGAAACAGTCAGACCATCAATCTCTCCATCTCACTGTAATAGAAACAAGGCCCCAGAACTGGAGTTTCTTTCTTGACTGAGTGAGCTCTACAGTTTCCCACTGGAAACAAGTGAACCCCGGGGCTAACCCCGTTGCCTAATACCAGCGCATTAACGGTGTTCTCTAGTGTCTGTGACATGGCAGTGAGAGGAAAGATACTGTGTAGGGGAATGAAAAGGCATTCCATTCAATGAGAGCCCCTGCACTTGAATATCCAGAAATCCCAGTATGTCCCCAAATTGTTGAAGTGGGATGCATCAGCTACTGTGATATGACCTGGCAAACTCTTTTCATTCAGCTGCAGAACTCCTAACTCAATTTTGACAGCCATATAGGAATAATATCTGATAATTAATTATATAGGAATTAGGAATTTATATTATAGGAATAATAATGATAAATAGTTTTTGATATTTGTTGAATTTTCCTTTATGCTATTAACAGAGGGATCAGCAAGTCCACTTACTTTAAAAAAATTTGTTTAATGGTTATTTAATTTGAGAGGTGAGAGACAGAGCATAAGCAGGGGAGAGGCAGAGAGAGAGGGAGACACAGAATCTAAAGCAGGCTCCAGGCTCTGAGCTGTCAGCACAGAGCTCAATATGAGGCTTGAACCCATGAATTACGAGACCTAAGCTGAAGTCTGACACTTGACCAACTGAGCCACCCAGGTACCCCAGCAAGTCCATTTTCAAGATAAGGAGATTGAGATTCAGAGAGATTTAAGTCATATTCTCAAGGTCACCTGGCCATAGTGGCAGAGTTGAGAATTAATCTAACTTTGCTTTGGCTTAGTGTCTACTCTTATCTGTTAAAATATTTAGGCTTGGGCCACTTGGATGGCTCAATTGATTAAGAATCCAACCTCAGCTCGGGTCATGATCTCCCAGTTCATTCGTTTGAGCCCTATATTGGGCTCTGTGCTGACAGCTAGAAGCCTAGAACCTGCTTCAAATTCTGTGTCTTCTTCTCTCTTTGCCCCTCCCTTGCTCACACTCTTTCTGTCTCACTTTCTCACAAAAACAAATAAAATGTTTTAAAAAATGAAAAGAAAAATAACATGTGGAGACTTATACCCTGGGATCCGTGGGCATCAGTGTTAAGTTCTAAATTACATAATTTTGTGTATGTGTACATGTGCAATCCCCACCTGCCCCCCCCCCCAAAGGAGCATCATCTTTTGCACCAGATACTTTAAGGGATACATCAGTTCAAAAATTCCACTGCCCCAGTGTTTGAAGAAAAGGAATAGTTTCCATCAGTATGTCCTCTTCATTCATTGTATTAACTATTTGCTTTTCTTATGAGGTTTGTCTGCTATGTGTGTATATGACTGTCTATTTGCCAGCAACCACACAAAGTCTCATATTCAACAGGAATTCATGTTTGCATTCCCCCCTAAATTAGTAATGGTCGCCCCACAAACACTGTACCAGTTTTTTTCTCTTTCCTTTCCCTTTTTGTAAATTTATTGCTCTCTTAGCTGGGAAGAAGAGAAATTCTGAATATTATATATTCTATATTTCATTATATATTTCAACATTGAACTCCCTCTTATGAGTACCTAAAGAAATTGTTTGTATTTAAAAATGCAACAGTGTTTGTAATGTTTAATATGAAACTTTCATGTGATTCAAATATCAAAGGACTAGAAAGTCTATACTTCAAGAAGTGTTGTTCTAACCCTTGTCTGTTTCCACTGCCCTGTCCTCAGTTCCCTGCAGATAGCAGTTGCATTAGTTATATGTGTTGGTCTTCAGTTTTTCTTTGTGCAAATATAGAGACATCAAATGTATACTCTTATATTCTTTCCTTCCTTACACAAAAGTAGAAAAGTATGCAATGTGATTTTAAACTACTCTCAGCAGTGTTATTGCTAGGTTTGCTTTATTTGCATTTCCATTACCCAGCATCCTTCTTGAATTTCGAAGACATATTTTACCTTAAACTTGTCCTGTCTTTGATGGAGCCTAAAGATTATTTAAGAGATGTGAATTCTTAAAACAAACAAATACCTACGTTTATACTTAAGTTTTGCTTGCTGGCTCTTTTGCCTGTTGAGTTATTTCTAAATCTTAGGATGGATAAATAGCTGCAGTCAATTAAATATATTAGTAGCATCTTTCACAAATTGATTCAAAGGATGAAAGACACAAATTTAAAAAAATACTATAGCTACAAAACTTCATTGGGAAAGACGGAATGAGAATTTTAATATGCACCTTCCCCTCTATGTGTGAAATAATGATATAATAAACTTTAGAAATCCTCAGATCCTTAAATAAGTTAATTTATATTCAGAATCTGTAAAAGAAAAATATTCTGGACAATATCTACCAAATTATTTGAAATGCTGATTAATGTTGCCAAGAACCACCGGTCCTTGAAACACAGTTTGAGCAAGAATGTCTCCGGATAACTAGCAGTAAAAGGGATAATTTTGAGTTCATCAATTCTATTCAATATTTCAAGCTTTGTAGAGAAACTCCAGCATCATTGCCTGTCTACTTCAGCTGTCGGTGGAGTCTCCAGGTAGAAATAATCCCAGGAGAGTTTCAAGCCAAGACATTTTCCTGGAAAAACTATACTTTCAATCTATCCAATGTATTACATTAATCAAGTATAATTACAAACAGATTAAATCTACTTTTAATGGATTGCAATTTAGTTTAGAATCTGTATAATCTCACTACTACCCAGGATACTGTCATAGAAAAATGACATCAAGGTAAAAATAAATCCATTGATTGACAGTTTATTGTCAGGTATGTTTGGTAGAACCTCTGCAGTTAAACATTAAGAGGAGTTTCTTAGCACACCTGCAATTAAGAATTAGTTGGTAATGAACTGAGTCCACTTACTGTACTCTGATTAAGGAAGCCACCTTGGAAGATAGAAATGTCAGAACTAGAAATAAGCATCATGAAATGTATAGGATTTTTGTCTTTGTGTGGTATGTCAAGGGATTAAGTTTTATATAAAAAACCCTTTCCCCTAGAAATTGATCTTTGAAAATATAGTAAATCCCTGTTGAGTCTTAGAAAATATGACATTTCCAAGTATAGATTTCAAATGAGTCATTCATGTTTAAAAACGCCTCTGTAGTCAAAGATGAGATAGATCCCAAATAAGTAAAATAAGGTCAGTGCACAATATTGGTTTAAGAAAAATCTCTTCTAATTAGTGAAGTGCCATTTTCTTGCCCTCCATCTAGAAATATAATACATTTAATACCTTTTGTAGTATTTAATTTAATGTAATTTTTTAAGTTCATTTATTTTGAGAGAGAAAACGAGAGAATGAGGGAGGAGCAGATAAAGAGGGAGAGAAAGAATCACAAGCAGGCTCTGCACTGTCAGCACAGAGCCTGATGCAGGGCTAGAACTCAAGAACCATAAGATCACAACCTGTGCCAAAGTGAGACGTTTAACTGAGCAAGCCACCCAGGCACCCCACTCCCCAGGGTAGTATTTAAAGATGACTTTTCTCTCTTTGAAAATGACTATAAGTGTTCTGTTTATGTCATTTACTACCTGGAATACAGCTTTCTGATCTTATCCTAATGCTGAGAATCTATGTTTCAAGTTTCCCTTCACTGCTACCTCTCCCATAAAGCCCTTCTTAAGGTCTTCCAATTGGGATACATTTAGTTCTTCCAAACTATCAGAGAATTGTATGTTTATCTCTTAGCACTCTTGATACATTCAAACATATACTTACCTGTCTTTCTATCTTAGACTTCTATCTAAATTCCTTAAGGATAAGTACAGTTCTGGATTTAGAACAATAATTTACACTGATTAGGAGCTAGTGAATGAGTTGATCTGAATATAATTCAACACTAGCCAACACTGGTGCTGTAAAGAGAGGGAGGGTGTGTGATATTGGTGCCATTGATGCACACTGGTATAATCTTTAATAAATTTTAATTTTCTCAAATGACTCAATTTTGATATTTAGTAAATATATTTAAGAGTAATATCTATGAAATCACAGGACTGATGAGTATCCTAAGACATTTTAAAATACATGAAAAAATTTTAAAATGAAACCAAAATAGTTGGTTGGCATATCACCTACAGTTTCCTGATGTATTACTAATGTATTGTGAATTATACTTAAAGAAACAGCAATCTACTGAACAACCTTTTGGTGTTGAAATTTATTTAGGGTGACAAAATATAAGGTAATCAGCAAGATTTCCTTGAGTGCACATCATAAGGCCAGCACATTTTGGCTGAGGTCAAGGACCGAATTAGGAGCACAAAACACAGAGAGTCATATAAGGTAATTAGCAAGGTGGTCATTTACCGACTCAGATCTATAAGAAAAGTACCCCAGTCCAAAATCTGTGGTTGAAAAAATAATTAAAAGAATAAATTTAACAAAGTTTTGTCTCATAGATTTATGCTGGGTAAAGTTTTCTGAAATATAAGATGATCCACATATACATTCTTCCCTGATAGATCATTCTCCATCTCCCTAACTTGAAGCATCATGGGGATTATCTTTCCAAAATCGATTCTCCTTGTTTTATACTCATGGGCATCTGATATGGGTTGTGTATATTTTTATTTCCTCTTTTTAAAATACAAGTTTATTTTTATTATAATCGCTGTGACTATGTAGAGTCATGAAATGAGAACAGTGGCATCAAAATGGGGTTAGAAAATGCTCTGATAAACTTTCATTATTGTCCCCCGTATATTAAAATGGGCAAGTTTCGTGGCTATGTATGAATTGCTTTAACCTCATCTTTATGCAGAAATGGTTCTGAAAATGTTAGTGATCTCATAATGAGATACCTGACAGTGGAAAATAATACACTCTTTATTGGATTGGAGGTGTAAGGACGCAGGTCCGATACAGCCGGCCCTCCCCACCGGGCCTTCCCAGCCTTCCCGAGACCCGGAGCCAGTCATGGCTCACTGCCAAGGTGGCGCCAGCGGGGGGGGGGGGGGGGGGGGGGGGCGGCGGTCCGCCACTGGCCACAGGTCCAATCCAGCCTTCCCCTGTACTTAAAGGGGAAGGCACCGGCTTCTCCTGAAAGGGCGCGCATTAAGGAGGGACAACTCCTGCTGCGCCCAATCTGGAGAGGCCTGCGGATACCTTTGACCTTTCTAGAGGTGGGTCTAGTCACGCCCCATGTGGGGCGTCCTGGGCCCACTCTGATTGGTCAATACTCCAACTATTGTGATTGGCTCCCACAACTGCCAGTATTGATGGGGGGCAGGGATTGGATCACTGTACACCTGTCATCATTTCCTGTAACTCCCCCTCCCAAAGGCATAAAAGGCCCTGCCCTGCCTTTGTTCGGGGCTCTCTCCACGTGGCCAGCGGGTTGGGTGGAGACTGTGAGCCCTAGCTTAAGCTTGTAATAAAGGCCCTTTGCTTTTGCAGGCGTGACTCAGTCTCCCTAGCAGTCTCTGGTGTTTGTTTTGAGGTGATTTTATAAACTTGGGTACAACAGAGGCAAAGCTAAAAAAGTAATAGTCTCATTATTTTTGTGCTAAGCATCCCCAGATTAAGTGAACCTTGCATCCAGCAGTTGAATCAATGTTTAGTGCAACTGCAGAGTAAGACACATTGCTTGTGTTCGTGCTGTTTCAAAAGTGGACATATTTGTCATGTCTGATATTTTGATATAAGACTCAATTCTAATAGTATTTCAACAAAAATATATTTTGGGGGAATTAGTTTCCTAGTTGATAAGATTCTGACAATGATTGATGCTTGATACTTCTAATCCATTCATAAATGCTTCAGTACTTTGATTGCTTTTGGAAGTAAAACTAAGACCTGAGGAGAAATATTCTATTCCTTTGAAGCATGGCTTGGGCCTATAACAGCAAAATTTAAATCAGTGGCAACATGGCTTCGATGTCACAACAACTGGAGCTGTGGTTATCCTATTTCACATCCTATGTAAAACTCTGATTTCACAAAATATGTAGCACAGTCTTAATTTTTGTAATTACTATGCATTAATGATTGTATAGATCATAGATCATTGAAATACATGTCCCTTGGTTCTTCACATGGTGTTGTGAAGTATGACAAATTAGATGTAAAATTGATTCCTACTTTTCATAATAAAAATCATTATTCTACTTCAATGTCATGATTCTTGTTGCCTTACTCTTCTTGGATAGTTGGAATTGAGCATAACTAATCTTTTAGGTCAAAAACATCCTTGATTTTATTTTTTATAAATTATGATGATGGTTGTATTTTAGATGGGGTGGTTTGGGAAGGTCTCTCTGAAGACTGATATTTGAGTACTCTTCTGAACAAAGGGAGGAGACAAGTTAATATCTAGGATAGAATATTCTCAAGAAAAAAATGGCAAGTCGAAGGTTGTGAGTCAGGCTAGAGCTTGTTATGTGCATGACAGCAAAGAGCACAGTGAGCTTTGGGAGAGTAATTGAAGGTAAGATTGGCAGAAGGTTGACTGGTAAGATTGGTAAGATGGTGAGGTATTTACATTTTACCATAATATGACTGTACACACTTGGAGTGTTTGAGTATGAAAATAGAAAGATCTGAAGGACACCCTAAGATTTTTCTGACTGCTGGGTGGAGAACAGAGTACAGAGAACAAGGAATAAAACAGACATATGAGTAAACTACCTACTTCAATAGTGCACGTAAGGAATGGTGGCAAATTTTACTAGCTGAAGGCCATTTGGGTGTCAATAAACGGTCACATTTGGGAAATTTTTGAGCTAAGGCTTAAGGTAAATGCTACAGGTTTAAATGTGGGTCCTGAGAGAAGAGAAGAATTTGGCCTGGATAGCTGGATTGGTGGTGGTGCTGTTTCCTAGAAGCACCTAGGGCTAGACTGGTGGGGAGCAGTTGGGATGGAGTCAGCAGGAATTGACATACAGACTAGAAACCTGGGTTGTTATTGTATATATCTAAGATTCATTGATGAATATATGGCCATGAGAATGGATGAAATAATCTAAAGAATAAATTCGAACAGGGGAAGGAGAGGTCTCAGGATGGAATCTTGTAGGAGTGCAGCATTCAGAGGTCAAGGAGGATCTGAGGAGGAGCAGTCCCTGAAGTCCCAGGAAAATCAGGAGATTCCGGTGTCCCAGAACACAAGTGATGAAACAATTTCAAGAAAGATCAAAGGTGGGTAAGAAACTGTTTGAAGGACATTGTGAAATGTCCATTGAAGTTAGCACTGTAGGGAATGTTGGTGCTGACAAAGGAGGTTTAAGTGGAGAGACATGGGAGGCAGCTTGGTTGGCACAGGTTCAAGAGGAAGGAGAGGTAAGAGAATGGAGAGAGTGAATCTATGCAAGTCTTTCTTTTATTATAAAAAGGAGCAGAGGAGAGAAACAGTTAAAAGGAGGTAAGGCACACCAGAAGGTATTTGTTTGCTTTCAAGTCCAATAAAGAAGGAAATATTTGCAGTTAAGAACAGAAGGGAAAATGTTTGTGAAGGCAATGGTCTTTGAGTAGACAAGAGGAGATGGGATTCACTGCACAGATGATGGTGTTGGACTTCGGTTCCTAAAGGGGCAGGTTGGTAATTGTAAGACGAATGCCAAAATATATGGGTGCAAATGTAGGCCAGATATTGATTTAGGGGAGAAAGAATAAGGACGTTATTTTCTGATTGTTTCAGTATTTTATTTAAAACGATCCAGAGGCACCTGGGTGGCTCAGTTGGTTGAGCAGCTGACTCTTGATTTTGGCTCAGGTCATGATCCCAGGGTCATGAGATCGAGCCCGGGGTCAGCCTCTGTGCTGAGCATGGAGCCTACTTTAGACTCTCTCTCTCTTCCTCTTCCCCTCTCCCCCTGCTCACATGCATCCTCCTCTAAAAATATTAAATAAAAATATCCAAAGGCATAAGCTGATTTTCAGAAAGAGATGTTAGAGAGACAAGGGGAGTGTGGAAGGTGTGAAGTTGGAAGTCTTACAGAGTGGGAAACTGATTTCCCTGAGACAATACGGTAGGATTGCTTGGCAGAGCTGGGAGTCCCCCTTGAGACTTGTGACCATAAATTTAAATAGACACATATCAGTATGCTGTATGTTCCATTCTAGTCACATGCAGATGTTTGTATAGAGGTAGAGTGTGAATATAGGGAATTATGCTGCTCAATCAGGGTAAAGATTATTCTGCACAAGTACAATGGGAGGATCGAGCAAGGGAGAGTGTGAGTGCAAGGAAGTAATTACCATGATGGGATATAGGATGCAACATACAAAAGGATGGGCACAATAGATAAGTGGCCTAGTGAAGCTGAAGAATTACAGAAATAAAAGTATTAGAGAAAATGAGCTGGGAATACAGAAAGGATTAGCTGAAGAGCCAGGTACTTGAAATTGGCATGATTGATATACTGGAAATGATGTAGCGATCAGTGAAGAAATGTCTAATAACTGTAGGGGAAAAAGGTACTTGGGACTCAGGAGGTTAAGGAACTGAAGGCCAGTGTTAAATACTGAAGTCAGAAATCATCACAATGGCAGTATATACATAAGGACAGCAAGGCATGTACTATAATCTTCAGTAACCCTGAAGTTAATTTACATCTGCATTGGTGACATTGGTGACGGATGGTTGGTTGTGCCCATGAGGGATACCTGATAGCAGGTGCTTCTAATGAGCATTTGGGGGAGAAAATAAAGAAGAGTCTGGAAGCATAGGCTAGGATGAAGAAATTTATCTTCTTGGTCAGTTCTGAGATACTCTGAGATACTGAGATATTAGAAACGTGAGAAAGGCATCTCTTAAAGGGCTTTTGAGTAAAAGATAAGGGAAAGATACAAGGGCTTGGATAGTGTTGGCAAGTGTGTACTATGTATCTTTTTTTCACCCTGCAGATCTGTCTTCCATCTTTTCCTACCCTGTTCTGTGTCCTGGGTGGCTGACTTACCTGCATTGCATGCCTTGCCCTCCAGCTTCTGGTTGGATTTGACCAACAGGATATTGGAGGGGAAGAGGAGAGTGAGGTCATGGTTTTTACATGCCCTGTTACTCTCTTGTTGGGTTCTGTGCGAGCTGTTTATCCCTTAACTAAAGATTATAGAATCTGGGATGCCTGAGTGGCTCCGTACATCAATCATCTGGCTTTGGCTCAGGTCATGATTTCCCAGTTCACAAGTTCAATCCCTGCGTTGGGCTCTGTGCTGACAGCTTAGAGCCTGGAGCCTGCTTCAGATTCTGGGTCTCCCTCTCTGTCTTCCCCTTCCCCACTTGCTCTCTGTCTCTCTCAAAAACAAATACTTTTCTAAAATTAAAAATAAATAAAGATTTCAGAATCTGTTATGTGGTCTTCCATGCATAGCTCTCTTACTTTCCATGGTAAGTTAGCAGAATCTGGTATGTGGTCTTCCATGCACAGCTCTCTTACTTTCCATGGTTTGTTAGCTGCTTCTTGCCCTTGCTCTTTCAAGCCTAAGGGTGGTCATGACGTGCCACTATGTCTAGTTCTGGTGTACTGCATCATACCCTGTGGTTTCCCATACTCTGTCCACAGCTTTGCAAAGAGTATTCTCAAATTACCTACTTAGAGTACACCATTTCCTGCTACAATAATGACAAGATACAGGAAATGGTGGCCCAGGCAAGTGGACCCTTAAAAGGAATTCTGGAACGGCATTGTCCATAGATTTGAGATAACACGTCTGCTGCAGAGAAATCGGAGTGAATAATCCAGAGTACGTGCTAGCATGCAATAAGTGCATACAGCATGCAGTGAGGCTCCATGGAAGACAAAGTGCTTGGAGCTCAAGGGCTGTGTTGATCTGTTACTATAGCCACAATGGTAATTATAAAGATTGCGCCATCAGCCAGCTTACTATGAAGGTCTTACAGTACAACCGACTTCTGACATATTGATGGCTTTTCATTAGATAGTCAAAAAGGGTTGTTGAAATAATTACTAGTATACAGTTGTAATTATACAGCAATCATGATCCTATCCATGGTTCTGCTATGTGTTCACTGCTTTGGATGCAGTAAAGGTTTTGGTGTTTAAGTCTCTCGAACTCTTCATATGTGCTCTGGGACCTCAATTAACCTTATACAATTCTGATATTAGAAGTTAAGTTAAGGCAATTTATTACCATGTAAATAAAGGTTATCAACATATTTCAGTAGTAAATTAAGAAAACACAGCAGTTACTGTGTTGTGGGCAATACTGAGTGACCTATGAAGTTACTAGCTTTGGTAGGTTATCCCACTTCAAACTTTGCTGGGAAAATAAAACCTTACCTATTATGTCAAGTGCAATTTCTTCAACTTCTCTTTTCACTTTCTCTCTGGTCCTAGAGAATTAGAATGTTGTGTGGTAAAGTCTGAATTCTGTGTCATCCATAGAACTCTCCAAGACACGTTAATTTATTACCTCCAGGTCATGTTTTCCTCAACTGAAGAATTTGATTACACTACCTTCTTGTATTTTTTAAAAAAATAAGACCCAAATGTTTTTTTTTAATTTTTCTTATTTATTGTGTGTGTGTGTGTGTGTGTGTGTGTGTGAGAGAGAGAGAGAGAGAGAGAGAGAGAGAGAATGAGTAGGAGGGGCAGAGAGACAGGGTAAGAGAATCCCGAGGAGGCTTCGTGTTGTCAGTACAGAGCCTGATCTGATGTGGGATTTGAACTCACGAACCATGAGATCATGACCTGAGCCAAAAGGAAGAGTCAGATGCCCACCCAGGCACCCCTACCTTCTTGTAGCTTTATAAGAATGAAATAGGATAAGGAATGTGGCTAGTTCAGTGCTCAGAACATAGACAACATGCAATGAAAGTGCTACCCCAAGGCTTAGCTCTAAATTTCACTTTCGGAAAACTACCCAAGCTGTATCAAGGTCATTTATGATTTGAGAATAGAATAAGTCAGAATGCACAGACTGGTATTGCTGTAATGCACATCACAGCTTACAGCATCTGGCATTCAGGACATTCTATAGGCTTTAACAAATATTTGCTTACCAGTGGAAAATACTTCTTTAGCCAGAATTTTCATCTGAAATTACAAAAATGTAATTCATTGTGTGTTAGGAATTGAACTGTGTCTCCCCAAAAAGATATATTGAAGTTTAACCCTCATTATTTCAGAATTTTATTGAAAATTAAATAAAATCTTTTATTTGAAAATAGTATTGTTGTGGATGTAATGAGTTAAGATAAGACCACAGTGGAGTAGAGTGGGCCCCTAATCCAGTAGGAGTGACAACCTTAGGAGACAGTGGTCATAGACCACCACGTGACAATGATGGCAGAGATTACAGTGATGCAGTTTCAAGCCAAAGAACCCCAAATATTTCTGGCAACCCACTAGAAGCAAGAAAGGAGCCAGGAAGAATTGTTCCTGCGGGTTTCAGAGAGGGAGCATGGCCCCACTGACATCTTGATTTCAGACTCGTAGCCTCCGTAATTGTGAAACAATGAAATGTCTGTTGTTTTAAACCATCCAGTTTATGGTACCTTGTTATGGCGAAAGTCCCACAAAACAAATACAGACCTAAATGTTAGATACAAATTGTTTCTACAAATAGCAGGAATCAGTAGAAAATAGCTTTCAGAACTACGCTTGGCTGTATAGAATCACTCAGAGAGATATTGTTCCCAATCATCCAAGGCCACCAACTGTAGGGTGACAGCCACAACCATGAAGTGTGTCCTGCATAGGACAGAGACCACAGCACTTCTCTTACATAAAGCATGTTGGAATTGGGTTAGTCTTGGATAGTTCCTATTTATTGATCTATCTATTACCTTTTATCCTACTCACTTAGCAAAATAGATTATATTTTCAGACTTTTTTTTCTTTAGTTACTTTCTAAGTTCCTCATTAGTCCAAATGATGATTTAGGCAAATCCAAAATATTTTATTACTATCTCCTAAAAAGCAATGGCTAACTGCATTCTTACCCTCCAAATTCATAACTTTCATAATCGATAAAAATAATGGTGATCTGGTGATTACCAAAAAGAGCAATTATCACACTATTTGTGGAAGATCGATATCACCTTCTTAAACATAGGCTATTATATAGAACCCCTCAATTGTTCTTCGCAACCAATAGAAAAAATCACAAAAGAGGGGACATGTCAAAGCCCCTTGCTTCTACTACAAAATAAATTATTTTTCAATGGGAACACATTAGGACAGAACATATTGAAAAGAAACAATTTGGAGATAAATATTAAATTAGTCTTTCTAATTAGTTAAAGGTATTTCTTTCAATCCCCAGGGATCATTGTTATACTTCTTATGCTGATATTAGAAGGATATTTTTTGTGTTCTCCATGGAAGAATGTCTTCCAGATGAGTGCACTTCGGGCAAGGTGTGATAGTGTCAAAATTACTGAATTATTTAAGGTTTAATATAGTTTCTATAGGAAAGACCTTGCAAAGTATTCCTGGTAAGACAATTTGGGAAGATAATCAAGCCATGTAAACTGTTAGATCAGCCAAGAAGGAAATCAGATGTAAAATGAGAACCACAGGAATCTGAATTATTTAAGTATGGTTGCTTTATTTACAAATGGACTGGGTAAAATATCTCATTAAATAAAAAGTAATTTTCCAAGGGGAAGATTAAATATCCACAACACAGGATAAGAATAAACATAACAAATGCCAAACATTCAGCTACAACAAACTGTGAAATTAGTTTTCCTCTGCCTAACAGAGAACAAACAAGGCTTTCCATGTTTATTACTTATCAAGCACATTCCTCAGGGAATAATTTATTCCTACAAAAGCTTTGAATGACCATTTTGTATTAGGTTTGCTTCACATAAAGGCAGAATTCTAACTTCCATACTTTGAATTCAATTATAATGTGTGGTCTTTTATAGAGCAGATGATAAATTAGGCTTTGGCAATATTCTCTAGTGCACTGTGACACTGAGTGTGGTCTGCAGTTCAGGGCTGCTCTGCAATGTATTTGTTACCAGAATATAGTAAGTACAAAAGCCTTTCTAGAATGTGACATTGTCATAACATCTAAACCTGTGGTCAGTGGACTTTTCTCATAGTTGGTATGTCCTTGAACTTGCATGAGTTCTATACAGAAGGAGTTTCATACTGATTATGTATAGATATACCATGACCTGGACAGAAAAACAAAAACAAAATCAAAACATCCTATAGTACAGACAGTTCGAGAAGCACTGAGGTAGTGGAAATGGCATGGAGTTTGGAATCAAGAAAGTCCTAAGTTCAAATCCAACACCATATTCCTTATTCCACGTGATCCCGAGGATGTTACTTAACTTCAAAATATGGAGAGAGTAATTCTTATTCAAGAAGTCACTGAAAAAATTAAGTGGAGTACCTTGACCATGAATAACATAGTGCCTCACCAGTGCTTCATAAGCGGCCAACGAATTTCTTTTCTTGTAATTCCTTTCTCACTGAGGAAGATACCACAAAACTCAGGATGACCAAATCTAGTTCTCTAGAAGAAACAACACAATTTCTAATGGGATAAGTAAAGTAGAACAGCTAGTAATGCCAGGATGAAATTCTCTGCATAAAATGGAGAAGCTATAATACACTATATGTTGGTGTGTGTTTGAGTGGGTGTGTGTGCATGTGTGTGTGTGTGTGTGTGTGTGTGTACTTAACATTTGAATATCTTTAATCAGAGCCTAATGAATTCATTGTCAATTAGGACTTCTAAATCCTTCCTGACATTCTACAATGAACTTGAATTTTCTTTCCAGTCTAAGCATGAATAAAGGCATAATGTGATTCTTTTTGTTACAGTCTATTACTTACCTGGGTACATTTCAAATCTACTCAAATTGACTAAAGCCTAACAAGATTGTCTATATTTTGCATACATTTTTAGGTATCTCTGAATACAGATCTCATAGTTCACATATTTAGATGCATATTTTCTGCAACTCCTTGCTTTTACTGTGTAGAGACACATCTAATAAAAAATGGATTTGTGGTGCCTGGGTGCCTCAGTTGGTTAAGTGTCCAACTCTTGATTTTGGCTCAGGTCATATCTCATGGTTCATGAGTTTGAGCCCCACTTTGGACTCTGTGCTGATAGCTGGAGCCTGCTTGGGATTCTCTCTCTCTCTCTCTCTGTCTCTCTCTGCCCCTCCCCTACTTGTCCTCTCTTGCTCTCTCTCTCAAAATAATTAAATAAACTTTAAAAAAATAACGGAATAGGATAGTGAAGGATGGTAACCCTTGATGTCCATTAAAGCTTGCTTCAGAAGTAAAAAGAACAGGTCAAGAGATACAAGACAAATGCCTAAAGCCTAATATGAAAAAGAAAACACACAATTTTGAGTAGTATTTAAAATTAAGATCATCATACAATCTGAGAAACAAGACAGGCTTCACCAATCAGAGGGCCTACAAACTGTGACTCTGTCTCCTGGAACTATAATTATATTAGAAAAACACAACTTAGAACCTACAAGAAAAATGCAATGGATTAACATTGCCTTGAAAACATATCAGGGTAAAATCAAGAAACCTCTAAGGTTACTTATTTTTTCTACTAAAGACACGTTTGGTCTTGAATATATATATCATTTGGGCCAAAGGTGTGAAGAGAGAGTTCCTAGGAAAAGAAATACAAATGACTAAAAAACATATGAAAGATGTTGAATACTAGGCATAGCTAGGGAAATAAAAGTGAAAATCGTAATGATATTTCCCATATTTTTCATATTTCAGACTGGCAGAGATGAAAATGTTTGCTGAGAGACAGTACTGGTTAGTGTGTGCAGGAGACAAAAACATTCACTATGTTGGTAGGGTCCAAATTGGTGCAACAATCTAAAGGAAAAAAAAGAATAACAATATCTGTCAAATTTAAAAATGCATATAACATTTGACAAAGAAATTCCATTGTTAGGAATTTACCCTAAAATAATCTTGCAAACATTTGGCAAAACATACACATGAAAATGTTCATGCCCCTGTTGCTTATAGTATTAAAAAATGGAAAAATCTAAATATCCATTAAGATGAAACTAGAAAACCAAGTATGGTACATAATAAAAAATGTTTGAGCAGCATGGACCATTCCATTTTAGCAAAGTAAGGTGTGTGTGTGTGTGTGTGTGTGTGTGTGTGTGTGTGTGTGTGTAGGTATGGAGGTGTGCACTGTATAGGCGGGAGTTATTTAAAAAGATGGGAAACAGCACATTCAAGTAAGGAGTGATTGACAAAAAGATGTTTTTAAGGAATTAACACGGTGTAGGGACCTAAAGAATAGTACATACCCTGTCCTGGTTTCAACTGATACTTTACATCCCTGAGGTTTGATGACAGGCAACAGGCAGCAGTTTAGAGACTTGTAGAAATGTCTGTCATGAGGGGCACCTGGGTGGCTCAGTTGGTTAAGCCTTTGACTTTGGCTCAGGTCATGATCTCACAGTTTGCGGGTTTAACCCTGCATCAGGCTCTGTGCTAACAGCTAGCTCAGAGCTTAGAGCCTGCCTTCGGATTCTGTATCTCCCTCTCTCTCTGACCATCCCCTGCTCATGCTGTCTCTCTCTCTTGCCAGAGTCCAGCTCCTGCAGGTCCAGGGATCCCCTGAAGGATGGATGGTGTTGGCACGAAAGAGATGGGAATTGGTGAAAAGGGGGAAGGGAATGAGAAAGCCATGAGTTTCTTTCTGATTAGCAAGCAGGCATCTCTGCACTGACCTGAGAGTCAGCTTTATTTATTGAAAAAATGCATGGGTACAAAACAGAAGTGGCAATTACCTTAGACAATGATTTCTGATAACGAATTCTTTGGTATGTAAAAATTTCCCAGAACATAGATTGGTGGAAGACTCATGTATAACCTTTATCAATAGTGATTGAAGTAGGTGACTAGATGCTTATCACTTGGGGAAGGAAGGGATCTTTAGCATTCAAGATACAAGGCAATGTTTTTTAGCATAGCAAAGGCAAGAGTTAGTTCTTTGTGAGCAGGGGTCAATTAGCCCGTTTTCAAGGGGAAGAAAATAACATTTGCTCCTATAATCACGCAAAAAGAAACTCCTATAACAAGTTTCTTCACAAGGTAAAATTCACATATTTTTAGCCTAATAAGGCAAGTCACTCCTGATATCAGTCAGTCAGGCGCCTTGGGGGTCAGTACTCAAGCAGAAATTGAGTGGGGGTTGAGTAGGTGTAGACACTGGTTGTTATCTGATGGTGGGAGGCCTTGCAAACCCATCTTGCCTCACAAGGAGATTTTTGCTCTACTTAAGAGTTCAGAAAGACTGGCTTCCTGCACTCTCTCAAAAATAAATAAAACATTAAAAAATTAAAAAAAAAAAGAGAAATGTCTATCTTGAGAGAGGATCTATAGAGGACCACAGCCTACTACAAGACAACTGGGAGGAGAGTAAAGAAATAAATTCTCAGTCCTCACCCCCATTGCTCCTTCTGACCCTCTTCTGGAGCTTCTGATTGGCCCAATGCACTTGGAAGCCAGAGGCTAAGGAAGTCTCTTGAGGGGAAGGACAGGGATCTGGGGAGTTACAATGAAGATATGCAATACAGCATGTGTATACACGCATGTTCACACATGTTTTCACATACAAGGAGGGAGAGGGAGAGGGAGAGAGAAAGCGAGAGAGAGAGAGAGAGAGAGAGAGAGAGAGAGAGAAAGAGAGAGAGAGAGAGATCTGCCTGTCTTCATTATATTTATCCAAATAGTATCCAGCAATGTGAGATTTGAAATAAATTTTACTTTATACTTTTCAGAGTAATTGTTTTTCTTATTAGATGGATATGATTTTTATATTTATAAACAACAATATAGGTATTTATATATAAAATCAACAAAATAAGATTAGTGGTAGTCAGAGAGGAAAAGAGACATGATCCGAAGCTGGATACAGGTTTTCCTTGATGGTGTGTATGCCTACCAGTCTGCACAGTAGCTCATGCTGTTGCTAGCACTTTGTAGCAAAAGACACCAAACAAAAGGAAAGCTTAGCATTAAGAAGTACATTGTGGAAAACCTCCCCAAATGATACAGAAGCAGTAGGAATGAGATATAAAGGGAAAAAAAACCTATATCATTTAACCTCAAATCGTGAGTCAGAATACAGAGTACACCAGAACCCTATTTTCTCAAAACAGAGATAATTCACTACCATGGTTTATAGAAAGGTCATGGAACCAAGGACAAAACAAGGTTAGAAATCAGGTCAAAGAGAAAAGTTGTGTCTGTGTTAGCAATGCTTAATATGAATTACATCTAAATAAAGGCTGAAATGAATTTCGGACTTGTTTTCTAAGAAAACATTTTGTTTGTGTATCAAGCAATGATGAAACAGAAATGTGAAGTGTTTAAATCTCAGCCCAAATATCTACTTGTGTCCATGTCCTTGAAAGTCTGTCATATAATGTCTACAGAACAGTATATTGGGCAGCATGAGAAATAGTATGAATCAAGATCACTGAGATAAAGTAAAAACTCTGTAGGGGACAAGGCCTCTGATTTTTTTTTTTTTCATGCACCATAAATGAATTGTTAACCTAGTTTTATTTACTTTAATTTTGAGGATATCTAAGTGGACCTGTAACTTGGCCTTTTCTCTGATCAAAGATAGAGGGTACCCTCACCTCTGACTGTCCTTTCTCTGACTCATTTGTAGACACAACACCATCTCCATGGACAGAAAGGCTGTAAATAGCCCTTGCCCTTAAACAGGCCCTGCCTTTGTTTTGGCTTGTCACTATGTAATATTCTGGATTGGGGATAATATATCTTCAATCTTCAAAAGCAACACATCTTTCAAGAAATGCTGAGGCTTTTACTATATGCTATATACCTGTTCTAGTTTCTAGAGTCTAGAGATAGACTAATGGACAATGCTGTCATAATCTCTACCCTCATGGGGTTCAAGAATAAGTGGATGTGATGGTTATTTTATGGGTCAACTTAGCTAAGCCACGGCACCCAGATATTTAGTCAAACACCACCCTGGATATTGCTGTGCAGATATTTTAGAGGAGATTAATATTCAAATCAGTCAATTCTGAGTAAAGCAGATTACTCTCCATTAAGTGAGTGGGCCTTTTCTAATCAGTTAAAGGCCATAAGGGGAAACAGATTGAGTTCCCCCAAGGAAGAGAGAATTCTGCCTCTAGACTGCCTTAGGGTCCTAGCCAAGGACCAGGAGCTCTTCCCTGAATCTTTGGTCTACCTACAGGTCTGCCTGGTAACTTGGGTTTGCTAGCCTCCACAACTGCATGAGCTAATTCCTTAAAATCAATCTCTCTGTTGTCCCTCTCTCCTCTCTTCTCTCTCTCTCTCTCTCTCTCTCTCTCTCTCTCTCTCTCTCTCTCTCCTCCTTTATATGTGAGCCCAGGAAGAGTTTTTCACCAGGAACTGAATTGGATTTGGCCAGCACTTTGATCTCGGACTGCCAGACTTCAGATCTGTGAGAAAGTAAGTTTTTGTTGTTGAAACCTTCAGTCTATGGCATTCTGTTACAGAAACCTGAGCTGACTTAGACACCAACAAAGTCGGGATCTTTCATGCTTCTCAATCTTTAGGAACAGAAAGAAATACTTTTCTGGACATTTAGGTAAGTAGATACTACCTTCTGAATCTTTTCAAAAGTGAACGTGTGTCTGTTGGTCTCTCTACATATTAGATGAGTCGCCTCTTGCCACAGCCTCTGTAAACCACTGAGAACCCTAATGTTCATCTTTTGAAGGACTCCATGACACCGATTAAATGCTTGCTGTACCACCTGGTCCGTTCTCACCCTGAAAAACAGTATGTGTACTGACTAAAGGCAGATCTCTAGAATTACAGTATACAGCTCTAACTTACAGTCCCACATCACTAACTTCCGTATGCCTGTGGGTTTCTAGCGGCATAAATTTGGTGAAATCAACATAAGTAAAAGAGAGAGCTGGCCCTGGTTCATGGAAGCAATGAGATTCTAATGTCAGTTTTAATATACACTAAAACTTGTTGTTACTGTTGAAACCACAGCTTTCTTCCTACCAATATATCTGCCCCCCCAACCCAGAAATCACTGGAATGTAAGAGTGGGTACAGTGGTTGTTTGCATTTCAACCTCTTCCTTTGTAACGTTTCTAATCACCTACCAAAGCTGTCTTGATATCTTTGTAATGCTTTTGGTCTCGGTTGACTCAGTATCTACTACAAATCACTTAATCACAGGAAGACAATTTTAAGAAGAAAAAATGTACCTGCAATTCACCATTAATATTTATCATGCTCCTATGACTATCAATCCTTCTATTACCTATAATGGACCCAGGCCTTGGTGCTTCATGGATCTGTTTAGTCAAAATTCATTTAATCGTTACTTCTAATGTAGGTTTCTCATCAGCTTTGAGGGCTTATTATTACTGTTTTTCACCATGCTTTCAAATATTTTCAATTTGAGGATAAGAAATGCTTTCATTCTGGCTCGCCTTGGCAACTTTTGTCATCAAAACATTTCTCTAGAGTCAGCATTTCCGAATTACTTTTCACTGTGTTCAGTGATCAAGAGCCTTTTAAGTGGAACAGTTGGCATAATCATTCTAGCAAAAAGCATATTTCTGTGTAATAAGTGACCCTAAAACATTTACAACTCTAAGAGACCCAAATGCAGGAAAAGATAGCCTGATGCAGTTCTTCATATAATCAGGTAGAAACTCTTCTATATTATCGTGGCCTACTTATCCCCAGGCCTCCCCATCTTGGAGCTGAGACTGAGGCCATGGAGAGATGATTTTCTCTTTAGATGCTCATAAACACTAGCTCCCTACAATGTCTCCCGTTGCCCCTTTTATTCAAATTCTACTGGCAGCCCCTCAAAGATTACCTTTGCAAATGCATCTTAAACAGTGTGACCAACCTTCACCTGGCACCAGCAGAGAGACTTTATAGATTCTGCTAGGCACTGCTCTCTTACTGCCATTTTACCAGGCACTATAGATCCACCTAGTGGGTGTTTGAACTTCTCACTAAGCCCCACAGACATTGCTAGGTATTTGGAAAATACTTTTTCTTTGGGGATTGTGTTAATTTCCTGGCTGCAACAAAGTACTGCAAACTGAATGCTTTGAAAAAACAGAAAGGTATTCTCTTATTCCCTGTAGGCTTGAAGTCCAAAATAAAGGTGTTGGCAGGCCTCAGCTCTCTCCAAAGGCTCTACAGAAAATCCTTCCACGTGTCTGCCTAGCTTCGGGTGGACGCTGACAATCCTTGGCAGCCCATGGCTTGTAGATGCATCACTCCAGTCTCCCCTCTATAATCACGTGTCATTCTTCTTTTATGTTTGTTTGTGTACAGATTTCCTCCTTCTTATAAAGACATCATCTCACCCAGCCCCAGTATGACCTCACTTTAACTTTATTGCTTTGGCAAAGACCCTATTTCTAAGATCACATTCACAGTTACCACGGCTTAGGATTTAAATGTATTTTTTGGGGGAACACAATTCAACCCAGTACAGGGAGCATGAAGCCATTCAACAAATGTTTATTGAGGGCTCACTCTGCACCTGGCATTCACAGACTCCGACTGGGCATCGCTATTGTCTCTCCCATTCCCACCCACCTCTGCCCTGCACGCAGCATGGTCTCCCATCACTTCCGTGGGGAGTGGCCACACCACTAATATGTGGATGCCTTTCAGATGCCAGGGCTGCAAAGAATCACTGGGGAAAGGACGGGACTGTGTCCCTCTCCCTGTTATAATGGTTCTATTTACAGAGAGGAGGTGCACAGCAGTGCAGTTTGTGTTTAGGAATCTTGCAGAATTTTATATAATGTGGCCCCTTCCCTTCTGACTTCTGGTCTTCATTCTACTGAAGGGATAAAGGTGATCAAATGGGGGAGGGGGGCTGGGCCAAGGACAACATTAAATGAAAGACCCGAGCTATGTTCAGGGAAGAAAAACAAACAACAACAAAAAAACATTTCTGACCCTCTGGCTTCAAAACTGGGCCCACATCCACTCCTCAGGATCTTTTTTTCAGAAATGTTTCTGAGAAGTCTCAGGCTCTCTTTCAACTGAGTTTTGGCCATCCTGCTCCGATACATGGTGCATGCTCACGATCTATGTCATGAGTCCCACTCAGCCTTCTGGACAGTCAGGTTCATCTCAAACGATCTGCCCCATCTCTCCTATTTTAAATGCTCGTGCCATTCACTATCAGGGGAACACTTAATATCATATTTTGAAAATGCAGGCTCAGTTTAAGACACATCTCAGATCGTAAAATGTCAGTTCTTAGAAAAGGACTGAAAACGATTATTGCACACTTAACCATTTGCTAGATGCCATAGTGATTTCTTTGTGTACATATGTGACTAAATCCTCGCAGAGGTTTATGAAATAAATAGTATGACCATGTCCACTGTACAGTTTAAAAACTATGTAACTGCTGTGATATCAATCCATCAATCAATCAATTGCCAAGGTTACATAGCTAGAACCTAGTAGGTATTTAGAACCTTGACTTCGCCTGCTGGTTCTTAACAAGTTTTGCATTTCGCTCCTGCCATTATCATTCATGCCACACAGTCCACAGGGTGCTTAAAACTATACTCTATAAATACCTTGTGGGGCTTTTATTCTTTTAAAGCTGATGGATAATCAGTAAATAAAACATACCTTGAATGCTCCACGGAGCTGTGTGTGGGAATAAACCAGAGGTGTGGAAACCTGTGCTGGCAAACAGCAGGAGTCCCATCTATGTTTACTGCTGATTTAAAGGCACATCCCAGAATGTGTCACTCTCATAATCAGCCATTGAATTGTTTTACACACAAATTTCATCTCCCAGTGTAATGTATACATTGTTATCCTGGCAACCAAGGTTCATGCTCTGTTGGCTCCTCCATCTGGGGCTATATGCAAATATTTCTTTTTATATGCACACATAAATTTCCTAAACACAAATCCAATTTATTGGTATTAGCATGTGTTTTCACCCTCCAATATGCTGAGAGAGAGAATTTATGTTGGAGACCTGGTAAAAACAGAATTAGATGTAGATTCAGAGCTAGACCTGTTTCTGTTAGGATAATATACTCCTTCATTCTGCTTCTTCTGTTTTCTTCTTTATTATTATTTTTTCTAAATAGGTCAAATGAGGCTAGAGCACAACCGGACAGCTTTGTTTGTTTGAAAAAATTACTAATTGGGTAGCAGTCTCTTTTATTTATGACTGGTGATTATTTTTCCTTTTTCTATTTTTTAAAATTTTTTATCATTTTGAGATAACATAATTTATCCCAGGCAGCAGAGAAAAGAAAGTACATGATCCTCAGTTTCCATACTGATGTCCCTCCTCACCAGTTTACTATAATATAATGCATTATACTATGCCATAGTATAATGAACTTACCTTTAAACAACTTTTATTATCATTCAGTCATCTAACCAGCACTCACTATATCTTAGGCATGGCCACCAATTATGTTTCAGACACTGGTAAATATTTAAGTGATTCTCAGGCCATGGACTGATTTCAGGTCAGTATTTGGCCCTTGCAATGTAACTCAGGTGTGAACTCAGTCAGAATAGAGATATTCCTAAGTTTGAGGTTCATCTTTAAGGTAAGAGCTACATACTTACCTTGAGTAATGTGAATATTTGTCAAGAAACAAGTCATTTTCCCCGTATCTTCACTCATTTTTTTAAATCTGTGCAATAAAATTGCTTATTTCAGACCCAACAGTCCATGATCCAAATGATCATCCAGTGATAATTCATGATTATACTAATTTGCTTATGTTTATCACGTCCTATGTAAAGTTGGTTTTTAAAATGCTTTTTAAAAAATATAGTTAGATTCTTGATAGTTGTGGAAATTCTAGATATTACCAATGCTTACAAAAAGGGAAAATAACATTTGCTCCGAATAATATATTCCAGAGACGAGCAGTTGACATTTTAGCTTTTTTGTTTTGTCCCCTCCCCCCATATTCTTGATAGGAAATGGTATTTTAATTGAAATTTTCATAATAAAATACTTTTTTTTTTGGTTATACAAATATCTCCATCTGGTCCCCAAGTTTTCAAAGCCGTTTTTAAATTGTTTTCTGCATAGCTCTAGAAGTTCTTTGGCATCTGTCCAGGTTCTGCCTTTGGGTGGGAAGAGTAGAGGGAAAACACAAGCTGTCAAATATCAGGGTGGATGAGAACTTCCCACCAGTTTCTAGGGAGGTCTAGAATATCGTTATGTGAGCAATGGACACAGTCCTGAAGCATTATCAGGATTAATTCCATGACGACTGCCTGGGGATCCTCACAGAAAGACCATTTCACAGTCCAGAATGAGAAAACTGATAAAGAAATATCTTGGAAAAGAAACTTGATTGTCGAGCTCATTTGCACACTTACTGATTCTGGTTGTCTGAATTAATCAGGAGTCAGGGAAGCACCATTTATGCAACAGTGACTTCCAGGAAAATGATTCACAATGAAAATAAATGAAGGTCTGTGTTCAGTCCAAGAAAAACATTTGCCCAGCTGGAAAGTCAGCCAAGTGGAAGATATGCCTGCTCACCTCAGACTGTCCCCTAGTCATCTTGTATTTAATTATACGGTAACAGTGGGGATGTTAATGCTTGCCTAACTTCGGTACAACTTTAGAATCTTGTAACCTTTCTTGAACTTAGAAAACTCTTCCTAGCCCTTCTAAGTATTCTTTTATTTTGTGGAGTGTTAACATTTTGTGTTTCTGTTGTCTTCAACCTCCTCTTCCTTCAGCACCATCCATGAACAAGACATAAATGTTAAGTAAATAGGCATTCTCTTTTAGGATGGTAAATGATGGTAGAGAAGATATTTTGAGGTATGCAAAGGGAGGGAAGACTCCTTAAAACCATTTCTTCAACTTTTCCTCCTAGTCAAAGAGGGTGATGCCAACTCTTATTGAGCCACTATTGTCAGACACAAAGGCCAAAACATTAGATGTGGATGAAAGATTTAGTATTCCCCGGTCTTTTTCTTTTTTTTCTTTTTCTTCTGTCTTGATCTTAGAAACTCTATATCTGTGAGCAACGTCTCTGTTCTTCCTATTTAAGGATAGATAAGAATCAGTCCCCTTAGGAAATTTTATAAAAAGTTTATTAAAAGCCACAGGTAAGCACACGTTGTCTGTAGTTCCTGATGATTTTCTAGGTCATTAGGTCTTCCATCCATTGTTCATTGGCTTCATCCTCCACTGCTCTATAGAAGTTGTTCTCTTTGAAGGTTCAAAAATCTCATCTCAAGCCTGAGTCTTCTTGGCTGCTTTGTAGTATCTGAAACATATTATCACTTCCTTTTTCTTTAAACACTCTTCCCTGGTTTTGAGATGCTGATCCCCTCCAGTCCTTCTTGAACCTTTTTGGAAGTTTCTTACTGTCTTGCTTCCCCTTCCAATGGCCACATCCAACCTTGATGTCACGCATAAAGTCGTCAAGGAAGTTGGTGAAGTTGGCATGGTCATAACATCTCATCAAGAACTTCATAATGAGGGGCATCAGTCAGTTAAGTGTCTGAATCTTGATTTCAGCTCAGGTCATGATCTCATGGTTTGTCAGTTCGAGTCCCATGTCAGGCTCTGTGCTGCCCTAGTGGAACCTGCTTCGGATTCTGTCTCTCCTCGCCCACTTGCTCTCTCTCAAAAATAAATAATAATTTATAAAAGAACCACAAAATGATAAAGTTAAGGTTTATGTAATTCAAAATTTTTAAATCAATAAATCAATAGTGGATGAACAACTCTGAACTTGTTATCCTAATAGACCACTTACATTAAAGGGTAAAATTCTAATTGTTGCCTACAGTGTTTCCCAAAAGCTTCAGAAAAATTAAAGACATCTCAAAGCTCTGCCTCCAGGCCTGTTTTCTTCTCACTGTTATCTCTTTGGTTATCATTATGACTCCATCTATAAGCTCTGTTTCAAGAATTGTGAAGTCTCAGGGTGCCTAGGTGGCTCAGTTAGTTAAGCGTCTGGCTTCAGCTCAAGTCACGATCTCACAGTTCATGGGTTCGAGCCTCGCATTGGGCTCTGTGCTGACAGCTAGCTCAAAGCCTGGAGCCTGCTTTGGATTCTGTATCTCCCTCTCTCTCTCTGACCCTCCCCTGCTCGCACTGTCTCTTTCTGTCTCTCAAAAGTAAATTTAAAAAAATATACAAAAAGAATTGTGAAGTCTCAAACTTTCATTTTCACGTTTTTATTTTCTGAATTTTATGTTCTCTTGTACTGGCTGAGGATGTGATGAGTGTAATTTCATGGCTGTTCCATTAGTACACCGATCTATACTTACCTCCTAAGGTTTTTGTAAACGATGGCTTTCATGCACAAAAAACTGTGCCAGGCACCTTCCATTAACATATCATTAACATTATTCATGATTAATTAATTCTGGGCTGGTTATTTTCTAGTAGTTGCCTCATATGCAGCCAGCTATCTTCTTAACAACTCTTGGAAAATAAGAGTCAGGAGCTGCTTTTATTTTACTCCACCTTGAGTCCTTATACTCCAAGTCACTCCATCACCAGGTGAGTCACTAGCCTGAACTCAAAAATATTCTAGGGAGCCTAATTAAAATCAAACACAGTCTCTGACTTATAGCTCATTGTCTACTACCCTTATTTGCCTTCCATTTTCATCCAGTCCTTGATATTCAATGTCTCACACTAGTTTACTATGCCTGCACATCTTAAAATTAAGAGTTTGATTTCTCAGTAAGCAGGGTCCAGTTGTGACTTCTGGCTAATATCTTGCTTATCAATATGGTGTTAGACACTCTTTTTATCTGGTTTTTATATGTCCACTAATACTGATAGATCACTCTTTCTTGATCTTAGAGTAATTCCTATCTTATTCAAGACCATCTATCTTATTTCACAATTGCTTGGATTTATATTTCCTATTTATGCAGATAAAAATGCATACGTATACTTTATATAACACTTTATTTTTTTTAAATAAAGCTTTATATAATCTTTTTTT
>NC_043716.1:30810136-30811344 GCF_006229205.1 Suricata suricatta
GGGCCTGCCGTTTCAGGAGATATTCTCTTAATGATATCTCTCAGTTTCTCTTGTTGTGCCTGTGAGTATTTTATTTCCCTACTCTGCAATATTTGGGACTTGCCTTCTTGTACACTTTGGCTTGTTTCTTGGTGTAGTCCTATGAAGGAAAACAGACTGACAAACACCGAGGGAACAGAAGCACACATACACACAGACAAATCAAACAAAGAAACACCTTACAGGGGGGAATGAAAATAATGAAAATGGGAAGGAAAGAGACAAAAGGAAGAGAAGAAGAGAAAATAAAAAGAAAAGAGAAAGAAGAAAAGACAAAAAAAATATATATAAGGGGGTCGGAGAAAACAAAGGACAGTAGACCGCTTAAAAGTGTATGACCAGCTTAGGGAAGAAGTAAGGATGAGATACAGGAGAATATATCTGGGTTGCGAGAGGTGAAAAAGTAAGGGAGAAAGGAGAAAGGAATATAAGGAGTAAAATTTAAAGGAATTGAGTAAAGAAAAAGGGAAAAAAAGGTAATAATGACAAAGAAGTATGAAACTAGTGAAGAAAGAAAAATTTTTGTTATATATTAAAAAAACAAACAACCAAACCAAAACAAAACAAAACAAAAAGCAAACAGCAGCTCCCTCTGGTGGATAGGCTTGGTTTGATGTGGTAAGTCTTGGAGTCTGTTCTCAGAGGCTCCGCCCCTGCCTGAGACGAAATGATCAGCAGGAGGTGAAGTGCGCACCTTCACAGACTCAATTGCGGAGTCCCCACCCCCAGTCAGGATCGTGATTGCAATGGGGGAAAGGAAAAAAACGAAAAGCAAAAAACCGAGTCTCTCTTAGTTTCCGATAGCTTTGCTCAAGACGCTGTGCACTGCTGGAAATGAGCTGGGAGCTCCTACATTCTAAGCGCGCGCCCGGGGCCTCCACCTGCCACCGAACCTTTGTTGAGGGTCCCGTTGGTGCGTGCCTTATTTTTTCCCTGTGGGGACCCGGGATTCGCGCATAGGAATTCCTGGAGAGGAAGACAGAGAGAAAGGGCCTGAAGGGATACTTGACCAAATTATAACTGAGAATTTCCCAAATCTGGGAAAAGAAATAGACATTCAAATTCAAGAGGCACAAAGAACCCCCTTAAGACGTAATTTGAATCGGCCTTCAGCACGACATATCATAGTGAAACTGGCAAAATATAAAGATAAAGAGAGAATTCTGAAA
>NC_043716.1:30811444-30835010 GCF_006229205.1 Suricata suricatta
CTGTGTGTATGTGTGCTTCTGTTCCCTCGGTGTTTGTCAGTCTGTTTTCCTTCATAGGACTACACCAAGAAACAAGCCAAAGTGTACAAGAAGGCAAGTCCCAAATATTGCAGAGTAGGGAAATAAAATACTCACAGGCACAACAAGAGAAACTGAGAGATATCATTAAGAGAATATCTCCTGAAACGGCAGGCCCTGGACAGTCAATAAGCCTCCTTTAACAGAGAAATACTAATAGGTGCACAGAGCCCATCGATCTTTCTAAAGGTGACAAGAGACAGAAAACTAGCAAAAATGACAAAATGAAGAACTTCCAGGGGGAAGTCACAGCCACAGAACTGCTCAAGGCAGATCTAGACAACATATCAGATCAAGAATTTAAAAAGCTGGTCATAAGATTAATCGCTGGGGTCGAGAAAAGCATCAAAGAATCAACTGATGAGTTAAAAAAGGCTATAGGTGAGGTGAATAACAAACTGGAGACAGCCACCTCAAGGATTGACGATGCAGAGAGAAGAATAGGTGAATTAAAATATATTTTTGAGAGACAGAGAGAGACAGTGTGAGCAGGGGAGGGTCAGAGAGAGAGAGGGAGACACAGAATCCGAAACAGGCTCCAGGCTCTGAGCTAGCTGTCAGCACAGAGCCCAATGCGGGGCCTTGAGCCCACAAACCATGAGATCATGACCTGAGCCAAAGCCAGTCGCTTAACCGACTGAGCCACCCAGGTGCCCCTATATAATCTTTAAAGACATATATTTCATAGAATAAATATTACCCTGTCATTATTACTATCCTCACCCAACTTTATCCAACTCACGCCTTGTCACATATTCCTTATTTCACCATTTTCCTCCAGGTTACACAGTTTTAAAATTTCCAGTATTACTGTAGAATCTAATCCTCCATCCCTCCCTAAATTTAGCTGTTCTATCAAATTCTTTTTACTCCATCACATCTTTTTCATTCCCTAGCCATTTTCTCTCATCTTAATTTGTGAAATAGTGTCTGAAATGCTTCTCACAATCCTTTCTTTTCCTGTCAATCATAACTCCACCAGAGTCACCACTATGTAATATAAAGAAAACTTATATTTAGGATGTCACAGTTGTCAAGAGGCAGAAAAGTCTTTTTCTTCCATCATGAATGCCTATAGAACAGTCTAAGATATAGCAAGGTCTCCAAAAGTCTCCACCATCTTTTCTATTTGCAAGTACAGCTGTATAGTAACCATTTCATTAATATTTCATGCTTTTGATCCTTTTATTCCCTCTAAGTAGGATCTTCTTCATAAAGCCCCAGTTATCCAAGGCCCGGCTTAAATATGATCCTTCTTCATTCAGGTCTCTGTGATGAACGGTGAGCCAAATTCAGATTTCCCTTACTTTCTCTCACTCAGTACTTTGTCTATATCTCTATTATGGATTATGTATAGTAACTCATGTAAATATATGAATCTCTAACTGAACCAAGGCAAACTTAGTTGTTGCATCCTCCATAGTGCTAGGAACAGTTCTAGAAACAGTGTTTTATGCATAGAAATAAGAGCACATATCTGGAGTAATACTCTTTTAAATGGTAGAAATAATAAATCTACATGATACCTACTAATTCTGTATCTTCCTAGCAATTCCCTTCTGTGTCATAAGATGAGGTAAATTTTATACTCATTGTTTTTAAGACTATTATTCATCAGTGAATCCAGAAGTATGAACTCACTTTCTTATCCTCATCTGTAAAATGGGGATATATTGGTCTTCACCTGATAGTTATTATAAAGATTAATTCAGACAATACATGTAAAATACATTGTGATACACAGTGCTGCTCATATATGTTAATTATCATTAATCATAGTTGTTGGAGGTGAAATGTCACATATTTTGACAAATTCCATTCTAACTTCCACATTAGATAGGGGTACACCAATTGGGATGAAAAGAAAAACAACACTAGTTATTCTATATTTAGTCAAGGTAAGTACTAAAATATTGATGAAACTATAACCTTTGTCAAACCCTATATTTAAAAAAATGAAAATAATAATAATATTGTAGTAGTAGTCATCACCCTAGTACCAGGAATTTTATATGCATTTTCTCATTTTCTTCAGTTGTTTTACTGTTAATAAAAATGCTATTATATTTCCATTTTGCCAATGAGAATGGAAAATAATTGATGTGAGTTTACATAGCTAGTAAAATTGAGAAGGGATACTTGAATCATGATCAGTCCAATTAAACAAGTCAGTTGCTCTCATTATTATTATTTTTTGATTATACTTAATATCCATGTTTTTTTAAAAATATTTTATTGTCAAATTGTGTTGCTCTCATTATTTACTCTCCAGTATATTTTCTTCTGAATCACCTTATATCCAGATAGTAGTTATTTGAAGGTCATAGTAAACATCACGTATGAAAACTCTGTTCATACTCTGTAAAAAGATAACATTTTAATCTGAGAAATATGGTACTAATTTACTTTTACCTTTTGTAGCACATATCATTTTCTACTTTAAGTTATATTTATTCACATATCAATTTCTCCTGTCCATCCAATCTATAAGGTTTTTTTGAGAAAAATACCCCTGTTTTGTCCTGTTTTGAACATCTCAGAATATTAGGCAAATTGCATTGCACAATGTAACTGGAGCAATATATGACATTTTGCATTTTTTTCCATGTCAATCTTATGACATAGCATGATAGATTTTAATTTTCTTGTTTTAAAAGTGAGGGGAAAAGGAGAGTGTTTTGAGCAGTCACTTCTTTTATTATTTTTTTTAATATTTTATTTTTGAGAGAGAGAGAGCATGAGTGGGGAAGGGGCAGAGAGAGAGGGAGACAATCTGAAGCAGGCTCCAGGCTCTGAGCTGTCAGCACATATCCTGATATGGGGCTTGAACTCACAAAGCTTGAACTCACCCAAGTGCCCTGTCACTTTCATTGTATGACAGGTGGAAACATAGATTTAATCAAAGTGCTAAAGAGGTTTGAAGACAGGTGAAGTGCTGGTCTGGACTCAAAAATATTCTAGGGATTCTAATTTAAATAAAACAGAGTCTCTGGCTTATCACACATTGCCTTATTTGCCTTCCATTTTCAAACCCATTTAGCCCAGGTTTTGAACTAATCCTGTTTTCTTTCGTTCTTCATGACTATCCTAGAGCTGAGCAGTAAGAAATCTCAAGAAATTTACTATCAAGAAATTTTCATTCCAGAAAGTAGAGAACTTACTGTTTTAAATACCATTAAGAAATGAGTTTTAATTCCTGATGGAAACAATATGATTTTTCTATTTTAGAGTTTTCTATACACACAATAAAAGGGAATCATTAACTGACCAATTATTTTATCATTGCTCTGATTTTGTGGACCAACGTTTCTTAGCTTCACAAAATTAAGCCACTAACTAAACTGAATCTGTAAACTTGAAAAACATCAATGGTCCCCGAAAGTTGTAGCCTGAATCCACTGGTTTCTCCCACAACTATAGTGTTCAAGGTTTAAATAATCTGTTTATAGCTTTCTTCGCTCATTCAAATGACTTTCTAAGTCCCCAAGTCTAATAACAGATCTGTAAACGACTTTTGCTATGTGTCTAAACACCTGCTTTGTTGATGGCTGCAAACTTGACTCCCATTCTCTAAGACTGGTATTCTTTCATGGAACTTGGTGTTCAGATTTGCTTACATTATAAGTCTTTTAAACCAAGCATTTCTTACAAGGCAATCTTTTATTTTAAAACTAGGGAAACTTGTTCTGATGAGCTCTGGGTGTTATATGTAAGTGATGAATCACTAAATTCTACACCTGAAACTAATTTTACCATATGTGCTAACTAACTAGGGTTTAAATAAAAACTTGAAATAAAATAAAAATGAAGCAAAATAAAATTAGGGGAAAGTTCTGTGGAATTTTCAACTAATAATGGAAGTTAGAGAATTTAATTAGGGAATAGCGTCCCCGACAGGTGATGTTATTGCATGATCCTTTGACTGGCCTCTTTGTGCTGCTCACTGTAGCTGCTCCATGTTCTCTGTCAACATGTCTTCCCTTCTGTGAAAATGTTGGTCTAGAACCAAATGCCTTGAGTTCAGTGACATACCTTAAAACAGAGAAGCATCCATTCTTATTTAAACTGTGAAAATAGTAGAGACAAAATCTTCCTCTCTTAACACCAGCAGCATGAATTAATTATTTAGGCTCTAATACCATTACCATTGCAACACACTTGCATAAGTAAGAACTTATGGGTTTCAGTTGGTAAACGCTTTATGACAATTTGTAATCCTCTCAGTCAGCATGATCACTATATTTGCATATTAACCTATAATCTGAAAATACAAGACTCTTAAGTAAAGTCCATATTTAGACTGGGGGTCATTTATGGAAACATCATCTATGGAAAAAGCTTTGACTCTATGAAACTATATATGAAGATAGTTCTGCCAAAAGTTTCAGATTGCACCATGAGAGCAAGATTTCAAGATCTCCTTGATGATTTCAAAGATAAGAATTACAAAGAACAAAAACTCACAGGGCAAGTAAACCCTATAAAAATGCTGTTTAAAATGTAATGTCTACTGGAATGTATTAATGTCTGCAATGTCTCGGTTTTACATATAACCAAATAACCATAATTGGGAAGGTTTATTTTTAACTATTACCGATTCATCTTTACCATCATCATCCAAAAATAAATGTCAGCAGAGTATAATTTTAAGACAAAGAAGGTATGCTTTTAAAAAGAAGAGTAGGGGCACCTGGGTGGCTTAGTCGGTTAAGCATCTGGCTTGGCTCAGGTCATGATCTCATGGTTTGTGGGTTCTAACCCCGTGTCGGGCTTGTGCTGACAGCTAGCTCAGAGCCTGGAGCCTGCTTTGGATTCTGTATCTCCCTCTCTCTCTGACCCTCCCCTGTTCATGCTGTCTCTCTTTCTCTCAAAAATAAATAAAAAAACATTTTTAAAAAAGCATTAAAAAAAAGAAGAGTAACTGATTCAAAGTGCTTAAATTAGTATGAATAAGTAAATAGTATTTCATGGACATTAAAACATAACTGCAACCATAACCACAAATAGTGATTTTACACATTTTTAAAGGAGCCCAGTAGGACATTTGATAGAAGAGCACTGGGTGTTGTATGGAAAACAATTTGACAATAAAATATTATGGAGGAAAAAAAATTTTTTAAATAAACTATATCATTCTCAAAAAAAAAAAGATAAATGAGAGTTTTGGAAGAGGTTTATTTTCAGTGGCTTCTTTTGTTTTTCAATTTGAGAGTCTAGGAAGAAGTTATGCACATATTTTGTTACCTTTAAGAAGTAATAATACAATTATCTTAAGTTTAGAAAATAGCTAGCTAATTTATTTCCTTTTGCTCAGATTTAGTATGTTTTCTTTGTAACCTTCTTAACACTCCTCAGGAGAATTTAGGGAATCAGAAAAAAACACATAAGATTTGAGATTTGAAACACGTAAGTATGTCAATGAGACTGGTATACTGATGGGTCTGTCTAAATTTAAGCCCAGAAGGATTTATACATGACCATAAGCTATGCATCAATTAAGTGCCTGGCTTTAAATATGAGTTTTAACCTCTGATAATTTTTATAATTTGAGTTAGCTTTAATTAATTGCACAGCCACAAACGAATCTACTTGGGATGCTGATTTACAGCTTTTCAGCTTAACAGTTTAGTTGCAATGAAAATAAAATGAATAATAAATCAAGTTTGTGTTCTCCAAATGCAATTGTTACAAATGCTAGGATGTTCTATTTTCCTCAGAATTATTTAAGCATATGATTTTTTGATACCTGACTCCTGAAATTACCCCTTATCCAACCAGTTTCTTAGACTTTCAACTCTACCACTCAGCCAGACCTGCTCTTATTCTCATCTCTGATGTCCAATCATTTGAACTCATCTTAGTCTATTAGAACATAAGACTTTTCTGGCTATTTCCCTCCCAGGCCAACCTGGAATGATCTCATGATTAATCATCCTAGTGACTTTCTCCCCACTTCTCTACATAGATTTACTCTCCTTACCTTCTTCTAGTGCTACCCCCTCCTTGGAGTGCCCAGCTGTTGAGCAGTCCTACCTTCTTTCTTGTTCCTAGTCAGGGACAAGTTAAGGAGGAAGAACCACACCCTCTCTGTGATTATACTTATGATTATAGATTTGCATAAGCCCTGAAGCAACTCAGCAGGTTTTTGTTTTTTGAGCTTCCTTTGATAATCCTCTTCCTTATTCAAATAGGAGCTACTCCAAACTGAAAACCAGCTTCACATCTCCAATCCTATCTCTAATCTACTTAACTCTCACTCTTTGCATACAATCTATTTTACTGACACACTGGTGGTTATCAATAATGGAATTTTAAAAACTCTTGGAACTTTCCAGCACAGTGAAGGAAACTTAGTGTGTGAAATCAACACACACACACACACACACACACACACACATTTAGGGTAATTCCAGGATGGAATGCAGACCATGAGAAAACAATGTAACAATGTTACAAATGTATGAAATGTAACAATGTTACTGTTATGCCCAGATTGCAATATCCCCAAAAACCAGAAACCATCGGGGAGACCGATTCACGTATGCAAAAGCAAAGGGTGTTTATCGGTCTTCAGCTCAGGCTCCCAGACCTGACCAGTGCAGGGGATCCGTGCTGAGAGCCCCGAAGAAAGGCTGGGTAGGGATTTTATGGGGTTTGGAAAAGGGGGGTTACAGAAAATTATGACATAGTTACCATAATCCAATCATCATTGTATAACAGCCTTAGCAACAATTCTAACCATACACATTGTCTAGAGTGTTCGTTACTTTTGGCGGGACCCAATCACGACATTTAGTGTTTCTTTGAAAATAACCAATTACAGGGTGGGCCAAGGACCCTCATGTGGGGTGAGTAACTGGTTAATCTAGTATTAAACAACAGGTAACTATCTATGGTTTCCATCTCCAGGTCTGTCCTTAGGAATGTTAAGTGTGTTAGCTGGCCGCTTCTGATTGGGTGCTGCGAGGGTGGTCGCTTGTTGAGCAACATGTGCCCTTTTCCTGCTATTGTCTAGCGATTCTGGGAAACCAAAACTTAGGCCTTTAAGCTCAGAGGGGAAACTTAAAGCCTGTCATGGAGTCAGCTTGGTCCAGACCCGTGTCTTTTCATTACAATCCTCACAGAAAGGGAAGAGGGAAAAGCCCTGAGTTAAGTTATTGAGCAACAAGTGAAGTCTGAAAGACTAAGAGCAAAAGAAACTGCACATTGTGTTCTTCTTGGTGAAACTGTCTCCCAAAGGAGCACATGTTAAGGTTTTGATACTGCTATACACATATATTGAGAATGAATGATGAAATGAATAGATGATGGGTGGTGGGAGCTGTGCATCTCAATGTGGGTCTGAGAGATTACAGATTAGATACAAGAAGAGGCCATAAACACCCCTATGGTAATAGAGTACAGGGGAAGACAGCAATTCGAACTCAGATACGTAGTAGCAGCAGGAGAAGCTATTGTGCAGTCAGAAAGGAAACCCACTGACATCATGACTTTTATTTTCTCACCTTCTACTACCTCATTAACCCACCATAATATGATTTCTAAGAATACTGTCTTAATAAATATTTTGTTTCAGTGGTCAACAATTATTTACTAATTACCAAATCCTAAGTCATATCTTTAGTATTAAATCTACTTGACCTCTCATTGTCATTTGGAAGCACTGACCAGTCTCGTAAGTCCTGGTTTATCTCTTCTTAACAATTTTACTTCTCTTTCTTTTCTATAAATAAAAATGTTTCCAAAATGTTTTTCAAGCAAATCTTTTTTCCTTGAAAAATGTGATTTCTTTATCTGGTTCTAAAATCACCTGTTTTCTGGGGCACCTGGGTGGCTCAGTCAGTTGTTTCCAACTTTTGATTTTGGCTCAGGTCATGATCCCAGAGACATGAGATTGAGCCCCCATCAGGCTCCATGCCGAGCATGGAGTCTGCCTAAGAAGACTCTTTCTCTCTCTCTCTCAAAAAAAGAGAAAGATAAAATCTATTTTCTTAACATTCCCAATATCAGTGGGGAAAGTTCTTCCGATAGGTGGAAAAGAGCATTTTCTGATAGCTTCAGTTCGTAAGGAGACTTTTCTGCCTTTATCATCAGATTCTCAAATAAATTAAAAAATCAAAGTATTTTAAATTATTAGAAAAATCCATGCAACTTTGTTGCAGTGCATTGATTCTAACATCAGCAGAGCGAGAAGTGACATCATCAAGATGGTGCATAGGTGATTCTCTACACCCACCCACCTCACAAGAAGCACAATTAACAGCTATCTATAGATAAAGCAATGTTGTGAAAATTCCAGAAGCCAGAAGGGAGGCAGAAGCACCTCCTGGACCAGAGACTGAGAGGGATTACACTGTAAGTATAAGAAACACAGTTTTACTTGAATACATTGCCTCTCCTGTGGGCCAGCACAGCTCCACACCCAGAGGACCTGCTGGGACCAGTTTCTCCCATGGGAAAGAGTCCAAGGTAGAAACAAACATCCTACTAAGACTGAATCATGAAGAAATAGAAAATTTTAACAGACCAATAATGAGTAACGAGACCGAATCAGTAATCCAAATCTCACAAGAAAGAAAATCCAGGGACCAGATGGTTTCACTGGTGAATTTTACCAAACACTTAAAAGAAGACTTAATGACAATCCTTTTTAAACTCTTTCAAAAAATAGAATAGGGAATACTTTCAAACTCATTTTATGAGGCCAGCATTATTCTGATATCAAAGTCAGACAAGGACAGAACAAGAAATAAAATCACAGGTCAATGATCTTGATGAAGATAGTTTAAAAAAAATCCTTGAATAATGATATGGAAGCCTACTTCTTGACTTAGGTGCATCGACGTTTGAGTGACAAGGAAATACACTTTACTCTTAAGCCTCTGGAGATTAGAAGATGTGCTTATGTTAGCAAATAGCATGACTCACCCCAACCTGTACAAGTCTTTAGCACCTCAATGTAGACTATTCCTAAAGTCAAGTGTATAAATACTCCAATCCTTCTAAATGACAATGGCCATGGTATTTCTAAAGTACACCTTATTTCCAAAAGTATTTGGTAATTCATCACAGAATAACTTACTGATGCAATAATGTCCAAACACCGATGTGTAGAAGGTCTATAAAATGTCCCACTTTTGTCATTTTGGTAGTTCTTACTGCTATTTAAATCACCTGCCTCTTTACTCATTAAAATCTCATCATTCCAATTAATTCGCATTTTGCAAATTGTTTATGTTCTCAGATTTCCATTTCTTCTATTGTTTTCATTCCCTTCTGGAATAATCCTTATTACAGATTTCTTCTTGCAAAAGGATTACTCATGTTTTTGACATAACAACATTATATTTTTCTTGCAGAATTCCATTTTGTACTACCAACTAAAAAAATGAGTCCACATTTACACTTCTGTAACACAATATTCATAGTATAATGTAGCATTTATCATATTGATCATAAATTCATAAATTCTCCTCTGCAAGCTTTTGAATCATTTTAAGTTCCTTATTAATGCTGTGTTTATTTCCTAACCCACTGGAGTTGAGAATCAACAGATATTATTTTATTTTCAATTGGAAAGAATTAATTTCCTCTATTAATTTGAAAATCATGATTTTTAAGACAAGAATATATTGAATTTTATCTTTAACAACTACAATTTTAGGGCAAAAATAATTACAAAATAATGAGACCAGAAGGTTGTTAGGGAGAAGCTGGAAATTTAGTCTATTAAGAAACAAACAAAATTACAAGCAGTCCTTTCTCTATTAATAATACCTACTATGAGTATTCTTATTAACTTATTAAAGCTAATTCAAGAAATTCTGATTGATGACCACGCTGTTAGCATAATCATTTATTGTTTGTCTTTTGGTGTCAGGAAACAAGGAAAAAACGAAATTCACAAGTTCAAAATTGCCTTTCCTTTCATTATTTCAAATAATGCTGAAATTCTGTATTATGAAATTATTTTTGGAATTTAAGTACATCTACAAAGACTATGCAATAGCAATAGAAAAGGTACACACAATTTTCATTAAATTTAAGGTGGGGGGAGATTTGATAGGTAAGCAAAGCCAGAGACGTGTATGAAACTATATATCTATTTTTCAAAATGTATTCAAGCTTGAATCTTCAAAACAATACACTTTAAAAAATTCAATAGATAAAGACCTATGTGTCTAGAATATTAAGCATCATTATTTCAATAAAGCACAACTATTAGAATTTTTTCTTTTCTCTGGTTTCTTTGTTTGTTAGTTTTTTGATAGTGGTGTTAGTTACTAATGTCTTTTAAAACATTAAGAGTGTGAGGAAAGTTCCATAAGCATGTAATAGAGTCCTGTAAGAGAGCTTGGACTAACATATTTCCTGTAAGAAGCTTATGTAGTATATCAAATAGGCTCAAATATTGATCTTTATTGTTAAATACCATCACATAAAAAGATTTTTCAGTACTACAGAAATTCATGAAGATCCTAAAACAGTGTTATACCAAAACTACAATCTTCAATCCATTCTATTTATTTTTTATTAAATAGAAAGACAGGGGTGCCTGGGTGGCTTAGTCAATTCAGTGTCTGACTCTTGATTTTGCTCAGGTCATGATTCCAGAATAGTGGGATAGAGTCCCCCATCAGGCTTCACGCTGAGTGTGAACCTTGCTTGGGATTCTCTCTCCCTCTCTCTTTCCCCCCATATCCCCCCCCTCCATTCTTCCACTTCTGCTCTCTCCTTCCTCTCTCTCTCTTAATGAAAAAAAAAGATTATTTAAAAAAATGACAAACTGACACTTTATTACTTGTCTATCATAAGAAACCCTTTTTTAAGTTTATTCATTTATTTATTTATTTATTTATTTATTTATTTATTTATTGAGAGAGAGAAAGAGAGAGAGAGAGAGAGAGAGAGAGAGAGAGAGAGAGAATGAATGGGGTAGGGGCAGAGAGAGAGGGAGAGAGAGAATTCCAAGCAGGCTCCATACTGTCAATGCAGAGCCTGATGTGGGGCTCAAACTCACGAACTATGAGATCATGACCTGAGCCAAGATTAAGAGTCAGATGGTCAACCAATGGAGCCACCCAGGAGCCTTCATAACAAACCTTTTTTTTTATAAGTAAAACTAAAATCACAAACATTAGAACAAAAACCAGTAAATTATTTTCTGTCTCTTTATGTCAGTTCCCAGTGGAGAAAATGATGTCATTCCAGAGAGTAGCCTGTTACAGACAACCAGCACCTTTACTGAGCAGGATGGGATGTCCAAAGTGTGTGAGCATAATGTGAAAAGAGAAATTCGGAAATAAAATACTTTATTTTCCTACATCCTTTCATGTATGTTTGGATTATAGACATAAAATAGACAAAAATACGGGAGAAGAGATATAATGATGATTTGGAAACCAATACGATAAAAGTATTGACAGCTTTAATAACACAAAAAGAGTCCAACACATTAGTGTACACTTTCTGGAGATGAATCAACCATGTTTAAGTTAAGATTGAAAAGAAGCAATCTTTGAGTGCTTATTGCAGATCTAGACTGTTAGCTTAATGATTGACAACTATTTTTCACTGTGGAAAGATTAGAAATCCACTGTGATGTTTGGATACCTAAACTGATATAGAAGGTATTGCCAGTGTTTTGTATAATTTTTTTTAAGAAATGATTTTTTTATGATTCTTCCAATCTTCTTCTAAATGTCATGATGCTTAACTGATTGAGCCACCCAGCCTCCTTGCAAAATATTGTTTATTGATGTGAACTTGAGTTAATTGCAAATCAGATAGATTGGTCTTCTAATATTGTTGGTATTCTATTTCTCTGAATTGACATATAAACTGTCTTATTAAATGTTAATGGAATGTTACTTGTTAAATTAAACTATTAGAGAGTATTTCATTTTGATGCAAATAATCAGAGGTTATTCTGAACTCAGATTGGAGAAAATCATAGATCATAGGAATGTTTCTTTTTTTAAATCATTTTTGAAGTTTACTTATTTATTTTTGAGAGAGACAGAAACAGCATGAACAAGGGATGGGCAGAAAGAGAAGGAGGGAGAAAGAATCACAAGCAGGCTCCATGCTGTCAGCACAGAGCATGATGCAGGGCTTGAACCCATGAGACCATGAGATCATGACCTGAGCCAAAACCAAGTCATACACTTAACCAACGGAGCCACCCAGATGCCCTGTAGGAATGTTTTCTTGTTCTCCTTCTCCTGGTTTTCTTCTTCTTTCTCTGTTTTCTTGTCCTCATTATCACTTTCTTTTTCTCCTTCTCTATTGACTTTACTGACCACCCCTAACAAGCTAGATTATCTGAGGGAAAAGACTATTTAAGAAAGACATCCTAGCAAACAGTTCACCACTTTAACACAAGTGTATAAATGCAACTGGATACTGAAGCAAAAACAGCTGTGGTATACCATGATAAATCCAACTGGAGCATCAAATGTAACTCATTTGTAGCAAAAGAAGACACACACAAATGCCTTAAAAAAACCAATTATTTTATACTGAAATGAAAAATTACATGATAAATAATATAAAATAACTTAAAATACAATGAAGAGTGCAATAGCCACTTTCAACAATCTCTTTGAACTCTCAGCTATCCTGTCAATGTACTCCGTTATTAAGAGAAATTTATTAGAGATATTTGAGAAATACTGATGTAAGAATTTCTGTAGGGTTTAAGGCTAGAATTCTAAGTGGCATTAATCATATTAGAACATGAGAAAGAACAGCATAGCTATTTAAGACACACAAAGTCCAGATGCATAGAGGAGATGGGCATAGAGAAATCATATTTGTGGTTTAGAAACAGTTATACAAATAAATATGTATAACAAAATGCTGGAGCATTAAATAAAGGTAAGCTAAATAACATAAGGACACTGGTGTTTGATCAATAATGGTCAATGTCTAAGATCTGCATTTGGCAATCTATCCTACAGAAATAACCCAAAATAAAGAAAAAGTATTTTAATGCAACATTGGTATCACTGAAGACATCCTGACCTCAATCCCCACTCCAACAAGAGCAATGAAAGTATTATTATAAGTCAGAATCAACTCCAAGGGCATTTTTGGACCATGATATTAAAGGATATTGATGCCAAAGTAGTGAGAGAAAGTCATTAAAGCTCTGATTTCTATGTTGTGCTTTCTCTATAAACTCTTTCATGTTGGCTTCCCTGTTTTTGGAATAGCATGTTCCATTTGTTTATTGAAAAAGTCTAAGTTGAATGAATAAAATTAGTTATGTTAAATACCTTAGGAAAAAACCTCTTAATTCTCTTAATATTCTCTTATATACTTTTTTAGTCTTAATTTTCTTTCCTTTTACTCCTCCTCCCTTTCATGCGGGTCGAATTAGGGTATAGATCTTAAAGAAAATGATTTAATAATGTGTAGGGTAAATCTTCAAATGCATGCACAAGTAGAGACATTCATTATAAATGTAATTAATAGTTAGAAGGCAGCATTCTAGTAGAATTAACAAGGTTTCTGAGAAATATATCTATCTTGAAGCAATCAGTCTAGCTTTGTGAACCAGATTTAGCTACAGCTCTTAAACAATAAATAATTATTTTTTTTTCACATTGTTATAGCTACAGTGGAAACTATGCCTGTAGCATCTTGGACCCCAGGCCCTCTAGCTTTGGGATCTTTTCAGTAATTGAGCTTAACACACAGGGAGAGGGATTATCCCTCTTATTTCAAAATATATTGTCTAGCTGACATGACACTATAAGTTTCAAGAGCATGTTTTACTGACTGTAAAGTCCTATATAACCCAAGTCAGCCCCAAAACAGACCTCTAGTCCTGCTAGCCTGAAGATGATTGACAGTGGCTGCGGTCACATCAGTTTCAAAGGCTATGCGCTTCTACAACAGTATACAACAGCCTGGTTGATTTTCGGACTCACCTATGTCATTCCTGGGGGATTCCCAGAAATACAAAACAAAAGGAGTTGTACAAATGTCTAGAATTTTTCATGAGAACTGAGCTTCAGATTCTTAAATCATAGTGCACATTCTTGTCCCTCTCTATCTCCCCACCTTCCTGCCTCTCCTGAACTATTATTAGCAAGTAGTATTTTAAAAATGATCTAAAGATGTTCACTACAATGCTTTTATTTTTTATGTATGTATGGATGGATATGTTTAATAAATATACATCAAAGATATATTAAATCTGCTAAGGGTCAGTAGAGTGCTTTTGAAAATTGTTGATTTGTGTTTGTATATTACTTGATTAAAAACACTAGATCAATATTAAAATATTTAAGGAGTTAATGCTTTTAATGGTAATGTGAGCAGGGGAGAAGTAGAGAGAGAGGGAAGAAGAGAGAGAGAGAGAGAGAGAGAGAGAGAGAGAGAGAATTCCAAGCAGACTGTGCAATGTCAGCACAGAGCCTGATGTGGAGTTTGAATTCACAAAACCATCATATTGTGACCTAAGCCCAAATCAGGAGTAGGATGCTTAACTGACTAAGCCACTGAGGTGCCCCAGAAGTTAACGTTTTAATAGAAAATGAACTTAAATGCCCAGCAATAGGTGAGCAAAAAGTGGAATATTGTATAGTGATTAAATAGTTGGTTATGAAAACACTAAGATATAAAGAAACATTATAGAAAATAGCAAAAAGTAAAATTGTAGAGCATGGTTTCAATTATGTGTAAAATCGCAGAAAAGAGACTCTTTAGAACCCAAAATAACTAGGGGTGATAGACTAATGTTCAATTTTTTAAATCAATTTTTCAAATGATCAAATTTACATATTTACTGTTTTAACAGTCAAACAATTGGCTGAAGAGCAAAGTCATCAAACTGAAGAAACTGAACAATGTTTGGTAAGCTCATAGTCCTCAACAGCTATGGTTTGTACGGTATCAAAATCCACAGTTGGTGTGAAGGGTAGTTGAAGGTAAAATGGCTCACATTGAAATGTGGTGATCCCTGGTACAGAGGGTTAGCCTCACAGGTCACAAGACTATGTGTTCACTTGCAGGAAACTTGTTCTTGTATTTTAAGTGATTCCCACCATTTTATCATCTTTATTATTATTTTATAATCCCCAAAGACTTTTCCAGGCATTCAAACCAAATGAAGAATGAAGAATTAAATACACCGAAAGAGGGAAAAGATTTTGGAAGTGCTAAACCTCCAAAATCTTAAAGAAAAGTATAGAAGAACAAATATATTCTACTTTTTAGTTGCCTCTGTCAAAATTGACTATTTTAAGACAGTATGGTCTTCATAGAGATTCTTTTTGCAGTTTGATTTCAGTGTTTAATGTAGCAAATTATTCAAAGTTCTACCAAATCAATGGCATCTTTACTCCAAATAAGACTTCAATCCATGCTTATAGGACTGATTTCTAATCTCTGACTTTTAAAGTTAACTCATACAAATTATTTCACGGTAATTAGCCATCTTCCAGGCTTCAGAGCCCTAGGTTTTTCTATTATTTGGAAGCTTTTCCATTTCACCTGTGAAATAGAACTCTTCTCCACAATTTTATCAATGACTATTTAATGCCCATGGTTCTCTTCATGCTTAAACTTAGGGACCAAATACTCTAATCCTCTCGATCTGCTGTCTGCCATGCTGGTCTCTATAGATCTTACCAGTCTCTATTGAAACTTCCCTGACTCTTCTTTTAGGCTACAATTATGTTCCTTACATTATGGTCTCCATTTCTTTACCTGATACTTCAATACCTATGCACCTGCCCCAATGCTGGCTATTTTTCTGTTTATTTCTACTTCTTCCTCTATTACCAGCATGCATCTTGACCTAAATCAATGATTCTCAAACCTAATACTGTACACACAGAATCAACTGGAGAATTTGTCTCAGACTCATCCCAAATCTATTTAATCTAGGGTAGGGCCTTAAGCTATGATAAATTTAAAAGCTCTCCTATGTTGGTATGGAATGGTAAGAAATAATTCTAATGCATAGCTATGGTGGAGAATCACTATGTGCATATTGATTCCAGTCTCACCTGGATTATCCTTATATTCATCACTCAAGGTCTATGGAAGATCTGAGAAAAAAGTTTAAATGTCTCATTTTTGAAGAATTTATTACCTCATGAAATACTGGAATTGTGATTCCTGAAATTCTCAAGTGGCAATTTCACCAGGGTCATGGTGAAGGAGACCCTAGTCAGGATGGTCACCCCAGGGGCACCTGGGTGGCTCAGTCGGTTAAGCATCTGGCTTCAGCTCAGGTCATGATCTCAGGGTTCGTGGGTTTGAGCCCCGTGTCAGGCTCTGTGCTGGCAGCTCAGAGCCTGGGGCCTGCTTCAGATTCTGTGTCTCCCTCTTTCTCTGACCCTCCCCTGGTCGCACTGTCTCTCTGTCTTCAAAAATAAAGAAAAAACATTAAAAACTTGAAAAAAGGTTGGTCACCCCAAAGATCAATAATTAGACAGCTTGCACAAACAAAAACAGTCTGGAAAAGCTCAGGAGTCCACTTAAGAAACTTTGGCAACACAGTAGGATAAGAAATCAGAGAATAACTACACAGAAAGGGAGGGAAGAATTGTTCCATTTTGTCTACATCATCCCATCCTCCAGACTGGCACTGCTCGGCACCAAAAGGTAACTCCCCACATAGAAAGAGCTCCCTTCACTGGGGTGAATGGGTAGACAGCCCTGACTTTTAGGACAATACACAAAGGATGTTTTCGGTTCACTTCACCCCGAGACCTGTAAAGCTAGACTTGTATACACAGCTAGGATCAACGGAGAAGAGTAGAGTCTACTAGTACCAGCCTTTCAGTGAAAGTGACCCCAGCAGCCAGTGACCTGCTCTGAAGAAAACGCCAGCAGCTTTCACCACGGAAGAAAGCAAAGGTCAGCACACCTACTGAGGACGTGCAGGTTTCACCAGTTTTCACCCTTCAGGTTTTCATATTCACAGATGTCAGGCAGCTGAGTCCCCCCCACCCTCCATTGCCACCTTCCCGCTCCTTTGTCCTTCTTGTCCATGTCCAACTGGAATCACAATCCTCACTGGGCAGCCAGCCCAATCCTTTGTAACTACTTGAGTGCAAGAGGCCAACCTACACACCCACACTGACCCCCAACACCAGTGGGGTACTCAAGAGTAGCTATGCACCTGGACTCTGCTGGCCTGACTCCCATCACTGGTTTCCATGCCCTATCCATACCTGGGTCAAGACCCTGTAGCCACCTGCACTTTGACAGCAAAGGCCCAGAAAGTTGCTTATGAGCCCAGATCCAGCCCTGTGTCTTGTCACCGGCCTATACCACTGGGCTCACGAGCAGCTTAGCTCTTCCAGCTTTGCACCTGCAGTAGGCCCTCTGACCTACACTGCTGTGCACCTGTGGTGAGAACCTGCAGCCTCAGAAGTCCATCTGCAAACCATGTATCTGATAAGGAGTTAATATCCACAATATATATGGAACTCATATAACTTAATACCAAAAAAATGGGCACAGGATGTAAATAGACATTTTCCCAAAGATATACAATGGCTAACAAGTGCCTGAAAAGGTGTTCAACATCTTGGTCACCAGTGAAATCCAGATGAAAACCATAATGAGATATTATCTAACATCTTTTAGATTCTTATGATCACACAAATGAGATAGCAAGTATTGGCGATGGTTGTGGAGAAAAAGGAACCCTCATGCACTGTTGGTGGGAATACTAATGGGTGCAGCCATTCTGGAAAACAGTATGGAGGCTCCTCAGAAAGTTGAAAATAAGCTACCTTACAATCCAGCAATTTTACTACCAGGTATTAACCTAAAGACTACAAAAGTATTGATTCAAAGGGATACATGCACCCCTATGTTTATAGCAGCATTGTTTACAGTAGCCAAATTATGGAAGTGTCCATCAATTGATGAATTGATAAAGAAGGTGTGGTATATATTGTGGATTATATTTGCAATGGACTATCATTCAGCCATAAAAAGAATAAAATCCTGCCATTTGCAACAACATGGATGGAGCTAGAGGGTATTATCCTAAGTGAACTTAGTCAGAGAAAGATAAATACCATATGATTTCATTCCTAAGTATTATTTAAGAAATAAATAAAATAAGCAAAGGAAGAATTAAAAGAGAGAGAGAAAGCAAACCAAGAGACAGACACTTAACTACAGAGAACAAATCGATGGTTACCAGAGGGGGAGGTGGCAGGAAGGATGGGTGAAGTAAGTGATGGGGTTTAAGGAGTGTGCTTGTCAAGAGGAGCACTGAATGATGTACAAAATTGTTGAATCACTCTATTGCATGCCTGAAACTAATATAACACTGTATGTTAACTCTACTGGAATTAAAATTAAAAACTTCATTAAGAAAACAACAGCAGACAACAAATGCTGGTGAAGATGTGGAGAAAAGAAAATCCTAGTGCACTATTGGAAGACCTATATATTGGGGAAGCCACTATGGAAAACAGTATGGGGATTTCTCAAAAAAATAAAAATGGAAGTACCATATGATCCAGCAATCTCAGCTCTGATGAGGTCAGGATCTCATAGAGATATCTACACATCCCATCTCCATTGCAGCATAATTCACAATAGCCAAGACTTAGAAACAAATTAAGTTTTGGTCAACAGATGAATAGATAAAGATATGGTATTTTTTTAATAATGAAATATTATTTGGGCATAAAAAAGAAGGAAGTCCTAAACCTTGAGGGCACTATGCTTAGTGACATAAATCAGAAAGACAAAGAGAAGCACTATCTGATCTCACTTATCTGTGGAATCTAAAAACAGCTAAATCATAGACATACTGAACAGATTGATGGTTATGTGGGATTGGGGCAGAGTAAATGTAGAGATGTTAGTCAAAGGATACAGACATTTAGTTGTAAAATGAGTAAGTTCCAGAGATCTAATGCATAGTATAGTGATTGGAGTGACCAAAATGGTAGTGTATATTTGAGAATTGCTGTGAGAGTAGATCTATACTGTTCTCACCACAATTTTTTAAAAATATTATAATTTTATGTGAAGTGAAGGATGTGTTAAGGAACCTTACTGTGGCAAACATTTCCCTATATAATGCACCAAATCATCAGGTTGTTTACCTTAAACTTACACATAGTTATATGTCAATTATGCCTCAATAAAGCATGGGGAAAAAAGAGACTCATGAAAGGTGATTTTCATAAAAGGATTCTCATCAAATGAAAATACAGTAATATGGGGTATATGTCAGATATGTAAATTCAATCCTGTTCTGTGCGACATAAGTAGGACGGAGTCCCTAACGGGTATTATGCAAAGACACATGATTGTGGTATTTGTAAAAACTGCATATCAAAACGTCTTTAACATTTTCTGTAAGGTGGTACAAACATTTTTTTAAATGTTCTGTATATTCACAAACTGGAGTGAAATGACAATCTAGGCTCTAAGCCACAAAGTGGTTGGGAATCAATGAAAAGCCAGTATACTTTTCTCCATCTTCTTCTAAGCCTAAAATGGAGTCTTTAATCTGCTTTGTCAAAGAAACCATACCTTGATACATTCTCTTCTTTGTCATTCTGGGAAATTCTTTTCCTGCATCTGCGTTTTATTTAAAGGGACCTGGCAACGATAGAAAGGGAGTGCCTTATAAGACTATTCCACATTAAACAGAAATGAAGTTCTATGTTTTTTTAAAACTGGGAAAGGAGACCTGGAGGTAGAAGTCAGATTCAAATATCATACAGCTAAGCATTTTTTTAAAGAATAATTCTGTTCTCTAGAAGGAAGCCTGAAAAACAGAAAATCACTTACTACAAATCTTGGGCTACAAATTATTCAAAGCCTTATCACTAATAAAGAGAAACAGTATAAGCAACTTTATTAATGGCACTTTTTTTTCTTTTTAAGTGATCCTAGCCAGGCTAACGGTATGGGCTGTGCCAGTGGTTCTGAACACTGACAGCACATCCAACCATTCCCGGAGATTTCAGTTTAAAACATCAAGAGGTTGGGCTTAAAAAACAAGTCTCCAGGTGATTTTAATATATAATGAAGGTTGAGAAAATAGGACTCCACTAAGAAAACTGTTAGGAATAATATTAAATATTTGTGCATTAAGCCCACACTGTAAAATATCTAAGGTATGTCTTGTATACATCTTATAATTCCAGCTATGTTTTCTAGTACCTAATAGAAGCTCATTTATTGCATAATGTAGCTTCCATAATTTTTTAAAATAATCCCACTGATGAAATAACATTTATTCAGAGCCAACACAGTGTCAGTTATTCTTAAATGTGCCTACTTTGTGGCATTATAATCACTGTTTTTTAATCACATAACTTGCCCAAGGTCAAGGTTATAGGAGGCCTGCTGGTGGTGTGTAGACCACAGTGCAACAACTTGAAACCAATATTTGTACTAAGAAACTGTCTACACCTTATTTCAGAAGTCTACCAGTATTAGACATCTATATTTCATTGTCCATAAGCTCTTCAAAATCAGTGTGTTCATGTCTGAATTCATGTCTTATTTCCATAACTCTACTTTTTCCTCCTGAATTCACCCTATTTCATAAGACATTTACACGCATCAACACATCCTAACTAAAAATCTTAGAATCCTATTTGGTTCCCTTATCCCCCTTACCACCTCTCTGCTGACATCAAATAAAATAATAAAAACCTCTCAATTGTTGTGAACAAATATATTCTGATTATCACTCACTCTTAGCCATCAATGTCTGTCTCCATCCCAGCTGTCAAACTCCAAGACCCAAGCCTCCCTTCACTCTCTACATCACAATTTATTTTATTTCTTTGGTATGACTCATAGAATCATGAATATTCAAGGGTAAAAATACATAACAAGCTCAGAATAGGTCCATAGAAAACTCTTAATAAATGTTAGCTATTATTATTCTCTGCCAAATGGATTTCATATAAACGCAAGAAGCTGAAGGATGCATGAAGAGGTTAGAAAAGTTTGCCCTTATCGCCTGTGAGAGTACTCTACCAGAAAGCTGAACTTTATGCAGTATTTCCCTCTCTACAGTTGTTGGAAGCCTGGTTCTAAGAAGTGCAGAGACAGTGTTCTGTCATCTCTGATTTCTTGCCGATATAGTTCTATAACACAGAGCCTATGCTCCCATGCTGCCCCAGCGTATCAGCCTGGTTCCCTTCTTAGAACCTGTTTCGGGCCCACTCTTTCATTCTCTGTATGTCTGTATGTAGGTCAAGACAATAGTTCACTTCATCTCTTATCTCTAAATGATCTTCCATATCTATTATCTTATATTTGGAAATTCAGAGGTGATTTCACTGGGGCTGGCTTTATCCCTCTATTCTTACCTCAGATTACTTTCACTTTACCCTACCAGGAGAAATGTGGGAAATTCCCATATCAATTGATTTTTACATATGGCTATGGAAAAACTACAGATCATTAGTATCATCATCATCATCATCATCAAAGGAAGTTAGTATGAACTGAGCATTTACAAAGTGTCCAACAAAGTCCTCAGCACTTAATGAGAAACACCTCACTTAATGTTTACACTAATATTGAAGGGCAGGCAAGTCTATTGGGTCACATTATAGTCAGAGACTGAAGCTCAACACTGTTAATTTGCCTGAAGCCACAGCTCTCAGATGCTAGAATGAGTGTGGGCCAGCACCAAAGTAGGAAATATACCAGGACCAACTGGAAGTTGAAAAGGATCATCTGTAGAAAGCAGCAGTCATAGACTCAAGTGAGTGTGTCTGGTGCAGGAAATATTTTATTTTAGCCCTAGTGTGGATGTGACCTTTGGCCTCAGTGATGCAGACACAAATTGAATAGTGGAAATAAGGCTGAATTGGAGAGTGCATACTCCATCTAAGCAAGACCGAAGGAACTCAGTTTTACACTTCAGAATAGGATTCAGTGTAGCAACATCTGATTTTTTAAAAGCAAGCTGTAAGTTCAGATGTTTTCTGAAATCTATAGATTTAAAAATACAGGCAACTAATTCAAAGATTCAAAAACAGTGTGAAGACGGAAGTTACAGGGATTTATAAAAGACAAACACAGGTTGGCCTGATGTTCAAGAAGGTTATAGGAGTTCTATTTCAGTTGGTGTGAATTCCTGTTTAAAAAAATTTTTTTAATGTTTATATTTGAAGGAGAGAGAGACAGAGTGTGAGCAAGGGACAGGCAGGGAGAGGGAGACACAGATCAGACGTAGGCTCCAAGCTCTGAGTTCTCAGCACAGAACTGGATTTAGGGCCTGAACTCAAGAGCCATGAGATCATGACCTGAGCCAAAGTAGGACGCTTAACAGACTGAGCCACTCAGGCACCCCTGGTGTAAATTCTTGAATAAAAACTCGGAGTTAATTTTGTTTATTGGTGGGAGATACTTGAGTTGTTTGTTGCTGTTTGTTTGATGGTTTGTTTCTTGCTCTGTGTGAGTCTATAGCTGACAGAAGAAATAGGAAAGGGATTCATTCAAAAAAGATGGGGAAGACAGTGTTGTCGGGTTGTCAGGATTGGGGCACTCACTGGAGTAATGACTGAACAGTAGTACAGAATGCCACTGAGGTTCAATTTCATTCACTTTACATTCATTCAGTAAACAACTACTTTTGTAAAGAAACTGCTACATTCTGTGCAACAAAAAGATGATTTAGGCTTCATCCCTGTCCTCAAGGGTTTAAGGTTTAATAACTGAACTCTCTTAATATGATTTGTATTTTCATAATGTGCAGTTTTCAAGAGTCCTCTAATTTGTTCCCAAAGCAAGATTATCTTCATTTAACTCAGAGAAAGGTATGATCATATTGAATATTTCATCAACACTCCCCATCTACTCAGACGGCGTTGCATGCACGGACACGTGGTGAATCCCTATTCAATATTTTGAGTGTTGTTCTCTGCTGGAGGCTTGGCTCTGGAATCTGCAGCTTCCCAGAGATATAAAAGGAATTAGGATATAGTATAAAAAGCTTGAACTTGAAGTTTGTTATCTTAGGACTTTGAGTAAAGTCTCTGTAACTCTGAAATTAGGTTACTTATCTATAAAATGACTACATTAATGCCTGTCCTACAGGTTTGGGGTTGTTAGCAAAAATACATATAAATAACTGGTGGGTAAACTAGAATAAGCTAAGGAAAAAGTAACTTTTGTTATCACCGTTATCATCATCACCCTCAAGTACTCATCATCTACCAGAAAAATAGAAAACGTACTCAAAATAAAATTAGAAGCACAGAATATTGCATTTAAATTTGAAATGTAATTGTTTATAATGCTAAGTGCCAGAATTTAGAAGAGAAGTCAAGAATATACAGCCATCTTTGAAAATGGGTTTGTGAAGCTATTACTGACATTATGTGTTACTCTAAAACTTAACTGTGCACAGAGTTGGTCTCTGTTAATTTGTAAATCTATGTGTACTTAGCAGATCGGACCATTCCCTAAGGTGCCTGATGCAAGTCTCCAATCACAGACCAGCTTTTTTTTTTTTTTT
>NC_043716.1:30835110-30854847 GCF_006229205.1 Suricata suricatta
TACAGAAATTAGAAGGTTAAGTAACAACTAGTTAATCACCTAATTTCACAGCTATCTGAAGTGGCAATCGTTATATAGCAGTTTATCTATGATACATTCAAGATAAATGATACAATTTATTACTTGTTCATAGGCTACAACACAGCCTACTTAATACCTTTCCTTAAATTCCACCTCTATACTACAATGTGCTTGAGGTCCATGCAAAAAAGTAGCTACCTTTTATGTAGGAAATGGATGATTAAGTCTTTGGTGTTGTAAAAGCAACTTCATTTAAACATAGCCACCCCCACCATGTTAAAAACAAGAAAACAGAGGTGGCTGGGTGGCTCAGTTGGTTAAGCGTCCACCTTCAGCTCAGGTCATGATCTCACAGTTTGTGAGTTTGAGCCTTGAGTCAGGCTCTGTGCTGTCAGCTTGGAGCCTGGAGCCTGCCTCAGATTCTGTGTCTCTCTCTCTGCTCGTTTTCTTGCTGCCCTTCTCTCTCTCTCTCTCTCTCTCTCCCTCTCTCTCTCTCAAAAATAAATAAACATTAAAGAAAACACACAAAAAAAACCTTTTTCATTTGAAGGTGGGCTATTTGCCAAATTTTAGTGTTTGAATGACCAAGCTTAGCAAGTGGTCTATATGCAAATATATTCAGCAGATACTTTAATTTTTATTTTTCGGTTTTTAAAGAATCGATTTGGTCATCCATACATACCCTATTAAAATAAAGAAATGTATTTTCATCATATTAAAGAGTATATTAGAGATATCGTGATATGTAAGGAAGAGAAAGTAAAGGGAGATATGCTAAATTCTGCTTGATTTTTCAAGTCATCAATGTATAGGACATTCAAGAATTAGTGGTAGAAAGGGATGCTAGGACAATTGTTTGTTTGTCTGTTTACATATACCCTGGTGAGCATGGTTTACAAGCTTAGGTAAACCTAATCTATTTTTATTTTAAATATCTAATATTGTCACTTAAGATTTTTATCTGTGTAGCCTTTGCACAAAAGTCTTACTGAAGTCAGCCTTTGTACATGTATTAAGTGAAATTTATAAGGAAGAAAGAAGCATTCAGGAATGTTAAGCCATTTTTTTATTAGAAAGAATGTGCCCTAGTACGTATTTACCTTTCAAGATAGACTGTAGTAAGTCACAGTAATGAAAAGAAACAAGGCTCTATAAAACGCATTAAGAGGGGATCAATTCTCTGCCAGAACATCATGGATGCTGGGTAGTTCACTATGTCAATAAAAACATAACCACATCTCAGAGGATTTTCTATTGTTATAGTGGTCTACAAATCTATGTGAAAGGCTTAGACGGAGACAAAACATGCCTGCTATGCTCCTGTGTTGCCAATCTCGGGGCTCTCCAAACTGTGTTCCCTCTAATTACCAAGAAATAATAGGCAGTGTTGGGTTTAAGTTTCATTTCTACAAGTGTGCTTTCTCTGTTACTTTGACCCTGAAATGTCCATCACACCGTATGGACACAGATTTGGGAGAATAAGGACTTTGCGGTTCCAGGATGCCTAGCCTTTAAATCTTCATCTTATTTTACCCTTAGCCCTTTTTATTGCTGTTACAAATTCAGGTTCCATGGCAAGAATGGATTTCATGCCACCTGAAGAGAGGAAAATGCTTTTATGAGAAGATGTCAGTTGGATTCTTCACCAATCGGAGCCGAGAAAATTAGGCTTGTTTAAATATATGCTGGACTAGCCTAAGGAAAACAACAACAACAACAACAGTAATAGGAAGAAGCTGTTTTGAGTTTGTATCAAAAGCTAAATTTTGTGCTGCCAAACTGAAAAAGGAACCATCACAGACTATACTAACACTGAATAACAGAAAATAGTAGGAAGAACCATTAAAGGATTAGGCATGTAGTCAAGGGAATTAAGTTTAAGTCACCGCCATTAGAGATTTAATGTGTAAAGCATGTCAGGTAAATTATGATAACTAAGAACCTCATTTTATTTCCCGTCTGTAAAATGAGTTGCAATGGCTGTTCAGTTCATTTCAGGTTTGTTGAGATGACTAATAAAAAGATGTTTTAAAATGGATTTATTATTTCTGGCCTTCAAAGACTACCTGGCTACAATTATAGGTCAGGATAAAATGACTTCGTGAATTCTGTGGGATGGAAAAAAAATTACCACTAATTGCAATATTGAAATTATAATAGTTCTGGTGAATGTCTATCTCAGAAAAATCTGACGATTGTACTCAGAGTTCTCTCTCCCTCTCTTTTCCACCCCTCCCTCACTCCTTCCTCTCTTTTTCCTTTCTTTCTTTTTTTGGAAGATCATTTTGCTAGAATCTTGATTCATCAGATTTGGGGAAGAGAGAGAAGAGAATGGAGTGAAGAAATTTGCGTTTTTAACCGTTTATGACACACCAGAACATAAGCTGAGTCTTCATGTGCATAATCTCATTTAATTTCCAAAGCTACCGATGTACTAGATACTATTTATCAGCTCAGTTTTCCTGATGAGCAAGTTAAGGCTTAACGAGGTTATGTAATTCACTCAAAGTTACACAGTTAATGTATATATTTGATGCATGAACCAAATTCTAGTATATGTGATTCTAGAAACAAAGTATTCATCATTGTAGTGTGTGCACGTGGATAATCCTGTTCAGGGCACCTACAGAGTGTTTATTTGTTGACATTTTGTGTACTTGATGACTGGATTAAGCAAGGCACAAGTTAGCTACAAAATACTCCCAGTTGGTTGAGCATCTGACTCTTAATTTCGGCTCAGGTCATGATCCCAAGGTCATGGGATCAAGCTCTGGGTTGAGCTCTGTGCTGAGCATGGAAACTGCTTATGATTCTCTCTCTCTCTCTCTCTCTCTCTCTCTCTCTCATTCTCTCTCTCCCTCTGCCCCTCTCTGCTACTTGTGCTCTACTCTCTCTATATATATGTGCAATATTGCCTAGAGAAAAAGGATGAATTAATTTATTATTTGTGTGTGTTAATTATCTCCTTTCCCTAGTCTACTTTAAAAATGGCTTATGGACAAAATTAAAGAAAATTAATACAGTTTGAGTAGTTGATGATAGATGCTATTCTAGATCTCCTTAACTATAATTAGATGTTGGTGAAATTTTACTGGTTTTTGTTTTCCTCAAATTAATATGTGAGTAAAACCAGAATATTATGTGGGTTCCTGGGTGGCTCAGTCAGATAAGCATCTGACTTTGGCTCAGGTCGTGATCTCACAATTTGTGAGTTCAAGCCCTAGTCAGGCTCTGTGCTGACAGCTCAGAGCCTGGAGCCTCCTACAGATTCTGTGTCTCCTCCTCTCTCTGCTCCTCCCCTGCTCATGCTCTGTCTCTCTCTAATAACAAAAATAAATAATTAATTATCTTAAAAAGTTAAAAAACAGGATATTATGTAGCTTGGTCAGTCTGGATTTAGTAATGGGATCTTCTGTTCTATAAATACATCTATATATATATTAAAGACATAAATTTTACTATAGCTATATATAATATATATATATTTTACTGAGCTGTGAGATGCACAGCATTACGAAAACTCTGAATTTCAACTTATGGTAATTATAGGCCTGGTACTGGTATACAGGGCAAAAATAGAACAAGTCAATATACTATATACCATTACATTTGAAATTAAGTGATATAATATCTACAAGATCAAAATTTCAGCTGTTAAATACTGCAATAAAGTAAAATGAATGTAAGTAATGAGTTTACCAATACAGAAATTAATAAGCAATAGTTCTCACAGGTAACGATTTGAAACTTGATTTATCACTATAAATTTAAGCACACTGTCCAAATAGTTCTATTGAAATAAAAACATTATTTGGTTTCCTTGATATATTTATTACAGCATCTATTTCACACAAGACCCAGAACAAATGATAAAAAAGAATATAAGAAAACATGTGATTTTTAAAAATATTAAAAGTGTAAAAATAGTACAATGCTTAAAATGTTGATATACACATTGTAATATATAAAAGTTAATTTGCCTTTTTCTTTCCCCCACTAACTGGGAGAAACAAAGGTCAACCTTTGATGTTTATACCTCTAAAGTTTCAAACATGCATGTTCAAAATTTTACATACTTAATTATTTTTATAATCATGGAATCATGTGATTCCAAATATTTCTAATTTTTAATGAAAAAATCATAGTCTTTACTTTTAGTTTATATGAGCATAAACTATTCTTTTTCCAGCTTTTGGTGTCAGAACACATTGGTTGTATCAAAATTAATTTAATAATTCCCTGTATTGATAGATATTTAGGTAGCATGTAATGTTAAAATGCACATCTTTGAACATACCTCATTTTCTAACTTTTGGTAGATTAATGGCTTTGTTCATCACAAAAATGTTCATAGGTACATCAAATTGACCATGAAAATCTTTGTACTAATCTATTGCCATTAGCATTGTTTGAGAATATCATATTTCCTATATTCTTAACAATAAATGCAAGTCATTTTGCATTTTGCCAATATTATAAGCTGCAAACACTATATCTTTGCTTTTCTTTGAATTTTCATATTAATTATGAACTCTGTGAATCTATATCTTTTCTTTAAAAAATTTTTTTTAATGTTTTTTATTTATTTTTGAGAGACAGAGAGAGACAGTGCGAGCAGGGGAGGGTCAGAAAGAGGGAGATACAGAATCTGAAGCAGGCTCCAGGCTCTGAGCTGTCAGCACAGAGCCCGACGTGGGGCTCAAACCCACGAACCATGAGATCATAACCTGAGCCAAAGCCGGACACTTAACTGACTGAGCCATCCAGGCGCCCCTCTACGTCTTTTCTTTAAAGTCATTTGATTTATTTTTTTATTTTCTTTCTATACATTTAGTCTATTTTTCTCTTTATTTGTATGTGTCTTATTTACTTATATGGGATTTATTAATACAGAAAAATTGACCTTTGTTTTCATACTATCCATCTTTTTTGCGTTTTGTCATTTACCTTTATTTGTATGTAGATTTTTAATGTCTTCGGAGTTGTAACTGTTTCTACTCATTTGCTAATATTTTTCTTTATGACTTCCATTCTTGTCTTAAGAAACAATGCCTTCCATGTTCCTAGATAATAAAGATAAATTTTCCCATTTTCCTTTAGTAGTTTTGTAATTTTACATATTTATATTTTTATATTTTTATGTGGAATACATTTGTTTTTGTGTATTTCAAACTTCACTAATTAATGAACAAACCCCATTTCTCTTATTAAAGGATATTTTTCCTAATATGTGAAAATAATATTATATAATGTAATTTACACACACACATATTATTAGTTTACTCCACTAATATATGTATCTTTTCCTGTATATTTTCCCATGCTTTTACCTTTATATCTGGCAAGATCACCACACATTTTCTTTTCTCTTCCCAAAACAGAACTCACAAATTTGACATAAATTTCTAAATAAATTATGGCATAAGTTTACCAAACATAAAAACACTGTGGATTTTTTTTACTAGAAAACTTTTACTTTACAGACAGGCTGGGGAGAATAGTGACTCTTTTTGTCTGTTTTATTTTTACTGAGTTGGATAGACTCTTTAGTGATAAATGTTTACTCAACACTGAACATTATTATGTTTATCAGCTGAAGAATGCTTTCTTCTGTTTCTTATTCGATGAGATTTTTTTTAATTCCAGAAGAATTCTGTCAACAGCATTTATTAATTGTCTTATTTTTTAATTTTAAATTGATTAATGCAGTGGCTTGTTGTGATCATCAAATTTTGGATATGGTTTAAATACTATAATAATTAAAATTATATTATTATAATTAATGGTATTAATACTAAAATAAATACTAGTAAGGACATTTTTTTTACATAGCTCTGTATTTTTCTTGCCTATGTGTTTTAAAAAATATTGTAACATATAATCCAACTGTGTTATGTCAATTGTTAATTTTTGTATCATAATTTTCTTCTCTTGAAATCAGCATTATACTGACATCAGAGAATAAATTTGAAAATGTTCTGCCTGTTTTGATACCATGAAATATTTTAGTACAATAGAAAGCATCAGTGTTGGAATTTGTTCCCCCAGTCTTCTTTAGTTTCTTTCTCATATGTCTCCTTTGGCTGGTTTCTGGGCTCTCTTAGGTTCTATTCATCTTTTTTTTTTTTCCCAGTTCTTTCACCTACATCATATTGCTCCAGTTTTTATATGTGTCAACATCATTTATAAGAAATAGCAGTGTATTTTTTTTAAATTATAGAAAATCCAATTCCAAATATTTTTAACAACATAGACAATGCATAAAGATGGTTTGATTGGAGCGGGTCATTTTTCCCAGCAATTATTCAACCTTACTTGCCCCCTCTATGCTGACTTCATGACAGAGTCACTTCCTTTCCAATAGCCAAGTAGTTGTACATTTCTAGACCTGCTTTACAAAGCCAAAGATCCCAACACACTGATCCCAACATCACAACATAATACTGACTGACTTGGGGCCAATTCAATACAGCCAAACCATAATGGATGCCTCACGTTAGAGTGGAGGAAGTGATAAAATGACAAAACAGTAAATAAATAAAATGACCTGAAGAAGTGACCAAAGTATTTATTAGTTTTTAAGTTTAGTTATTTATTTTGAGAGAGTCAATGTGAGTGAGGAAGGGGCAGAGAGAGAGAGGGAAAGAGAGAGTCCCAAGCAGGCTCTGCACAGAGCCTAATGCAGGGTTCGAACTCACAAAACCATGAGATCATGTCCTGAGCCAAAACCAAGAGTCAAATGCTTAACCAACTGAGCCACCCCGCTACCTCAACTAAAATATTTATGAGTGTGTCTTTAAACTATACTTTGGTGGCTGTTGGGGCATGAGTACTTTTACTGTTATTTTCTTTAAATAATTTGATTTTAAAAACTTTGTCTATACCTATTTGTATGTAGGTTTCATTAAACTTTCTTTTCTTTAATGTTTATTTAGTTTTGAGAGACAGAGAGAGTGCGTGAGTTGGGGAGGGGCAGAGCAAGAGAGGGACACAGACTCTGAAGCAGGCTCCAGGCTCTGAGCTGTCAGCACAGAGTCTGATGCGGGGCCTTAACTCAGGAACTGTGAGATCATGACCTGAGCTGAATGAAGTAAGTCACTTAGCTGACTGAGCCACCCAGGCATCCCTCATTAAACTTTCAAATCAAGTTGTTGTAAAAAAAAAAAATCTGTCTAAAAATTCTGGTTAAATTTAGACAGTAAGAGTAATAATTAACAGAGCTAGACACTAGAATTATAGTTTATAGAAGAAATTTCTTATAATTCTAGATTCCTAAAATTAACCATAGCTCATAAGAATCATTGACGGAGTGAAAACATTTCCCATGCAATTATGAAAATATATAACTTAACTGATTATTAATATTTCTCCCTTTGCAGTACTGAATGGCAAAAGCAAAAGTTGTAAGTAATTAAGAATTGCTGATTTGATTGCTTTTATATTAACAGAGTCTATGAGAACTTTGATAGTTGTTTCATGCTGAGGCCTTATGAAATTATAAAAATTACAGTAAGTAGTAAGAATTATTCTAGAGTTTCAGATATGATCTAAATGTTATATGTTGTATAGGCCTTTCAATGATATATAGTAACAAGTGGGTTATTTATGCTTTACTGTACACCACGGAGAACTAAAAGAATCTATAGATTTTAGTGATGACTTCAGTTTGCCCCAAACATTGTAGCCCATCTGAATCTGCTTTGAGCTCAGAACACAGCTTTTTCTTCTGTTTTGTATTTTTCCTTTAAAGAGGAAGTAGAGGAACAAAAACTTTAAGTAAAATTCCAGATGGTGTGGCTTATTTGTACATTTTCAGAACTATTTCACTGTGGTTTCTCTGTGCTTATCTTATTTTGTGGATTCTTTTTGGGAATGCCCTTGTCTGAAATTATAGTCACTGGCCATAGAAATGTCCCCTTATTCTATCAGTCACCCCTACCCTCTACCTAAAAAAAATAAAAGAGTGATTCTCATGAGACAAAGTTATATTATAAATTTAAGTAGAAAACTGAACACATATCTGACTGAAAAGCAGAAAAATATTCATCCATTCATGAACTCATCCATAAGACATTTATTAGGAGAAAGTACTAAACTAGGAACTCTGTTTATTGTTTATTTTTTTCTAATTTTTATTTAGAGAGAGAGAGAATAAGTGGAGAGAGGCACAGAGGAAGAGAGAGAACCTAAAGCAGGTTCCATGCTCAGGGCAGAGCCTGACATGGGTCTCTATCCCAGGACCCTGGAATCATGACTTGAGCTAAAACCAAAAGTCGAGCCAAAATCAAGAGTGGGGTACTGAACTGACTGAGGCATCCAGGCACCCCAGAAGTGGAAACTCAGACATACCACCGAAGAAGCTAATGTACCACAAACTGTGGTTTGTGTATTCCATACCTTCATAAAGGGTGTAAAGTAGCACCTAACTCTGGAAGAGTTACAGGTGAAATGTGTGGTGGATCAGATTAATATACTTGATCTTTCCAGAATATTCTATGCTTGCTTTCTTACTCTGGTAAAATAAGCCCTCTTTCACGTACAAAAAAATCACTCCAGGAGGTTTGGGGAGGTGCGTTTTAGATGCTAGACTTGGACAATCTGGCCAGTCAATGTCCTATTTTGTTTGGCCTTACAGATTAATCCAGCCAGATTAATTAGTGTCATCCAAGGGTCGTTCACTGTGGTAACAAGAAAGATGCTTTTTTTCTGTTGTTGCTAAGCTGATTCAATGTAGGTCTGCATATGCTGCATTTCCTACATATAGAGAATCTGCTTGAAAATAAAACAGACTCCATTGGAAGACAGTGGTGAAAGACAAAAAGAGAGAAACAGTAATTCTGAGATGCTGATACCATTTATAAAGTGGACCCTGCCATTTCTGTGAAGATCAATCTCTGGTTTTTTATTGTATGTGTTAATAATATTCCTTCTGGGCTTAAAATAATTTATGTTGAGTTTTTGTTACTTGCAAGCAGAGACCAATAATTTCATTACTACTTAGAGAAGAGATTTAGAGAAAAGTACTTCTGTAAGAAAGGGTCACAGGAGACTCCATGAAGGATCTATTATTTAATGTATTTATTTATTGACTAATATTAAGTGAGACCCTCTGTGCCTTGCAGTGTGACAGTTGCTAAATCCTGGAACATCAGACATGGTCTTGTCTTTACCAACTGATGGTTATGGCAGGGAAAGTAACAGAGAAGGGTTTTCTTTTGTAAGTAGCACAATCTAACCTTTTTAGGTCAGCACAATCTGGGCCATTTAAGAAATAAACAGGATGCCTAGATTGAGATCAGGGGAGGAGGTGACATTTACACTTGACCTGAAGAATGAGAGGGGACAGTCCATGCAGAGATGATGGAGAAGGGGAGGACTGTGTATATACACAGAGATGGGGTGGTGTGCAAACAATGACATAAAATGAAATACAAAAAATATTTATTACAATAAAGGTAACTTTTATGGGTTTAGGCTTCTGAACAATTTTTGTGTAGAGGCCATATTTACTTTTCCAGAACCCTGGGCAATTCACTTCATCCCGGTGATTTTTAGATTTACTGCATTGGAATGTCCTTGGCTTTTATTTATTGTTATTATCACTATTATTAACTGAGTTGGTTAACACACTTGCATAAGTCCCACAGCCTACGAGATGAGAATTTTGTGATGGATCAGGGCTGTTTCTGGGGTGGGGACGGGAATCTTCAATATTCAAAGAGTCTAAGGACTCTCTAAAATAGAAACTGTGTAGTTGTAAATTTCAAATGGCTGTAATTCTCTATGTATATCGCTCCACAGCTTAGATCCATCCCAGCAAGTTTCAGTAAAAATGGTCTTGCTTAGTTATTTCACACTAACATAATTTCTCTAGGTCACTATTATTCTGTCTAGTGTATTGCTGAATGCATCATTTTTAGTCTTTCTACCAATAGTTGGAGGGGAGAATGGGGGGAGAGTGAAGAAAGGGAGAAAAAATAAGAAAGAATACTCGGTACATTTGAGGCACATCCTTGGGTAAACTCTTACTAGCATTTTCTCTCGTCTGGTTCTGCAGAGTAAGCAAGTTAATTCCTGTCCTGAAATCATTTTTTGAAAGGTTTACATCTTGACATCTGCTGAGTCATAACATCAAAATGGTTTTCCCATGTTGATTGTAAGATAAATCAGGTAGACTCTTTGGTAGTAGTATTGATTCTGCATTAATCACTCAATTCCTTGTGAGATTTTTCTAAAGCGTATGAGCCTGTTATCTTTTCCAGAAGGATGAGGTAGAAACGTGTGCTTATATAGCAAATCTAACATTTGCAAATGTAACATTAGCAAATCTAAGTTTCTTGTAAGTTGTAAAATGAGTGTATAACATTTTACTGTTGGTAGTTGGTTGGTTGCTTTATTTTACCTGATTGGTCCTCAAGCTTTAATATGTTAAAATTTCTATTTGAATTATAATGTTTTATTCTACTGAATACTGACAAATATTGGTGAATGTTGATTCTCTAACTTAATTACATAAATAGTAAAGGTAAGAGTTTCTTTCAGCTACTGGTATCCTAACATACTAGTATTTCTTCTGTTTCTAGCTTCATAGAGGAGGATAAATTCACTTTTATTATAAATTCAACATTTATAAAAATAACAAAAAACAAGACAATAGAAAATGTTTGCCTTCAACAAGTAAATTGCCTCTTAATGTAAAGGAAATGACTTCTCTTTTAAAACCTAGCATTCTATGTTCTAAGTTTTAAACTACTCTCTTGGGTGTATAGCTCAGTGGTAGAGCATTTGACTGCACTTCCTTTGGGTAAGGTAGACCACTCGATTCATTTTACTCTATTTATTTACTCTTCTTATTACTATGATAACTAAAGCAATGCATGCTAATTTGGAAGAATATTTGGAAATAAATATAATGCAAGGAAGAGAGTACTTAGCTTCTGCTTAGGACATAGACAATAATAAGAGATTGTCTTTTTCCCCCTAATGATCAAAATAAGACAAATAAACTACAAAAAAATAATAGTTTTTCTGAGCACATTGGAGAGTTCCAGATGCAAAGAAACCATGATATGGGCTCTAGAAAGTTATTAGTGTTTTACAAAACACAGTATCTTGACATATCTCCACAGAATGATGAAAGAATGAGGGATTTGCTATTAACGAGAGTAGGAAGAAACAACCTGGATTTTTAATATACATCTATGTATATGATGCATCCTGGCTTACATGAAAAATTAGAATCTCAAGGAACCCCTGACATGGAATAAGTCTACACTCATTCACCAAGTCTTCCATGAGTCTTCACTGTTTGCTTTGAGGCAGTGTGACAAAGGCTGGGGTGCAGAACAGGGGGACTGGGAAGAGACCGTCACTAAGGCTTACATGGCCTCACACAACTACAAAGAAAGTGCCTTTCAAAGAAAATGAGGAGAATGTCTGAGGAAATAGATCCAAGACACACAAATGTTACCTGGGAAGGAGTAGAAACAAAGCAATGATGTATCAGCTAGAGAAGTCTTTCTAAATGTGCAAAGCCTAAAGCAAGTTTTGAGACCCCAAGAAAATCCCCAGAAACCAAAGACTATATTTTATTAGATATTACAGAGAAGAACTCCACAATTTGGAAAGCTGGCAGTTCAGCTATAAAGCACAAAGTTATCTTGAGACTTTCACATGTTCTCAAACACCAAGCCTCACAGAAGGAAAAAGTACTGTGCTCAAATTCTAAAACATGAGGAAGCAGAAATGAAGCAAACAGCTACACCCACTCAAACTGGGTGTGACAAAAAGCCCAGACCTAGCTCAGTACCAGTGAAATTGAATAAGGCAACAAACAGTAGTTTGTTACAAGAAGGTATGTTTTTTTTTCTAAATTTAACTATAATTTATTTTTGTCAATACTAGTATTTTACACAAAAGACAACCATACAATAACAAATTTACAAAACCCACAAAGAAGCAGAAGGAGAGACAGAAAGAAAAAGAGAGAGATCCAAAGTAAAAAAAAAAAAATAGTCAATAAAAGTAGACGCAGAGAGGCACCTGGGTGGCTCAGTAGGTTAAGTGCCCAACTCTTGATTTTGGCTCAGGTCATGATCACAGAGTCATAGGATCAAACCCTGCATCAGGCTCTGCATTGAGCATGGAGCCTGTTGAGATTCTCTCCCTTTCCCCTTTCCCACACTCTCCCAACTCATAGGCATACATTCTCTCTCTCTCTCCCTCCAAAAAAAAAGTAGATGTAGAGATGGCTCAATATTAAAATTATCATTCAATGACTTAACAATAACTGTTATTAAAAAAAAAAGAACCTCTGGAAATTGTGAGGAAGTAATCTTAAAAGAAATAAATAAAAACAGGCAAAAAAGTAACTGATGAAAGTATTAAAAGATATCATTGAAAATGTGAGAAATGTAAGTATATAAGGAATTTTATATTATTTTATTTTTTCAAATTTTTATTTAAATTCTAATTAGTTAACATACAGTGCAATATTGGTTTCAGGAGTAGAATTCAGTGATTCATCACTTATGTACAGAACCCAGTGTTCATCATAACAAGTATATAGGGAATTTTAGCAGACACATAGAAACTTTGAAGGAAAAAAAGAGAATAAAATGGAAATGTTTCAAATGAAAATTATAACATCTGAAATGATAATTCATTAGATGGGTTTAATAACACATTGAATTTGGTACAGAAAATAATTAGAGAATTTGAATACAGAACAATAGAAAGAACCAAACAGAAACCTAAAGGGGAAAAATGTGAAAAAATAGAACAAAGAACAGATCTGTCAGAGACCAAATGGTCTAACATGCATGTAGTGGGATTCCCAAAAAGAAAGGAAATTGAAAATGGTGAAGACAACATAGTTCAAGAGATAATGAAACAACACCATGGATATATCCCCAAATCACTATATTGAACAGAATAACGGAATAACTCAGACACACACACACACACACACACACACAAGATCACCTCTATCATTCCATTTCTATAACCTTCAAGAACAAGTGAAGTTGATTTATGATGATCAAAGATAGGAAATGGTTGTATCCCAAAAGGCAGGGAAGAGAGAAAAGGGGAAAAATGAATTTTCTTTGGTGATTAAAAAAATTGTTTTGTAACTCGTGGGTTTTCAAAGGTTCAAAGAATTGTTGAACTGAACTGAATGCTAAGGATATGTGTGTGATTTTCAGTTTTTAAAAAATTATAAGCAGAGAAAACAAACAACTTTATAGAACGACTACCCAGAAAATACCATGATTGATTCTTTTTGCACTTCATTCTTTTAATGGAGATACATATTACAATAGTAATAATGAAAATAATGTTTTATATATTTACTTAACATGGTTCCACATAAGCATATTTCCACTCACATGACCAAGGAGATCAATAAAAAAGGAAAATTTGACATATATCTAGGATTAAAATAGGAGAAAACTACATGTATATCTATTTCAACAAAGGAATTAGGCACATGCTGTTTAAGTTAAGATATTGCCAAAATTTGCTTACAAAAAAGCATAAGAAAAAGAATAAGGGTTTCCTTTTGAAGCCCAAGGAAAAGGCATATAATAAAGACTTATGAGGGGCTTAACCAAGAAACTACATTATTTAACCACATACCCTTTATTGAACTTGGGCCATATTTGCCTCACTATATCCATCTTAATTCTCTCAGACGTCCATTTTCTTAATAATGTTTTGTTATGATTCCTGGTTTCTTTTCAGGATTGACTTAAGTCCCAGGTTAAATATTGTCATGAATTTATTTATTTGATGACCCTATGTAGTAGTGTTAAAGCCATAAATTTTGCCCTATAACTTTTTAGTTTCTGCCCACTCTGTTTCTGACCTACACAGCTTCTTAAGCCAGTAAAATATTAAGTGTCAACAGAAAGAAATGGGCTCAGCATAAAAATCAAATTGAAAGTAGCTGCAGGACACAGTTCAAGACAAGGTATAGACCCACAGCCTATTTAAGAGTATTTTTCATCACCAGAGTTGCAGGACTTTGAAACATTTGCCCAGGAAATTTCAGAGTGGCTAAGACCAGCAATAGGTATGTGCCTTTGCGATGTTTAATGTTGGCTTCTTGTCTTTCACTGTTTCACTGCCCTACTGTGTGTTGGAAGATGGGGGCACAGGGGTGAATGATGTGTTATTTTATTTCATAGTTCTCCTTACCAAGGAAATGCACATACAAAGCTAAGATAGACCATGAATTCCTGGGCTTTGAGATTGTAGACATAGTTAGATAAGAAGAGACTTTTGGGGGGTCTTGAAAAGCAGTAAGTGCATTTTGCCTATAATTATGCCAATGAAGACTATGGTAATGGATTGCTATCCTGGCACAACTTAATTGCCCCCTTGTATGCACACTCATTGCCCTGTAATCCTGTATTCTGCATCCATACACTCTGGGATGGCCTTTCAAACTTGTTTGGACTAACGGAACATGGTAGAAGTTAACCAAGTACAGGTTCTGTGTCTAGAAAGGTTTTGCAAGTTTAGCCTGATTTCTTGTGCTTTTGAGCTTGCTTGCACTTACACTTCAGCCTTGCCATAAGAACATGCCAGGTGGCTGTTGGAAGGCAATGAGAGACATCGGGAAATAAGACAAAGGGAAGAGAACCAAGGGCATCCAATTGACAGTCAGCCATGCCCCCGGGCAGAGGTGCCTACCTGATTCACAGCTGATCTAAGATTCATGATGGAGCCAAATCAAGAAGCACTTGATCTGCTGGTGCTAAAAAAAAGAAAAAATCATGAGCTAAAGCTTAAATATTGCTTGAAGATATTAAGTTTTTGGATAGTTATTCAGCAATTCTAAGAGTAATATCCTCAAATTCTCTTTTGTTGTATTATCCTCATTCTCAGAAGCCATATCTCACTAGCAGAGTTACTTCATATCCTAATTTTAAATTCTTATTAATTTCCTACTGTCCCTGAATTAGTTCATCTCAGTTTAGATATCCATCTTCTGAAATATAAGGTATGCTGAGGGAAGGAGATCAGGTAGTGAATAGGACATTGCTGCCTCTAAAACAGTAGAAAGATTATATTCCAAAGAAGAGTAGATAACCAAAGAGAAAAAGTGTGGCCATTTTTTTATTAGATTATATTAGAACTACTTTTGTACAATTTACAAACTAAAAAGAAAAGTCAGTAAATTAAATATATATATATATATATATATATATATATATATATATATATATATTCCACAGCTTTTATTCTTTGGTCACAATGCAAGTATTAAGAAATAAGCAAGTTACCATACAATTATATTTAAGTTAAAATATTTGGTTCCCCAGAATTCACTGAGGATCAGGGAATGCTGCTATATCATTATTTTGTTAAATACAAATGTAAACCATTGTGAGAGAATTTAGAAGGGAAATAATAATAACAACATTGCACATCTAAATTAGCAAAGTTGATCTTTCCTCATAGATAATGAATAATTATAAATATTTCCATTTAAAAAAATTAGACAAAAAAGTAAAGCAGAAAAAATGGAATTAAAAAGTAAAAATAACAAAATAAAACCCAACCCAAAGCAATGTAATGTTGGGAGAAAACGATGAAGATTTTTAAAAATCACAGAAATTAGGGGTGCCTGGTGGCTCAGTCGGTTGAATGTCTGACTTCAGCTCAGGTCATCATCTCGTGGTTGAGTTCAAGCCCTGCATCAGATTCTGTGCTGACAGCTCGGACTCCGGAGCCTGCTTTGGATCCTGTGCTTCCCTCTCTCTATGCCCGTCCCCCAACTTCACTCTGTCTCTCTCAAAAATAAGTAAAAATTAAAAAAAAAAAATTTTAATCCCAGAAATTGGTCAACAGAGCAAAGGAAAATGCATAAATAACTCTAAGATATGGTGCATTGCAAAACAGTAGACATGGTTTTAACAAATATAAGTTAGAAAAAATGGGAAAATACAAAGATAACAAAGTAGAAAGAAGATTAAACTAAATAGAGATAGAGAAAATTATTATATAGAACACACAGATCTCCAGGTACAAACAGCAAATATTTATTTCTTCACCCAGTTCTGAAAGCAGTAAGAAAGAAGAGAAAAACAAAGATTGATATTCCATCTTCAGTGATAATAGAATTTAAAAATAAAATCTATACTAAGCATAATATGTAATAAAAAAATAGAAAAAGGAAAACGAAAAAAGGAGGCAGTAGAGTGTGAAGGAGAAGGAAGACACCACATAGAGACTTCTCTGAGAGCACAGGCTTCTCCACGGTGGGCAGCACAGAGGACAGAGCCCAGAAGTACCTGCGCAGGTAGGTCCAGCATTTAGGGTCTAGCTATGGAGCCTCCTTGGCTCTGTCTGAACCCACAACGTGTCAAGCGAAGCAGTGCTGAAGGAGGCGCGGCGTCAAGACGGAGACTCATAGACATGTCATCTGCCCAAATGTGTCACATTGCTTAGAAAAATTTGTGAGTGGTGAGTGACCCCATGGGTAGGGTTTTCAGAAAAAGAAAAAAAAAAAAAAAGAAAAAGAAAACCCAGGTAGGTTAAGTTTGACTTTCAGGTTTAATAAAAAGGATACTAGTTAGTATAAAAATGGTCCAAATATTGCATGAGACATTCTTACACACACACACACACACACACACACACACACACGCTATTGTTTATCTAAAATTCAATTTAAACTGGGTGTTCTGTATTTTTGTTTGCTAATTTGGCAACCTACTTATAGGTACTCATCTTTCTTTGTCAATTCAAACAATATAATTATCTATTAGAGACACTGAAATCCCTGATTCAAATAGAGGTTTCTTTGTGAGCCACATTTTACTAGCCAAGGTATTGTTCTGGCTCCTCCTTAATACCAACTGATCACAAAATGTTACTTATTTGGGAAGAATTTGCCATATTTAAAAATAAGTAATAGTAAAATAAACAAGCCTATAAACTTAGGTTCTGTACAAAAGCACCATTAGGGAAATTCCGGGAAAAAAAATAGGGGAAATAGAACTTACATAGCAGTGAGAATTTGCCAGGCAATTGAAAATCAGGAAATATTCCCCAACAGGCCATATCATCAGACCATATAATCAGACAAAAACATATTACACACACACACACACACACACACACACACACACACACACACACAGAGCTACTGCCCAATATGTCCTATAGACAGATATAAAATATCCAAATTTTCAAAATGTCTAAAATTTTAGTAAATTTATTCCAATGATATGCAAAGTGGATATTGCATCATGACATAAAGGCACCTAGCTAAGGAGTGCAAAGTTAATTTAACTTAAAAATTCAATAATGTGAAAGAGGATTTGGGGAAGAAGACGAAGGAGGAAGTACCAGAAATCTGTGTCCTCAGCCAGACAACAATTGCATGGCACGACTCTATCTGATACAACTATTTTAGAACTCTGGAGTCTATTGAACTCTTACAACTTCCTGGGGAAGACTTGGAGAGTAAATTGTGGTTCATTTCAGTCAATTTCAGCTCTTAGCGCAGTAGTGGCTTTCAACCTCCTGACCCTAGTCATGTGGCAAGCAGCCATGCACAGGTTACTAGAGCAGCTTGCACACAGCTTGCAGGATCCAGGATGAACAAAAAAGAACCTGTCCTCCAAATATTGGGGATCTGTTCCCTGACCACTGATTGCTGTTTCTGATCACAGAGACGTAGCCAAGGGGTGAGCAGATTACTATTCTTGCAGCTCCCTGCTCCCCTATATTTGTAAGCCTCTCTTTGTGTAACTGAGGTGACCTCCAGGGGGTTTCATGGATCCAGTGCCCAGAGTTTACCCCCATCCCTCTTTCAGTTTTTTCTTTATCCTCTTTCTGGGAGCTAGATACTAAAAGCTAGGTCATTCTAAAGCAACTGCATATAAGGGAAAAATTGAAAAGTAATTATGTAGGCCCAGAGAGGGTCTCAGAAAAGACCTGAGAAGACTTTAAATTTATTTTTTTTAATTTTTTAATATTTTATTTATTTTTGATACAGAGAGAGACAGAGCATGAGAGAGGGAGGGGCAGAGAGAGAGGGAGACACAGAATCTGAAGCCGGCTCCAGGCTCTGAGCTAGCTGTCTGCACAGAGCCTGACACAGGGCTCGAACCCACAAACATGAGACCTGACCTGAGCCGAAGCCCGCCGCTCAACCAACTGAGCCACCCAGGCGCCCCAAGACTTTAAATTTATATCACAAGTAATCTTAAGCACAGAGACAGCCTACAATACACAAATAAACAAGTAAATACATACATACATACACACAAATAAAACCTGGTGAAAAGGATAATCTTATTTCCTGAGTTGCCTTATTATTAGATTTGTATACCCATATTCATAGCAGCATTATTCACAATAGCTTAATGGCAGAAGCATTACAGTAGTGTGGGACACTGGTCCTTGTCTCACAGAGTCAAAGAATGAACCTCTCGGACAACAGAGAGTGAGCAAAGTGATAGAGATTTTTGAGGGAAAGTACAAAACTCTCAAGAGTGAGAGGGGTCCTTAGTGGTTAGCCACCAAGGATTTTTGTTCCTGACTTTTTATTGGGATCTTATCAGAAGGTTTGTGAGACCTCATGAATGACACCTAGCTTGGGCAGGTCCAGAAAATGTTTATCTTATCCTCTTTTCCCCCAAACTCTGTTGCCACCTCCTCATCTTCCCACTTGCATCTGGACTGTTACCCTGAAGGTGCCTTATCTTTCCCTCCCTAATGTTAACACTCTCCCTACTCAGAAGTGTCCCTACTAAGTGTCATTGACAAATAATGAAGCATAGTATACACACAAAATGGAAAATTGTTCAGTCTCTTTTAAGTTTATTTATTTATTTAGAGGGAGAGAGAGAGTGAGCAGAGTTGAGAAGCAGAGAGAGGGAGACAGAATCCTAAGCAGCCTTTGTATTGTCAGCATATGGCCCAACTTAGGGCTTGAACTCACAAATTGTGAGACCACGACCTGAGTCGAATCTGGAGTCAGAGACTTAACCAACTGAGCCACACAGTCACCGCTAAAATTATTCAGTCTTAAACAGGAAAGGGATTCTGGCATATGCTACAACATGGGTGAATGGTGAGGACATTGTGCTAAGTCATCATCAAGACAGTATGGTATTGGCACAAAAACAGACACATAGACAAATGGAATAGAATAGAGAACCCAGAACTGGGCCAATAAATGTACGGCCAATTAATTTTTGACAAAGCAGGAAAGAGTATCCGATGGAAAAAAGACTGCCTCTTTAGCAGGTGGTGCTGGGAGAACTGGACAGGAACATGCAGAAGAATGAAACTAGACCACATTCTTACACCATACACAAAAATAAACTCAAAATGGCTGAAGGACCTGAATGTGAGACAGGAAACCCTCAAAACCCTCAAGGAGAAAGTAGGAAACAACTTCCTTGACCTCAATCACAGCAATTTCCTACTTGACACATCCCCAAAGGCAAGGGAAATGAAAGCAAAACTGAACTCTTGGGACTACATCAAGATAAAAAGCTTCTGCACTGCAAAGGAAACAATCAAGAAAACGAACAGGCAACCGACAGAATGAGAAAAGATAGTTGCAAATGACATATCAGATAAAGGGCTAGTATCCAAAATCTACAAGGAACTCACCAAACTCCACACCCAAAAAACAAATAACCCAGTGAAGAAATGGGCAGAAGATATAAACAGACACTTCTCCAAAGA